>NC_050577.1:266428559-266753873 GCF_011100635.1 Trichosurus vulpecula
AGGAAATCCTTCAGCTTGCATTGGTTTAGTTCATGGGCATGATAGAAAGGAGCACAGCCAGTGGTAAAGGGAGAGAGGCTCGGTTTTGCCTCTTTAAAGTTGAAGGCAGCTAATCAAAGACTACCCCCCCAAGTGGTAGGGGACTCACTGGGCTCCATCTTAGAACTGTGCATGCCCAGAAGTCCAAGTAACGTATACAAATGAGGAAGAAGGAGGAAGGGGAGCTGGTGACCCTTGAACCTCACTCCCATCTCAGCTGGTCAAAGGACATACACACACACAGAGTTAGCTACAGAAATATGTTTCATACAACAGGGAAACAGGGGGATGAGGGTAGAGGGGAGAAGGGGATGTATGGAGGATTAATCTTAAGCAATATATTGTAGAGAGTAACCAAAAAAATATTTACGGTACCTATTTTTTGCAGTGGCAAAGATTTAAAAGATGAGGGGATGTCTATTTATTGGGGAATGGCTGAACAAATTATGGTATACAAATGTGATGGAATAGTATTGTGTTGTAAGAAATGATGAAGGTGGTGTTTGCAGAGAAATCTGGGAAGACTTCTATGAACTGAAGTAGAGTGAAGTAAGAGAACAATTTATACAATGACAACAATATTAGACACAGACAAACTCTGACAGACTTGGGAATTCTGGTTACTGCAATGACCAAATATGAGTCTAGAAGATTCGTGATGAAACATGTTACTCACTTCCTGGTATGTGATGGCCTCTGAGATCCTCTCTCTCAACTATTAGATCAACAAAGCTGGCCAAAATGACAAATCTTGGAGGGGCTACAAGAAAATAGATACGTTGATTCAGTGTTGGTGATGCTGCGAACTGGTCTAGCCATTCTGGAATGCAATTTGGATTAAGAAATACTTTTTTTTTTCAGTTAACAAAACTCTATTTTCTCTCTTTCTCCTCCTCCCCACTCCCATTGGGAGGGAAAACAAATCAAAAACAAAGCCTTGTAACAAATACAGACAGTCAAGCAAAACAAATTCCTTCATTGACCGCTTCTGAAAAATATATGTCTCAATCTGTATCCTGATCCCATTACCTCTGTCAGGAGACAGGTGATGTGTTTTATCATAGGTCTTCTGGAATCCTTCTTGATCATTACATTGATCAAAATCCTTACAACTTTTTAGAATTTCTTGTTTTATAGTATCAATTATTCTGGTTTTGCTCACTTCGTGTTCACAAAAGTCTTCTTAAGTTTCACTAAAAACCATCATCTTCATCTTTTTTTTTAAAGGAAGGAAACAAGCATTTTAAAGTGCCTACTATGTACAAGACATTGTGCTAAGCATTTTACAAATATTTCATTTTGATAGTATAACATAATAGTATTCCATTACATTCATATACCATAATTTGTTCTGTCATTTTCTCCAACTGATGGGTATCCTCTTAGTTTCCATTTCTTTGCTACCACTAAAAGAACTGCTCTATTTTTTGTACATATGGGTTCTTTACCTCTTTAAAAAAAAATCTCTTCAAGATACAGGACTAGGGGCAGCTAGGTGGTGCAGTGAATAGAGCACCGGCCCTGGAGTCAGGAGGACCTGAGTTCAAATCCGGTTGCAGACACTTGACACATGTACTAGCTGTGTGACCTTGGGCAAGTCACTTAACCCCAAATGCCCTGCCAAAAAGCAAAATAAAAAAAAAAAAGATACAGGACTAGTAGTGGTATTGCTGGATGATCAAAGAGTATGCACAGTTTAATAACTTTTCTTTGACTTGGTTCAAAATTGCTTTCCAGAATAGCTGTATCATTTCACAGTTCTACCAATAGTGCATTGATGTGCCTGTTTTCCTCAGTCCCTACAAAGTTTATAATTTCTGGAAAGTGATTTGTAACTACGAACAAGGATATCTACAAGAAACTAAGTGAGAGAAAATATGAAATAAAAGCTCTGGAGGAAAGAATTTGAAGGAGAATAAATTGTTTCAAAGAGAAAGTAATGAACCTTACCCAAAGAACTCCCTGAAAATTAGAACTAGAATGGACCAAAGACAACTCAATGACTCCAAGAGATAACAAGAAATGTTAGGACAAAATCAAAAGTTTGAAAAAATAGAAGAAAATGTGAAATATCAGATATAAAAAATGAGTTGGAAAACATGTGAAGGAGAGATAATTTAGAAACCACTGGACTCCATGAAATCCATAATTTTGAGTTGGGAAAGCCTAGTGACTATATTTCAAGAAATCATAAGTAAAAACTGCCCAGTTTTATAATAGTAAGAAGAATCCACCAATCACCTCATAAAACAAAACTACAACAACAAGAAAACTCAAATGGAAAAGTTCAAGGAATATCATAGCCAAAATCTAGAGCTTCCACATCAAAAATAAAAATCCTACAAATACACAGAAAGAAGGAGTTCAAGTTCCAAGGAACCACAATCAGGATCATACAGGACCTGGAACATTCCACCATAAAAAAGAATTTGGAATATAATATTCCAAAAGGCAGAGGACATGTTTTTACAACCAAGAAAGCTTACCCTGCAAAGTTGTAATACTTCAAGAGCAAAATGGACTTTTAAATGAAATAGAGGATGTTAAAGTATTTCATATGAAAAGGCCAGAACTGAGTGGGAAAAATGAAATACAAATACAAGAATCCAGAGAAACCTAGAAAGGGAAATTTAAGTGAGCAACAGGGATTGTATGCTGATATAGTACTAACAGTCTATAAGGAGGAGAAGAAAGAGAAGTGTCTCTTTAGAGTCTTAATGTCTTCAAAAGGTATTAAGGGGATTAAATAAGGAAAGAAAACAGTAGGTTAGTCATGTTCTTAGGGTTTTGTGGCAGGTTTGATCTGAAATGAAGAAAAAAAGGTTTGAACTTCTGAGCCTATCAATTTATTAAATAACGCATGTCAGTTGCACAATGAATCAGGACCAGGCTTCCTCAGCTTTGGCACTGGACCCTGAATAGTAGGGGAGAAAGATTTTTATTCGTTAAAAACAACCAAGTAAGACCAATTAATTAAAAGAAAACAATTAACAAGGTAAAAACCAGAATACAAGATTAAGTAATCTGATTTCTAATTGGAGTAAAGATTAGAGACTTTTCCAGCTGGGAAGGAGAAAGCGAATAAGTGCAAATCCCCAAAATCAGAAAAAAAAAAAAAAGCTGTCCCACTACCCCCAAGTGTTCATATTCAATCAAAGGAATACTGAAACAATAACTGATTGACAAGTACAGGGCCAGTTTTTAGATAAGACATATCAGTTGCTTAAGATGTATAATTGTGAGAAAATTCCTTGCCTCGATCTTTGGTTTTGACTGGATTTCTGGTCAGCATAACCTAGATCCTTAGTTAAATGTCTCTAAGCAGCAGGTGGAAGTGGTCCAACTTTTCAGCCATTTAGGAGTAGATTCAAACAATGCATTAATTGAATGAAGTTTTCTCACAAAATAGAAATCAGACTAGACCCATAATTGAATAGAAAGGAATCCAGATCCGGAATTGAGTCACAAGATGGAGGCAATGTGGTTCACTCAATTTCTACAATTCCCTCAGTTTTAAGAAGGGAAGGAAAAGGGAAAATAAAGGGTGACACATATTAGTATAGAAATGAGTGAGAAGGGAGTAGAACTTGTTCTTTCTCATAAAGAGAGGGGGCATAAGAAGATGAGTATACAAACAAGGAGTAAGCAATAAGGAAGAGTTGGCATCAAACGAACCTCATTTGTCTGAAATAGGCAAAACACACACAGAATTTGGTGCAGAAATACATTAAACTCGATAAGGAAATTTACTGATCCTAAAGGGAAGATTAAAAGTAGGAAAAAAACAAACAAAACTGGAAACTCATTTGGTTTCTGGCTGAACAAACTGTGCTGTGTGATTATAATGGAGAATTATTGTACCATAAGAAATGACAAAAGAGACAGCTTAAGAGAATTCTGAGAAGTAAGAACTTATACTAAATAAAGTGAGCAGAACCAATTTACATGACAGTATTATAAAGAAAAACAACTTTGATAGACTTACAATCTTTGATAAAAAACAATGACCAACCCAGTAATGCCTTGTGTAATTCTCTTTTTGTGTTCTTCTGTGTATATATACATACTCAATTTTGTGTGTGCTTAATTAAGTTCAGAATTAATGAAAAATTTTAAAGCACATATTAGGGACACTGTGACAAAAGTCTCAGCAGAATCAATATGTGGCTTTCCTATGCTAATCAATGACTTTATACCCTACCTGCTCACATTTGGGCCTGAACCACACCTACCTACTGACTGTAGAGTCTCAGAGGACAGAAGGAAAGCAAACACAATCAGTATATGTCTTGGCTTCAAGAGAAGTTAGAGAAAGCTTACTACCTAGCCACAACTTCAGCCCAAAAGAACACTGAAATGAATGATACTATGATGATTGAATTGTCTAGACCTTCAACTAGAAGATAATGTTCTGCTGAGAAGTCATGATGTTCATGGGATACACAAGTTAGCAATTTGATAGAAAGTTACCTTATACCTAGGAGTAGAGAGACAAGTCATATTGATTTGTGAACAAAATGATCCCAGAGACTGTCAATGATCCTGTAAAAGCAATCCACTGTAACCACTTATTGCCAATAGGTGAGTTGGATTCCCCGAAAAAGCAGACAAAAAAGTGATGGACATTCATTTCAGTGGATGCCATGTGAAAAAGATAACCTTCTAGTCACAAAGGTCTGACTCAGTGATCCAGAAACTAATTTCAAGTAAAGAATATTCTGTGAACTATACTCTTAAAATCCAGTTCAAATGATAGAAAAGGTTTAAACTCAGAGGCAATAGCTTTCCTATCTAGCACTCTAGATGCAGACACTGCTCCGGTTTCTACATGCCCTGACAGAATGTAGTAACCCATGTAGCCAACCTGGACCCTCTAGAAGTTCAGGTTTAGGAAAACAGGACTATAGTCATGATGAGGATGCATGCTTCAACTACACAATCGACATAGCCCAGGGATAGAGGCAGAAGTTGTTCATCCTCCATTTTGAAGAAGACCAATGACATCAAGGATGAGGCAGAATTGTGCAAAGTCATCAACCTCTCTCTTCCACACTTATTAGAAATCCAGAGGCAGGACAGAAGTCAAGATGAATGGCAATGGCATGGGATACAGTGGATGATCTTGGCACTCCACAGTGCCTGCTTCAGTTGCCTTCATGATTGTTGGAACAAATTGTTCCCATTTGCCCATTCTATCAGGGAAAGTGTTCTCATCCTTGGGGTAGTGTAAGACAGGTAAACACTAGCTTACAGGAGGGCTGCTAGCACAGGTTCACTCTTGATCTGGTCAGACAGGAAGGACCAGAAGACAGCTTTGGAGGGGTTAATAATCTTACTTTATTCTAGTCTAGTCTTCTCACAAGAGGGTTGCTGATAATGGGAGCACCAACACCTACAGCATTCCCTAATCACCCTTCTCTAAGGGGCCTGAGAGAAGATCGGGCAACCACCTCTACATCTTGATGGTGTCAATGGAGACAGGCACAGCTAAATCCCCTAAGTCCTCTCAAACCTCAGTAGGGGCCTGCTGAGGCAAACACAGATTCCCCCAAGCCTTGATGGGGGCTGATCAAAGAGCTCACAGCACTCCGGCTTGTGCATTGGCACTGACCAGTGCCCACTTGCTTTATAGAGCAAGACACAAAGAAGGCATATTGCCAGCAATAGCCTCACGAGTTTACATTACCTCACCGTTTATATCCACTGAACAGTCGCAGTGGATATTTACAACTTAAGCACAAATGTTTATTTTACCATTATATAATGCTGTGCAGGCGTGACGGAGATGTTTACAAGTCATGAGCCTGGGAAATAGAGATTGTAATGGCCACGGCCCCTGGGAAACTAATCTATAAGAAAGAATAACAAAAATCCACCTTACACACACTAAAATCCACCTTCCTTACAGGTAAACATCTCCTTAATCACAAGTTTGAGGTCTGCCAGTTACTCTCAACCTGGTTTAGCCCATCTACCAAGACGGTATTATGGGGCTGTGTCTGCTGCTTGTGCTACAGGTTTTTGGAGCTACAAGTGAGAGCTGGGTGAATCAGATGGACACCAAAGGTGGAAGAGCAGGCTTGTAAAGGGCTCAGCAGCCCTCATAGCAAAGGCACTAGTCCAGGGATAGGGGCAGTTAGCTCAGTAGAAGAGCTACAACTTTCTGACCAATGATCAGGCTAACTATGATGTACTAGGTGAAAGAGGTTAAATGGATACAACATATAGCCAGGAGATAATAATGCTAATGCACATAATGTGTACTTTGTATATAATTTCATTGTAAGTTAATTGATGGACATCATTTACAGCATGTATTACATATGTTATTTTTCTTGTTTGTGTTTATTTACTCATGTATTAGTATCATGTATATACTGTAGTTGCATTTGCCTAACTATTGTTTTACTGTATGTTTATTTACGTTTCTTTTTCTTCACATTTTATTAATTTGCAGACACACCAATGTCATTTCTGCTTTAATTTTGGTGTTTGCTTATTAGTTTGGGTCCCATGGATCGTTGGTGTGTATTTATTGTTAATAACATGCTGAGATGATTACTAGTTTAATGATGCTAGTTTAATCATCCTTGTTCCATTAAGTGTTGCTGTTTTCTTTGATGATTAGCTGCTGTGTAACTCCAGAGGCCACGTACCCAGGCTGATTCTTGAAAGGGACTGCAAAATTCTAAACCCTGGGAAAAATGCAACCATTTAGTCAGACTTCCAGGTAAAAAGTCTGAAATCTAACTGGAATTCGAGAAAAAGAAAGAACCTCTTCAGCTCTGAGACGGTAGATTTTATTGTCACAGTGGTGGCGTTCCCCTGAACTCCCAAACTTAACTGAGTGGAAGCCGAGGGAATGAGGGGAGCCTGGGTGGAGACATCAAGCGGTCCCATACAAGTCAGAGCACTGTCGGACTCACCAGGCTCCAGGTCCTGTGACCTTCCCCTCTCCACCCAGGGAGCCCTTGGCTCTGGACCCCGAGTGCAGCTTAACCAAGTTCAATCCTGAGGGACAGGCGCTGCCCCTAACAAGAAGACTCCCTTTTCCCCCAACTCTTTAGCTCACTAAAACCCCACCCTGAAACCCTAGAGACTATTACAAATTAGGATCACATCCAGGGTTTCACAAAAAAGGGAAAAACAATAAAGATACTCAACGTATGTATGTGGATCAGGTGTGAAACATACAGGTAATTTATTACAACGCACACACAAAAAACCCAGGACGACACTCAGGGATGCACGGACTGATGAGAATCCAGTACAACTACAGCTACACCCCTCCTCTGAGGGAAACTTCCCGTACTCTTCACAGCTAACAAAGCTAACGGTGAGTTAACCTCATGGAGTACATTAGGAATCAGCGATCCACTAAACGTCACCGGCAAGACTTGAACCGGAGACCTGTTGGTTCCAGAACACTAGCTCTTCCTCAGCGCCACACTAACTCCTACCTCAAGCTCATTGCCTGTCTGACTCCAGACTCGTACAAGGACTTTCAGTACAAACACACAAATTTGCTTTTCAGCTGGCCTATATCACTAAAACACGCCACTTAAGAAATGCCAGGAAATCCAGCCGCTGGCGCGTCCTTACTGGGAGTCACCCCAACAAGCCCTCTCGCTCTCCCCCCTCCTTTCTCTCATTACACTCCCCGAATTCGGTGTCATAGCTGGATCTCATCACAGCTACTCTTTTAAGCCTTTCCTGCCATGTTTCCTAAAAATGTCTGTGCCTCACATCCCATCTAACCTCTAACTAATCAAACCCTTATAGCCCCTCACCAGGAAATTAATAAAAACAAGAGCGGGCAGACCTAGAAAGGAAAGGACTGGCAGGATGGCGTCTCGCCCAGCTCCCAACGGAGCTATGCAAAACACGCTCCTCCCCTCTACACCTCGAAAATCCAGGGGCTTGACCTTTTTTTTTTCCAAGAGGAACCAACACTGTATGAATTAGGTTAGAGCGTCCTTTTTCTTGAAGGTAAAAAATAAAAAAACAAAACAACGCGGCCGTCACGAACAGGATTCGAACCTGTGCGGGGAAACCCCATTGGATTTCGAGTCCAACGCCTTAACCACTCGGCCACCGTGACTCCCGGACTCAACGTTTGCCGCGCGCTTATAGGAAGGGTCGCCAGCAGCGCGGAAAGGGCTGCGAACCTGAAAAGAAAATTTCTTCCTCTGATTCTCGGTGCTGACACCCCTTCACTTCCCCACCCTCCCAGGGTTCCTCACCGAAGTTTGCGAGAGAAGGCTCGGAATCCCCTCAGGAAAGGGCGGGGCCCGGGATCAGCCCGAAGTGGGGCGGTATCAGTGGGAAAGTGGGTCCCAGAGGGCGGCCCCGGGGGCGGGGAGAAGCGAGAGGGCTCCTGGTGGAGTGAACGTCCCGGGGGATGGGGAGCGACAGTGTGGAGGGGCTGGAACACCCGAGAGGGGGCTTCCCGGAGAAGAGAGAACGGCTTTCTTCTCACGGAAGAGCTTCGACCCCTCCCACTCCTCAGTGACCTTCGACGCTCTTCCCTGCCCCCAATGACCTCCCTCAGTCACTTCCCTCACCCCTTATTTCCCTGTCATTCTCCCCACTCCCAGTCCCTCAGTTACCCCTCTTCTTCACCCCCCCCCCCGCCGCTCTCTTCCCCCGCCCTCCGCTGATCCCCCCCAGTCACTCTCTCTTTCACTCACTCCCCCTGTCATTCCTCTCTCAATCCCCTCGGTCATTCCACCCGTCCTCCGGTAACACCCGCTGTGACTCCCCCGGCCTTCACTGAACACTACCCCCGTCACTCCCCTCTCCCCTCACTGACCCTCCTGTCTTTCCCCTCACTGACCCCCACTGCAGTCTCCTCTCCCCTCCCTAACCCCCCGTCACTCTCCTCTCCCCTCACTAACCCCCCGTCACTCCACCCTTCCCTCACTGAGCCCCCCGTCAGTCCCCTCTCCCCGCACTGACCCCCGTCTTTCCCCTCGCTGACCCCCCTTCAGTCTCCTCTCCCCTCGCTGACCCCGCCGTAACTCCCCCCTTCCCTCAACTGACCTCCCGTCACTCCCCCCTTCCCTCACTGAGCCCCCCGTCAGTCCCCTCACCCCTCACTGACCCCCCCGTCTTTCCCCTCTCCCCTCACCGACCCCCCCGTCCCTCCCCTCATTGACCCCCCCGCCACTCCCCCCTTCCCTCAACTGACCTCCCGTCACTCCCCCCTCCCCTCACTGACCCTCGCTCCTCACTGACACCCCCATCACTCCCCTCTCCCCTCGCTGACCCCCCCCGTCACTCTCCTCTCCCCTCACTAACCCCCTAGTCGCTCCCCTCTCCCCTCACTGACCCCCCCGTCGCTCCCCTCTCCCCTCACTGACCCCCGTCCCTCCCCTCACCCCTCACTGACCCCCCGGTCACTCCTCCCTTCCCTCAACTGACCTCCCGTCACTCCCCACTTCCCTCACGGAGCGCCCCCGTCCGTCCCCTCTCCCCTCACTGACTCCCCCATCCCTCCCCTCACTGACTCCCCCGTCCCTCCCCTCTCCCCTCACTGACCCCCCGTCCCTCCCCTCACCCCTCACTGACCCCCCCCCGTCACTCCTCCCTTCCCTCAACTGACCTCCCGTCACTCCCCACTTCCCTCACTGAGCGCTCCCGTCCGTCCTCTCTCCCCTCACTGACTCCCCCGTCCCTCCCCTCACTGACCCCCCCCCCGTCACTCCCCTCTCCCCTCACTGACCCCCCCATCACTCCCCCCTTTCCTCCCGAGGGCTCCCAGCACTCCGGCCGGGCCCGGCAGGGGGCGCTGCGTTGGGCCCAGGCGGCTGCGGGCGGCGGGCGGAGGAGGAGGCGAGGCGAGGGAGCGGGGCGGGCGGTGGCGGCGACGGTGGCGGCGGCAGCGGCAGCTGGGGGGGGGAGCCAGGAGAAGATGGCGGTGCGGAAGAAGGATGGCGGCCCTAACGTGAAGTACTACGAGGCCGCAGACACCGTGACCCAGTTTGATAACGTGCGGCTCTGGCTCGGCAAGAACTACAAGAAGGTACGGGCCTGAGCACAGCGCGCCGGGCCGGGCCGGGCCGGGCCAGGCCGGGCCGGGGCCCCGGGCGCGACAAAGGGCGACGCTTGGATTCCTCCCTGCCGCCACCGCCCCCTCCGTGGGGGGTCCCCGCGACCCCCACATGCTGCGGGCCAACCTCCAGCTGTTGGGCCCGGCCTTGCCCGCCTCTGCCCGCTGTCCCCTCCCCCGCCGTCTCTCTCCTCCGCTGTCCCCTGCCCCACCGTCCCCTCTCCCCGATACCCACCTCTCCAGTGCTCCACCGCCCCCTTCCCTGCTGCTCCCCACCGTCCCCCTCCCTCCATGACCCTGGCCCTCTCCCCCGCTGCCCACTCCTTACTCCTAGACCTCATGTTCCCCCCCATGTTTTCTTCTATTTGTTTGATTCCCTCCCCTTCCCCCGGTCACCTCCCCGCCCCCAATCCAATGTCCCTGATTCCATTAGTCCCCCATCACCACCATCCTCTGAGATAACACATGTAAAGCCCGTTGCGAATCATAAAGCGCAATGAAAAGATTAGTAATACCATCGTCTTCCTCTTTGTGGTTCATTTAAAATTCTCAAGAAAAAAGGGAGCCAGCCAGGGAGAGGGAGGAGGAAGAAGCCGACTGGATCCTCCCCCGGGCCAGCCCCAGTGCCCAAGAGCCCGGGGGGCGGGGGGCGCGGGAGTCGAGGCCTCCCCGAGGCTTTGTGTGTGTATAGTATTGGGAGAAGGGGATGCAGAAAAGCCCCGGAGCAGACACCCCTAGGGAAGGCCTCATTCCTGCTCCTTGGCCTGCAGAGGATCTCCACGCTGTTACCTGGCTCTCTGGCCTCCATATAAGGGGATATCTTTGCCAGTCTGGGAGCCAGAGGCCGGGAGATTGGGGTTCTCTTAAGCAGTTCCTCAGCATTCACAGTGAAATCCCCACTTTTGGGCCTCCTTGACTCGAGGTCCCGGTGGGGAGACCAGTCCCAACCTTTCACCCAAGACTGGAGGTAGTGAGGGAGTGAACAAAAGGTCTGTGGAGAGTTCTCCCCCTCTTCCACCGGCCTTTCCTGGTTATGTCCTTTGTCTGGAAGGTTGATAAAAGGACAGCATCCACCTATATTGTGTTCTGTGCCCACAATCAGATTCTCGGGGAAGAATCTGCTCCTCTTCTCTTCACCCTGGCCCCTCTTTCTTCCAATGGGGAAGGCAAGTTTTGTGTTTTTTCCCCTTGGTTTTCGGCTTTCAAATTCTCTCTACCCATCCTTGCTTCCTGTTGGTGGTTGTACGTGGTGGTACTGTTGGGAGAGTTCCGGTGTGTGAAACCTCTTTCCTCAGGTTGCTGGATACACTTGGATACAAGCTAACCTTGTTCTCTAGGGTCTCTCCAGGTGTCAGAATCCTGACAGTCAGCTGCTCCATCTGTTGCTTGTCTTCGCTCAGCGTGGGGCTCTGATTTCCAGGCAGTTACTACCTTTGACCTGTGGGAGGGAGAATAAGCTGGGGGCTTATTCAGTGGATTCTGGGAGGAATTGACTGCCTGTGATCTGGTGTTGCTTTTATACTTCTGGACTTCCCTCATTTACCTTTCCCTCCTGTGACCTCGCCTTTCCCTGAAGCTATTCTCCCTGCCTCCCTGTAAGAGGGATGCTATCCTCTGTGATTGGGGTGGAAGAAACTGGGGTCAGAAGGTTAAAAGAAATCCTAGAGGTTCTGTTTAACATGAGTTTAAAGACTAGAGTTCTTGGAGAGGAGTATTATAGGAGATGTTTGAAAAAGTCCAGGATTGTTTTGAAGGGCCTACAGATATTATAGGGCACCTGCCTTCTTACCAGGGCTTCTGTCTAGGCTAGTTTGTTCAGGGATAGGAGACCTTTTTGCCTGCTATTTCTCCATTAGGCAGGATATAAGTAAGGTCTTCCTTACATCAGTATTATCTTCTAGAGGATCTATATAAACAGACTCCCAAAAAAGTCCCCTCCAAAAATATCTTGTGACAGTTCCATTTGGCCTGCCTTTCTTAATAAGCAATTTTGCCAAGATTTTCATCTCTCCCTCTCTCCCCCCTGGAAAAGGTTCCCACAAGTTAGTGGACACCCTTATCCTGTCCAGTGAGTCCTGAAGAGCTCTTCTCTCCCCTCCCCTCCCCTCCCCTCCCCTCCACCCAGGCTGGATTCCATAAAACCTGAGGCTTTTATGACCCAGAGTACTGTTGTGGCACCAAGATAAGAGGGTCCTGGTAGCTCACATTACAGAGTGAAGCTCAAGAAAGAGAAGGAAATTCTTGCCTCTTGGGCACTCAGTACTAAACAACTTCAGTTATTTGCGGGCAGCAGAATTTTTATCTCCTGGAGCTCTTTCTGCTGCTCTTAGAACTAGGTGAAGGTGCCTCCTTTCTGCCTTCTTTTCGTAAATGGTTTCTAGCTGTTGTCTGAGGAGAGAGGCTTCCAGAATGTCTCCTCTTGACCTTACTACCCTTCTAGGGGCTTCTCTCTCAAGCTTAGGGATTGTGGGAGATAGAATGGGAGCCTTCATTATTCCCTTTATCCCTCTCTCCCTAGTACATCCAAGCTGAACCACCCACCAACAAGTCCTTGTCTAGCCTAGTGGTACAATTGCTACAGTTCCAGGAGGAGGTATTTGGCAAACATGTGAGCAACGCACCACTTACCAAGCTTCCGGTGAGTCTACAGGGCCAAGGCAGGTGGGTATCCCAACAACCTGGGGAGGGACCTAGGCCATTTAAGTATTGTATCTTTCCTTCCCCAGCCAACCTTAGGGTATTTCTGGCTTAGCCCAGTCAGCCACATTTAGGTAATACCTGTCTCACAGCACCTCGATTTACCCCTAGGCTACTTTACCCTTATCTAGGGATTCCTCGGAAGGATAAAATAGTTGAAGAAATGCCCTCGGTTTAGGGGCAGATATTATTACTGTACTTTGCTTTCTGAAGTGAGATGATAAGGGGGAGGGAGTAGGTAGCTTCTACCACTCCCTCTTCAGCTGCTTCTTCCACATGTCACTTCTGGTTTTGCAGATCAAATGTTTCCTAGATTTCAAAGCAGGAGGTTCCCTATGTCATATCCTTGCAGCTGCTTACAAGTTCAAGAGTGACCAGGGATGGTGAGAGAGCTTCAGATCTTTTTAGATTCAGTTTGGTGGGAATGGGCCACCCTCCTTATCACCCAGGGTTTTCTAAGGGGATGGCTAGGAATGGTAGTGGCCATTTCATTGTGGCAGTGTCAATGGGTTTGACGTAGTGGGAGAGCAGGAATTATTTTGAGGTGTCATTTTCTTTCTCCTTTAGACTAAACATATTTTTTAGTTTGTGTTCTGAAAGGAATCTGTGTCCAGTTTGGGAGTGGGGAGACGGGCTAAGGTTTTTCCCCAACAGCAACGTGAGAAAACAAAACAGGTGGGCTAGCCAAAGGACTTAGCAAGAGGGTGGGGTTCAAGGGAAATCTCAACAGGTGAGAGCCTGAGCCTTTCAGATCAGCTGGCCTTGGGCACAGCCACAGGGGCCTGCCAGTTAGAGGCTCTTTTTGTACCTTCTTTAATTCCCCAAGTTATGAAGTCATGTGTCATCCCCCACCCCCATCCCCAGGCCTGAGCCATGCCACTCACTGGGCTTTTGCCTTCCCACAAGGCGGCGTTACGATTTCCAGAATCCATCCCGCATGGACCGCAACGTGGAAATGTTCATGACCATTGAGAAGTCCCTTGTGCAGGTAACATCTAAGAGTGTCCCACTTGGCTCCTTCCTTACCCTGCAGTGAGAATTCAGAATGCTCCAAACACCTAATTGTCTGCTTGTCCTTCCTACAGAATAACTGCTTGGCTCGACCCAATATTTTCCTACACCCTGAGATTGACCTTAAGCTGCTAGGGAAATTGAAGGACATTATCAAAAGGCATCAGGTAAATAGATGTACCTGAGGGACCCCTGTGAAATTCCATGGTTTTTTTTTTCCCTTTTTAATCTTTCTGCCTAAGAAGTAGCATTGAAGGGCTCATGTTTTCTACCCCCAGGCTAGTCCTTGCTGCCCTCCTCTCTACCTAAAGAAATAGGAAAAAGGGGAAACCCAAGACATTGAGCCTCTTTCAGTCTCTGTTCTGCCCATCCCCAAGCAATAATTGGGGATCTATATTACCAGTCTAGGGGTTAGTCTTATACCTTTATTACATAAAGATAGTATGTGAAATGACTAGTTGACATAGAACATCGAACTAGTATTTGCAATTAAGTAAATTGACTTTGAATTTTTTTCATTCACAGCTTGTCTTCAGAAGTGTTTAAATCCTATATAGGTTTTTCCTCACTACCTAATAAATATTTAGCTGTTTTCCTCTGTCACTGAACTTATATGTCCCTAGGGAGTTTAGACTAATTATAATATCATCCAAAGAAAATTACCCATAGAAAGGCAAATCCACTGTTAAAGGATCCATTTAGAGTTGAGACTTGGACTCTCATTTATTTTGGACGCGGCCTTGCTTCCTCCTATTAGCAGAGATCATTGAGAGTGAACCATATTTACTTTTTCCTGCCTGAAGTATTGATTTATTCTGATCTCAGGGAACAGTCACTGAAGATAAGAACAATGCCTCCCATATAGTATGCCCTGTTCCTGGGAACCTGGAGGAAGGTAAGCTTCAACCTGACCCCTACCCAGGGTCAACTTGCTGTTTGTAGACTGAGGAAGAGAGCCTTATCAACCAAACCATTCTGCTCCTCTGCTCTCAGGGAAAAGTCTGGCAAAGGAGAAAGGACTTGGAGGGACTTTCCAGTCCCTGGGTCCCCTGACTCCCTAATATTCCTCTTGCCCAGTCTCTTGCTATATCAGGAGTGGGGTTCAACTTCGTCTCTGGGTCCCTTTTCCTTCACTTTCTGCCCATATTCCCAGCTCACACTCCTTTCTTCTTTTCCTTCCTCCCTCCCCTCAGAGGAATGGGTACGGCCAGTCATGAAGAGGGACAAACAAGTTCTTTTGCACTGGGGCTACTATCCTGACAGGTGAGATCTGGCTCTGACCCCTCAGGGGTTTTAGGAACATCAGTCAGACTCAGAAGTCCTGTAACGTTGGACAGAGCATCTGCATGCAGCCAACCTTGGTGGGACTGGTAGCTGGTACGTAGATGGTATAGAGGCATTCAGAATCAGCGATTCTGGTCGGAGGGATTTTCAGATGCCCAAAGAGCCCTTTGTGTTGAATTAGTTATTTGGAGCTTAAAAGATAAAAAGAAAAGTGTCTGTATATGATTTTCTCCTCATATATTCCTCTCATTTGTGCAATGTCATTCTCGGTTTTCCCATGACAGTTATGACACCTGGATTCCAGCAAGTGAAATTGAAGCTTCTGTAGAAGATGCACCCACACCTGAGAAACCAAGGAAGGTAACTAGTGCAATAGGTTTAATACACGTTTATTAAGCACCTATTGTGTTGGATACGTTGGGGATGAAAAGAGGGAAAACAATTATCCCTGCCCTTTACTTTATAATCTAACTAAGTTGCTCATGGTCTATACACAAATAATTATGACAGGGCAAAAGAGAGGTCCAGATAAAGGATCCCATAAACTTTGAGACATAAGCAGTGATATCTTTCAGCTGGGAGGACACCTGTGTTGGGCCTTGCAGGAAGAGAAGGATTTTTTAATTTTTAGTTTTCTTTTTTATTTAGTATTTTACTTTTCTCCAGTATAATGTAAAAACAATTTTTAACGTACATTTTTAAAACTTTGGGTTCCAAATTCTCTCCCATCCTTCTTCCCCAACCCCACTCTCTCATTGAGAAGGCAAGCGATTCAATATACAATACATGTATAGTCAGGCAACACATATCCATACTAGTCATGTTGGGAAAGAAAACATAGACAAAAGAAACCTCAAGAAAAATCAAATTTAAAAAAGTGTGCTTCAATCTATATTCAGATACAATCAGTTCTTCCTCTGAGGATAGATAGTATTTTTCATTACAAGTCCTTCAGAGTTGTCTTGGATCATTGTATTGCTGAGAATAGCTAAGTCATTCTCAGCTGATCATCTTACAATATTGCTGTTACTTTGTACACAATACACTTTGCATAAGCCCATGCAAGTCTAGGAAGAGAAAGATTTCAGCAATTGAAAACGGGGAGAGAATTCATTCCAGGCATAGAGGTAGGTATTCTTCTACTTTGCCCTGTTTGGGGATCTAGGCTTACTCTTTGAGAGCAAATCAGAGGTTTCGAACCAATTGAGGTGCATAGTCCCTGGCCAAGCTGGGAAGCGGAGCAAGCCTCACATAGGCCTTACTGAGTGTGGCTTCTGCTCTGCAGGTTCATGCTAAATGGATTCTTGACACGGATACTTTCAACGAGTGGATGAATGAAGAAGACTACGAAGTGAATGATGACAAAAACCCTGTATCTCGCCGTAAGAAGATCTCAGCTAAGACACTGACGGATGAGGTGAGACGTCTTGCTGCTTCTTCCCCTTCTGAGTGTGCCCACTATGGGCGCCTGTTTCTGTGAATGTATCTTCTAACATGGATCCCAATTCCTCGTATCAAGGTGAACAGCCCAGATTCAGACAGGCGGGACAAGAAGGGCAGTAACTACAAGAAAAGGAAGCGTTCTCCCTCCCCTTCTCCAACCCCTGAAGCCAAAAAGAAAAATGCAAAGAAGGGGTACGTGACTGCCCTCGCTTTTGTTCGTTGTCCCTAAGTAAAAGCTGCTCAAACTCAGCTCTCCTAAGGAAAAAACTGGCGCTGTCTTTCATCATCCTACAATTTGGGAAGCTTTCCTTGTACTTAGCGATTACCTTGAGGACTCTCCTGCTTTTCTTCCCTGTGGATCCTTCCAGGGACTTTTACCAAGATGAAATTGACTTTTTTTTTACCTCTCTCTATCATGTATAGTCCCTCAACACCTTATACTAAATCAAAGCGTGGACATCGAGAAGAAGAACAAGAGGATCTGACCAAGGACATGGATGAGCCCTCACCAGTCCCCAATGTTGAGGAAGTGACACTGCCCAAGACAGGTAAGTATTCACCTGGGTTCCTAGCTTCCATTCTCTTTCCCTAGTTTTCTGTCACCATGCCTAGACCCCTCTTCCTGAATGTCCCCTAGATATAGCTGGTGGCTAGAGCTGTCATCTCATTGAGAAC
This sequence comes from Trichosurus vulpecula, assembly GCF_011100635.1. Lineage (NCBI taxonomy): Eukaryota > Metazoa > Chordata > Mammalia > Diprotodontia > Phalangeridae > Trichosurus > Trichosurus vulpecula. Next base: position 266,445,760 of record NC_050577.1, read on the forward strand.
CCCCCATTCAGCACTTCTTTGTGTGGGATACTGTGCACTGTGGAGTAATCAGACCTAGTCCCTGCCATTTAAGGGTTTGTAGTCCTTAGGACAGACAGATGGACTGAGAAGAATATCACAGAGAAGAGAATAAAGTTGTTGAGGCAAGTGCATTTTAGATCAAATTAGAATGGAAGAAGTTACTTTTATCTAATTAAGAATGATATAAAGGAGGTGGGATTTGAGGAGCTATTGATGAAAGGGGAAGGGATAACCAGGAAGATCTGAGCTCATATGTGACCTCAGACACTTAACTAGCTGTGTGACCCTGGGCAAGTCATTTAATCTGTTGGTCTCATTTTTCTCATCTGTAAAATGGGGGTATTTACAGCACCTTCTTTTCAGGGTTGTTATGAGGACCAAATGAGATATTTGTAAAGTTCTTACCTAGCACAGTACTTGGCACAGAGTGGGCATTGTATAAATGATGATGATGATGAAGAAGAAGAAAGGGAGAGGGCTTGGTGGAGCTGGAGCTATGTAATAAATTATAGTTCTATCTCAACATAGTCAATACCAAAAAGGACTCAGAGTCGGCACCAGTTAAAGGAGGCACCATGACTGATCTTGGTAAGGAGGGAGACGCTCACAGGGATAAAGAAGCACCTGGGGTTGGGAAGACGGGTGGCTTCCTTTGCTAGAGGAAGAGAGGAGCTTTTACGGGCCTGGCTACCCCCTCTGCTCCAGATGAGCCTGCCCAGGTGGGAGGATCTCTTGGGTGTGGTTCTTACCCTTGTGCTACCAGAAGATTAACCTTTACTCCGCACTCCGCTCTTTCCATTCCAGATGAACAGGAGGATGAGAGCATGGAGACCACAGGCAAGGTGGGGATAGTAATAATTACAACAACGGCAATTATGGGATTACAAAACTCTCCCTATCCAGCCTTGCCCAGGATCTCCCATCTAGGGTCTTCAAGCCTCTGGCTCTCATAGGGCCCTGGAGCCCTTAGCCCCTTGTCCTCACTTACCAGATTGTGGGAGAAATGGGAGTTGGGAAAACGAAGAAAGGGAATGCTACGTAGTCAGCAGTCTCCACGCTTCTAGGATGAGGACGAGAGCAGCACTGGCAACAAGGGTGAACAGGCAAAGAACCCTGACCTTCATGAAGACAACGTGACCGAACAGACTCACCACATCATCATCCCTAGCTACGCGGCCTGGTTTGACTATAATAGGTAATAGGATCTCCGCTTCCGCTCTAACCCAGCTAGAAGAGAGCACTCATATTCTGAAAGCTTACCCAGCCTTGTCTGTAGCCCTCGGGCCAAGAAGCTCTCCCAAACACCTTACCTCCATCCTTCCTACTTCAAATTTTGGCCGCTTTTTCCTCCGTCCAATGTAGTAAAAAGAGCTCTGGATTTGGAGTTAGAGGATCTGGTGTCTAGTTCATGTTCTGTTCTACTCCTTACTACCTGTATGAGCTTGGGCAAGTTACTTAATGTCTATATCTGTTATTGTTTTTTTGCTTTTGGGCAGGGCAGTTGGGGTTAAGTGATTTGCCCAAGGTCACACAGCTAGTACATGTGTCCAGTGTCTGAGGCAGGATTTGAACTCAGGTCCTCCTGACTCCAGGGCGGGTGCTGTACTCACTGTGCCACCTAGCTGCCTCACTTAACGTCTATAGATCTCAGTTTCCTCATACTCAGAATAGGAGATGAACTTTATGATTAAGGAACACCCTTCTAAGTCTAAATCCCACATCTGATCCCAGTCTTTGCTCTCAACAGCTCGCCTCTATCCACCAGCTCCTAAAGCCACCCTGCTTTCTTTTACAGCGTCCACGCTATTGAGAGGAGGGCTCTGCCAGAATTCTTCAATGGCAAGAACAAATCCAAGACTCCAGAGATGTAAGGAAGCCTCCACCTTTGTTCTTCCACTACTTTCTGTGTCAGTGTTTCCAGTGTCAAGGGAAGGGGGCAGTGAGGGGGGTATCGCTTAGGGCTGGTCTAACCTGTAGGTTTGAGTGGTGCATTGTTGGGGTTTCTGAAAGGCTTCCCCAGCCCCTCTAAGTCTATTCTAACACTTGCTTGAGATTCCTTTAACACCGGACAAATCTCTTCACTCTGAAACTAATGATAACAAGAATATAAAGACCTCCAAGAGAGGAAACAGCAGGGTTATGATTCTGAAGAGTCAATCTCTGACAGCTGAGCCTTCTTCCAAAGTCCTTACCCTTAAGAAACGGTCATCATATGCAGGACACAGTTGTGTGAAGCAATTCTGAGATGGGGAGAGCATCAACGACGGGAGGAATCTGGACAGGCTCTGTGTATGAGGCAGCTCTCTTGTTATGCTTTGAATGAAGCAGCCTCCATCCCTTTTTGAAGCCTCCCTCATTCTAGCTCTTCCCTGAGCTGAAAGTCATCTCTTCCTCCTCAAGTTTTCTTTTAGTACTTTCCTTTGATCTCTTCTTTTCCTTGATGACATTCTACCTTGTATCATTCTCATGGATGTCATGTCACGTCTCCTGTTCTCTTCAGTTCTTCAATTAGATCATAAATTCCTTAAGGGGGACATTGTTCTTTTTCATCTTTTTATCCCTGGCACCCAAAACAGCATGTAACATTGTAACAACTCTAACATGTGTTAGTGGAATTGAATTTTCTCAGAGTAAGTTTTGATAAAGAGAGAGAACAGGGGGACACTGGGCCCTTGAAAAAGGGAGTTAAAGAGTGATTATCGAGGGCAACAAGGGGAATATACGAAAGCAAAGACTTGGGCCATTTTAGATTTCCACATGCCAACCCTGGTGTCGTCCCTGTCCCTGTCTCCCATTGGCTGAGATATACTTGAGATGCGTTCAGCTTGCATACTCTAAGCTATATTCTGCTTGACTATTTGAAAAAAAAATTTATCAGTTTTTTTTTACAATTTCCAATGAATATCCCCTGCCTAAATAATTACAGTCCTTGAAAACAGTTAAGCAAAACCACCTACAAAATGAGAGGGTTGGACTCAGGGGCCTCTGTGGTCCCTTCTAGCTCTGCATTGGAGCCTGTGATCTAATAGAGTGATCTCCACTGTTAGCATATACTGCTTTCTACATTTGTAGTTTACTGATGTCAACAGAAAAGAAGGGTGTGTGTTTTAACTTTAATAGGTTGGTACCAGTCTTATATTTGGGCTCTCTTTGTTTGCCCTTTAGTTTAACTTGTCTCCCTTGTTCAGGAACAGTTGTCTTCCCTTTCCTGCCCTTCAGCCACCTTTCCTCTTACCAACACTTCTTACATTCTCCCAGCTACCTGGCCTATCGAAACTTCATGATTGACACCTACCGACTGAACCCTCAAGAGTACCTCACCTCCACTGCCTGCCGCCGGAACCTGGCAGGTGATGTCTGTGCCATCATGAGGTAGGACTTGTGATTGGTGAAAGAAGGTAGTGAGGATGTTGGTTTCCCTTGCCAGACCTGAGTCCAGGTTGCCCTCAAGTGTCTCTGGGCAGAAGTAGAAATCCCAGGTAGATGAACTGTGGGGAAAGAAGGGGAAGAAACAGAAAGAAATCACTCGCTCCACTTTTGTGAGTGCCCTGGAATGACCTCTTTCTCTGCTTCCTGGCCCTCACAGGGTCCATGCCTTCCTGGAACAGTGGGGTCTAATCAACTACCAGGTGGATGCAGAGAGCCGACCAACTCCCATGGGACCCCCTCCCACTTCTCACTTCCATGTCCTAGCTGACACACCCTCAGGGCTGGTACCACTACAGCCTAAGACACCCCAGGTAGGAGTGAGGTGCTAAAGGGAATAGGTTGGGGGGGGGAAACAAACTGGAATCCTGGGACTTTCCATTTCTGGTTTTTGAGAATGGGGTAAATTGGTGGCCAGGGATATTTGCAGTTTTGCTTTCTCATGAGATAAAAGGGACCAGGCAAGTCAGGTATCCATGTGTTTAATATTATCCTTGTACTATGTGAAAATACAAAGGAAGGAAAAGTTCCTCAAGGGGGTGGATTATCTAATATGGAGACAAGATACATGTATGGAAAAATAGAAAATAAAGAGTTCACAGAAAGCTTTTAAAATGTTTTTGTTGTTAGGCATTTTAGCTATTTCAGAGTAGCCCTTTGAGGAATATAGGGCAAGTAGATCCATCATCTCCATTTTACCTATAAAAAAGGCTTAGAAAAGCTCAGCCGCATAAAATTTGTAGAGCCAGAGCTTAGAATATAATAGGTCTCTTGACTTATAGGTCAGTATTCTAGGCATACCTATAGAGAAACCTATACAAATACTGTAATGGAATGAAGGGGCAGCATTGCTCAGGGAGAGCTGTCCCCCTTCCTATGGACTCCACACCATTTCCTCTGCCTAGTAGTACCCATGACACCAAGTTTTGTCCACCAGGGCCGACAGGTTGATGCTGACAACAAGACTGGGCGAAAAGGCAAAGAACTAGATGACCTGGTACCGGAGACAGCTAAGGGAAAGCCTGAGCTGGTAGGTGGAGTATAGCACCCCTCAACTTCCTGCTGACCCCTTATGAAGTAAGAAAGAGGGGCCTCCCTTAGGTGGAATGGATATGGAGACATGTGGTGCTGAAATAGTGGGAAAGAAAAACAAACCTCTCTATTAACCATGGAGCTTGGGCAGGAAGCTCTCCATTCCTTGTTCTTACTCTGCCCTGTCTTTGTTTGATCTTTCCTCATAACAGCAAACCTCAGCTTCCCAGCAAATGCTCAACTTTCCTGACAAAGGCAAAGAGAAACCAACAGACATGCAAAATTTTGGACTACGGACAGATATGTACACCAAAAAGAATGTACCCTCCAAGGTTTGAAATTTGGTGTGGGATGCAGGGACAGAAAGGGGACCAGCATGTAGATTGCATGGCAATCGGTAATGGAAGCCTACTTCCTTGTATAGAGCCTGTCTTCTTTCCTTTTACCCTTTCCTACATCCCGTATAGAGCAAGGCTGCAGCCAGTGCAACCCGTGAGTGGACAGAACAGGAGACACTACTTCTTCTGGAGGTAATTGGGGCATTGAGGGCATTGTGTTCTGTCCTGAACCTTGGCTGTTACTGCAGCATTCTCCCCTTTTAGACTTTCTCCCTCACCAAGCACCTGAGAATTCTAGCAATCAGAGTTCGAACCATCAATCCATTAACAAATTAGTTAACGAGTGTTGATATTAAAATGGAGGACTACCTCATACTCTTCATCCCCCTTTCTTGGTGCTGCCTGGGAGAGGGCTGTTGACAAAGAGGGAAGAAAGCCCAGCTAGGTCATGACTTTCCCCATTCCCAGGCACTAGAGATGTACAAAGACGACTGGAACAAGGTGTCAGAGCATGTAGGGAGTCGCACACAGGATGAATGTATACTGCACTTCCTCCGTTTGCCCATTGAGGACCCGTACCTAGAGGACTCAGAGGCTTCACTGGGGCCCCTTGCCTACCAGCCTATCCCCTTCAGCCAGTCTGGTAATCCCGTCATGAGCACTGTTGCCTTCCTGGCCTCTGTGGTTGACCCCCGAGTGGCTTCTGCTGCTGCCAAGTCAGCCTTAGGTAACGTAGAGAGGGTGTTTTCTGCCTGTTCCCACAACCAGTTGCATCAGCAGTTGTCTGATTTACCTGCCTCACTGGCTCAGGGGGCAATCCAGAACTCCAAACAGATGGACTCTGCACAGGGTCTTTAAGAGTAATAGATGTGCTAATCTTTCCCTCTGGGGTGGGGAAGACACTCAAGGCTGTCAGGGTTAATGATGTGGACTACCAATCGTCCTTTCTGGACATTGCAGAAGAGTTCTCCAAGATGAAAGAGGAAGTTCCCACAGCCCTGGTGGAGGCCCATGTTCGCAAGGTGGAGGAAGCAGCCAAAATGACAGGCAAGGCAGACCCATCCTTTGGTTTGGAGAGTAGCGGCATTGCAGGAACCACTTCTGATGAACCTGATCGGATTGGTAAGGATGTCTCCTCTCAGCATCATTGTGAGCAGTGTGTTAAGAGCTGGCCTAGTGTGTTTTCTCTAACTAGTGAGGTCCCTTGTAAGGATCGTAAAGAATAATTTCCGACAGCCCTTCATTTGTCCTCACCCTGCAGTTCTGACTGGTAGAATGGGTAAATTGGAAATTAGTAATAGACAGTACCTCTGTATGTCACATTTCTTATTTTCTCTTCCCCTTTTTACAGAAGAAAGTGGAACTGATGAGACTCGGACAGAAGGGCAGGTTGCAGAGGAGAAAAAAGAGCCTAAGGTACGGCAGCACTGACCTCTTCTTAGGATGGTGGTCTGGCTAGACTGTGAGGCAGAAAGCAAGTGGAAACTATCATGAAATATTGTGGAATGTCTCATCTCCCCAAATTATCCTTTCTCAAGGCAGAAGAATAAACTTGGGTACTCAGGTTAGGGTATGACGATGTTCATATGAGATTCAGATCTATATTGATGCTGTTTCTGCCCCATTTTTCCATCGGGACTTCAGGAACCACGGGAAGGAGGTGCTACCACAGAGGAAGAAGTAAAGGATAAACCAAGTGAAGCACCCAAAAAGGAGGAAGAGAAGGGGAAGGAAGGTGACATTGAGAAAGAGTCGGAGAAGAGTGATGGGGACCCCATGGGTGAGGCTTTGGGATGGGTGGATCGAGAGTCTAGAAAGGAAGGATGGGGACCCACAGGGTGGACTTAATCTTTGTTTTCCCATTTCAAGCTGACCAGGAAAAAGAGAAGGAGCCAAAGGAAGGACAGGAGGAGGTGCTAAAGGATGTGGTTGAGTCTGAGGGTGAGAGGAAAACCAAGGTAGAGCGGGACATTGGCGAAGGCAATCTCTCCACTGCAGCTGCTGCTGCCTTGGCTGCGGCTGCTGTAAAAGCCAAGGTGAGGCATTGGTCTAAGGGTCCCCAGTGCCTTCAAATCACACGAGTTTAGATTCCCAGAACAACCAGCCTGAGTTGTCTAGGGGTCATTCTTTTGCTTTAGGTTTTCTTTGGGAGGAGCTGGCATTCTCTTCTATCTCTTCACTACTCATAGGAAATTCTTTATGCTCTTTCATCTCCTTCTTTTCTGCTACCATTTCCTTATTATCCTTAATAGAGATGGGAAATGGTAGGTGGCCATCATTTGTAGACCAAAACTTACATTTGGGGCACCTTAGTTACTTCTCTGTCCTAAATAATCTAACCTCTTCTAGCTTTTCGTTGTTGCTTCTGTTTGTCAGGGTCTTTGGTTCTTTTCTTTGATGTCTACCCCAGTTTTTGCATATCTTTTTTAAAATGTCAAACTCCGAATTGGAGCAGAACTGTAGCTAGTTGGTGACCTCTTAGAAGTTGCCAGATTTTTTCTTGTCTTTCTAACTATTGGGGTCTCCCCAATGAACACCTCACAGTGGCCTCTTCTGCCCTTCCCCCAGCACTTGGCTGCAGTTGAAGAGAGAAAGATCAAGTCCCTAGTGGCCCTGCTAGTGGAGACCCAGATGAAGAAGCTGGAGATCAAACTTCGGCACTTTGAAGAGCTGGAGACTATCATGGACCGGGAGCGAGAGGCCGTGAGTAGCCTCCCCCAGGGACTCAGCAGAATCTCTGGAAGCACCCCCATCATGAGCCAATGTCTCAGTTTAGGACAGGAAGTGAAGCTGCAGAGCAGAAAACAGTATCTGGCAGGGCTCCTGAGAAGTGGAGAATAGCCAAGGCCAGAGCAGGTGAAAGTCGGCCCAAGGCAGCTAAGAGGAAAGAGAGGCAGTGGGTGTGAGAGTGAAGGTGAGTGAAGGAAGGGTGGAGGGTGGGGTTAATGTTGAGAATGTGAGCTGGGGAAGGAGCTGAAGAGGCTAATGATGAAAAGGTAAGTATAGGAAATAATGGTGACCTTTGTGAGGAGATCAAGGAATGATGCGCAAAATGACTAATAAATGCAAAGTACTATAATGCAAATTAATATGTTCAGTAGGTGAGTCCCAAGGACTTCAGTTTACAGGGATCAGCCTTTAGAGCAGAACTCAGGTGCCACCTTTGTGAAACCATATGTATATGTTGCCCTTCTTGAGATGAGAAAGTTTCAGTTTTTGTCTTTGTAGCCCCACCACCAAGCACAGTAGCTAGCACAAAGAAGGCACTTAATAAATGTTTGTGGATTAGTTGTTGAAGCTTCCTGGGGTCAGGGAACTCTGTATTAGGTTTTGAAGAAGGGGACAGACAGCTGAGCATGGTGGTGCATGCCTATAATTCCAGCTATGGGAGAGGCTGAGACTGGTGGATCTCTAGAACTCTGGAGTTCCGAGCTGCAGGGGTCTGGGCTCACTAGGTGTCTACACTAAGTTTGGACCAGTATGGTTAGCCCCCAAAAGCAAGGGCCCATCAGGCTGCCTAAGGAGGGGAGAACTGACCTAAGGTGGGAGTGGAGTAGCTCATACTTCTGTGCAGACTAGGGGGATTAGACCTGTGAGTAGCCCCTTGCACTCTAGTCTTGGGAAGGTGGAGAGACCCAGTCTTTGGGATTAGGAGGGGAGGGGGAGAGAGAAAGAGAGAGAATAGGCAAGCCCTAAATCCTAGTAGTAATATTTAGAGACCACAGAGTAGGAATGAGTAAGTCATGTGAAAAAGATGGCATGCAAATTAGCTGATCTAGGCTAAAGAAATGTGAGAAGGGAACCTAGTAAAGCAAGCAATTTATTCATTTCTTCTCTCATTCTACAAATGTTAACATCCATATGCAAAGCCTTGTGCTACAGGCTGGGGAAATAAGAGGTTTAGATGAGACCTGATGCTACCTTCATGGAACTTCCGGAGTCTAGTGGGGGAGGAGAGACCACCACAGATAACTGTGATATGCTATAATAGCCCATAAGCACAGTTGTTGGAGATACTTTGGAAATCAGGCATAGGGATTTGGATTTTATATGCTGAACAAATATGAAACCATCCTAAGATAATTTAATGAGGGTGTCAGGGTGTTGCTTCTGTCATCTCCTGAGCTGGAATAATGATGCCCAAATAACATTGACAGCTGGAGTACCAGAGGCAACAGCTCCTGGCTGACAGACAGGCCTTCCACATGGAACAACTGAAGTATGCAGAGATGAGGGCACGGCAGCAGCATTTCCAGCAGATGCACCAACAGCAACAGCAGCCTCCCCCAAACTTACCCCCTGGCTCCCAGCCAGTACAACCCACAGGAGCTTCTGTGCCACCCCCTGCCCACAGCTTGGCTGTGGCTCCACCCTCTGTAGCCCCTACCCCTTCTGGTACCGGGGCCCCACCTGGCAGCTTGGCCCCCACTGAACAGATGGGACAGACGGGGTCAGCCTCAGGGTCACAACAGCTACAACCAGCCGGAGCTCCCCAGCCGGGAACAGTCCCACCTGGAGCACCTCCCACTGGACCCCACGGTGAGTTATAATCAGGTTGTGTCCCAGAACTTACTGATTTCATGATGGTGGTTGGATTGTGGCACATTTGAGGCCACTGTCTGTTGGACATAGCATAACTGGTGTTAGGGATCCCTGAACACTAAATATTTGAGGGCCCCCTCTTTAGGAACTGGGTAAAGGGAATGAAGTGGATGAGCGAGCTCAAGTATGTGTCAAGTGGTCAAATTATGTTTCATCTGTAAGCCAGTAGAGGTCACTAACTGGCAAGTACTTTATCTGTCCTCCACACTTGGCAGCACCCAGCCCCGTTCCTTGTAAAGCTAATAATAATAGACATCCACATAACATTTTAGAATTGATATTTATCTTATGACAATAACTTCTCAATGGGTATAGGGATATTCTTATCTCCATTTTACAGATGAGGAAACTGAGGCTTTGAGGAGATTAAGATATAGGAGTTGGGAACCATACTTGACTATTCATTATTCTTTCCACTATAGTACTATGGAGGGAAGTCATATGGAGATATCTGCACCTTCCCTCATGTCAGGAAAGGGAAAGATGCAATACAGGAGACAATGGGGTGTCTTGGCCAAGCAAACTGGGTAGAAAATGTATTTAACTCCTAACACCATCATCTTTCTTTTCTAGGCCCCTCACCGTTCCCTAGCCAACAAACTCCTCCCTCAATGATACCGGGGGCAGTGCCAGGCAGTGGGCACCCGAGCGTGGCCGGTAATGCTCCTTTGGGTTTGCCTTTCAGCATGCCACCTCCTCCTCTTCCTCCTCCTCCATCATCCATCATCCCATTTAGTAGCCTAGCTGATTCCATCAATATTAACCTCCCTCCTCCTCCTAACCTGCATGGGCATCACCACCATCTCCCGTTTGCCCCGGGAACCCTCCCCCCACCTAACCTGCCTGTGTCCATGGCGAGCCCTCTGCATCCTAACCTGCCGGCGACCACCACCATGCCATCCTCCTTGCCTCTCGGGCCAGGGCTGGGATCCGCTGCAGCCCAGAGCCCTGCTATTGTGGCAGCTGTTCAGGGCAACTTCATGCCCAGTGCCAGCTCGCTGCCAGGTGAGAAGGGACCAGGAGGGGACTGGGGGGAGAAAGGGTGGCGTGAGGGGACGTGTGGTGGGATCCAGGACAAATAGGAAAGAGGTCAGTGATGGACTAGAGCTTCCCATTCATTGCTGCATTCTGACTCTGGTAATATCAAACACAGGAGAAGGGGACCCTCTAATGTTCCTCCACCACTCCCCAGCCTGCTGGAATGCAACTGTTACAGCTGGGATGAAGTTAGGTTCTGTTACTGGTGGGTCAGAGAGGGGCTGCGTTTCAGACACCTAAGCTGTGAACTTGGAAACCGTTACTAATTTGCATGACTGGCATCTTATTTGCATGTTGATTTCATGTCCTGTCATGAGATTTAGCTACCTCTAGCTTAAACTGCTAGTGAACACTCTCAAGGTGGACCTGGATCACTTATTAGATTTCTCAAGGGGAGCCAGGGAAAGATTTGGGGTACAGCAAGCTCATCCATCAGTATTGGGCTATCCACGGAGAGCAAGGTGGTAGCAAGTATCCTACTCATGCACCGTGAGCTTCATCCCCTGGCTCTATATCTGTCCATCCTGTAGTGGCCTGAATCTGAGTTTCATCTTTCAGTTCAGCTGATTGACCTACTCTTTTCCACAGACCCAGGCACCCCAATACCCCCAGACCCCACAGCCCCCAGCCCAGGCACGGTCACTCCAGTGCCACCTTCTCAGTGAGGAGCCAGCAGGACACCTCTTCTCTGCTCATTCCTGATTTGGAGAGTTGGCCTCCTGGAACAGCCTGCCCACCCAAAGGACAGAATGTGCCGCCTCCCCCCACCCCCTTTACAAGTTGGACCTCTCCCCAGCCTGGACAGCCCATCACTACGTAAGGAAAGTCCGTCTTTCCCATTCCCTACCATGTCGGTTTGTGCCTCAAAGGCACACCATTTATATCTGATTGTATCGAGACTTTTATTTAAAAGAGATAATGTCTGGGGAGGGGGATAGGAGAATACTGTACCAGAGAAGAGGGGCTAGTAGGGAGGTACTGGGTGTGGGTATTTATACCAGGTTCTGATTAACCACTTCTTAGGGGTACATCCCCCTCTTACTGCAGCTTTGTGGAATTTTTTAAAAAAGATAATAAATTCAAAAACACTTTTAAAGGGAAAGAAGGAATGGGAGAGGAAACCCACACATTAGAGCTTTTCCCCCTTCCCTTCCTCAAATTAAAAAAAAAAAAGGTTGAGGTGGTTCTGATCAACCAGAACAGGGGAAGAGTGCTAGCATGAACTCTAGAGGGGAGTCAGTGGCCTCTGGGCTTCTTGCCCTTTCCCCAGCTTCAGCACACCCCCCTCCCCGAACTCTTTTTGAGTATCAATTCAGTCCTCTCCCCAGATCATTGAGAATAAACTCTGCTGCTGCTTCCTCAGATAATGTCACTGTTTTAGGCCCTCCCCACCTTTCCCCTCCTGTCCCATGCTAGGCAAATCTCTCTAAATGTCGAGTTTTATGTGTGTGTTTTTTTTAATTGGCTGCTTAGAGTGTGTATGTGTGTGTGAGTGTGTGTGTATATGTGTGTGGGGGGCGGGGCAGGGAAAAGATACTTTGGGAGTTTAGAGTCCTTCAGTAAATGGTAGGGAGGGGACTGGAGTCTGTATCTCAGCTCCCTAAACTTAATAAATACGTTCCCAGAGGGAATGAAAGGTAGAGTTGACAGAAGATGGAATGTTTTTAAAACCCAAAATTTTAAAAAAGCACTTAAGCACCTCCCTTTTATGATCTCAACCCTTTCCCCCATCAAGACCACCAGAAACATTCATTTCTACAAGTGATCATCTCTGGAACCAGGGGCGTTCAGGGAGGGAAGTGGAGGGGTGCAACGTAGAGCTGTTGACATTAGCCGTCAGCTCTCCCCACTCTCCGAATTCTTCTCCTTGACTCCTCCTGGATGTAAAGACAAATCTGACTCTTCAATCTGCCCTCCGCCTGGAGCCAGCACCCCCCTACACCCGTCTCTCCCACCTGGGCCCTTTGTTCCATGTGCCCTTTTACAATGTACCCACACTTACTCTCCCTTCTGTGGCTCAGCACCTTCTGTTAAGTCTTCTGTAAATTTTCCTTTTTTTTTTATAAATTAATTTGCTTTTCACTTCCATTTTGTGGGTTCCTGCTGTGTTGTGTTACTTGACTTTTCTAATTCCAGAAGTGGAATGGGCTGGATATAGAATTTACTTTTTCCCTTAAAGTTTTTGTTGGAAGTTTTCTTTTTTCCAGGGTGAGGGTTTTGGGAGGAGAAACCAAAGTTCTCTGAAGAGATAATAAAGGTGGGGTCTCCCCCACCCAGGGCGGAATACTTTGGGCCAGTAGACAAAGCTACAGAGACAAAGCTTTTCTAGGCCTGTGTAGTCCCTCCCAAACAAAGTTTAGTTTCCTTGAACCTTTTAGGGACTAGAGGCCTTCTGTCCTTTCCATATTAGGATGTGGGAACTCCGTCTTCCATTTGCTAGGACCTGAGATTGGTTGACGTAGTTGGCCCAGTTTGAACGGGGCTCATCTGCAGCTACCAGTTCATTCGGGAGGGTGGTGCAAAGAACAACTGTTGTGGACAGGAATGAGCACTGAGCCTTTATTAGCTTAGGCAGGAGGTATGGTTGTTTCCTTTTTCTACCTGTTTGAAGGCAACTAGCTGGGACCACCTCTTGTTTCCCTAAGCCAGGGGTGGAGAACTTCCAGCCTCGAGGCCAAGCGTGGCCCTCTTAGGTCAAGTTCGGACCTTTGACTAAATCCTAACTTCACAGAACAATTCCCTTAATGAACAGATCTGTTCTGTAAAACTTGGCCGCACTCAAAGACCTTGGCCTCTTGTGGCCTTGAGGTTGCAGGTTCCCCACCCCTGCCTTAGCTCTTGGCCCATCCACTCTGGCGTCATTTTGTCCCTTGTGCCTCTCTTCCCTTAAAAGTGAAAAAAAAGCATCAATATTCTGCCTTCTCTCTGACCACCCCAAAAGAACAAAAACAAATCAGATGGTTAGGAGCAGTTAGCAAGTTTTATTTGGTGAAAGCAGAGAGCAAATAGGCCAAAGAGGACATATTTTATGGTGGGGGTTGGAAGTAAGGATGTTGGTAACCCTGAAAATGTAGTTAGTTGCTTCAGGGGCAAGAGGATGATTTTCACACTGAGAAAGTTAGGGGGTTCTTTGTGGAAAGAGGAGTTGGTCTCAGCCATTCAGCACCATCCGGACTAGCTCTGTGGAGAAAAAAATGGGAATGAGCTAGGGAGCAGGCAAATAGGGGAGGGGCTAGCTGAGGGTGGTGGGACATCTACACCCCTAAGGTGGCAGAAGTGGAAATATACCCCAGAGTCCAGCCCTGGGGGTCATTATTGAGCATAGAAGAGCCACCTACTATGGGGTCTGACTTGGCCACATTGCCCCCAGCTTCCCTCCCAAAACTTGTTAGTCCCCATCCCACCATAAGCAGCAAGGACACAGCAGAGATAGAGAAGGCACCCCGCCCCCCTCCAACTACCACCTATAGGCACTGTCAACCCATGGCAGGTAAGAGGGAGAGAACACAGTGGGTTTATTTTGGAGGAGGGGGAGATCACCTCCAAGCTGCCCAGCAAAAGGAAGGGCAAGGGATTCAATTGTAGCAGGAGCTGGCCAGGCAACCCTCCCCCATCACCAAAACCCTCACCCAGGGAAATGGACAAGGGCAAGATAGCACCCTAAAGCAAGACTGTCCCAGGCCTGGTAAGTTTCCAGACACCTGGGTACCAAAAGCTAGACCTCACAGAGCCCAGGGCAGAATTTGAGGGGCATATGGAGATGGGATAATACCCAGACAGTCTTCCTTTATGCAGGGGGACTACCCTCCCCTTCCCAATCAGACAGGTCCATGCAGAAACATGCCAAGAGAAGGTGAAAGGTTAGAGGCAGAGGCAGGGGACAAAAAGCCAAAGAGAAGGGGGGGGGGAGGGGAAGGCAGGGGAGGGACTAGGAAGGAGACACGGGAAGGTCAACTTAGAGGAAAGGGAGGAGAGGCTGGGAGGAGCCGTACCCGCCCCTTGGGGCCCTTCACCCCGACAGGATATGCCTCACAAACGCTGCAGGAAGGAAGAGACATTAATGGTGAAGACAAGACACAGACATAGGGTGGTGGGTGTCACACAGGGATGTGAGGAGAGACATTCTATTCCTTATATACTTTCCACCCCCTCACACCTGGCTCTCTTCCTGCCCCGCCTCTGACCTCCCACACACCTGAGCTAAGCTTGGCCCCTTGCCTGCCTCCAAAGTGCTTTCTGAGCCATCAGCCCACCTGGAGATACAACTCCTAGCACATAGTAGGGTGCTAATAAATGCTGGCCAAACTGACTTGGAGGAGGAAAAAGATTCTCCTGCCATCATCTGTCTTTATATCCTTGGCATCAAGGAGGCACTTGATGTCAACAGATTGATTGCTGACCCTACCTCAACTTTTCCAGACTGCTAAATCCTTCCCAGAAAATGCTGAACATGTCCCTCTCACCTTCATAGTTGATACAACCATTGCTGTCTTCATGCCCTGCCACCAACACTTCCACTTCTTCCTCTGTCATCTTCTCACCTGTAGAGGGGACCAGACCTCTCAGGGAATCAGCAGACTAGGGGAAAATAGGGAAAGCCCCCCCCCCCCCCAAAGACTACAGGGAATCTAGAGGTCTGGTGACTTGGTGGGAGAAGGCCTTACCCAGGGTGATGAGGACGTGTCGTATTTCAGCCCCCATGACTGTGCCGTTCCCTTCCTTATCAAACACCCGAAGCCCTTCTACATAGTCTTCATATGTGCCCTGGTCCTTATTCTTTGCTACGGTCTGCAGCATTGGCAGAAAGTGTTCAAAGTCCAGCACCTTCACATTCATCTCTGTTCCAGAGAAAAGGGGGGGTTAACGTTGGTGGCATCAGGTCAGAATAGCCATTTCCCACATTCCCTGGGCTGAGGGTCTCTGAAAAGGAAGCCAGATCACCACTACATTGGTTCATTTTTTATCGGTTTTTTTTTTTAGTCAGACATTCTCCAAAATAACCCCAAAACAAATTAGAACCCCCTTCTGTAACAGCAACCATAATCAAACCAAAACAAAAGAGTTGAGCTAAACTACAAAATCGAACAGCCTAATAGCCTAAGTAACAATCTGCTGTCTCCCACCTCAAGGAGGGAACTCATTCTGCCCCTCTCCCCACTCCAAAAATTGCCAAAAGGAATCTCGTACAGTTTGGGTACCCCCACGTACACTAGGCTTTCCAGAGATAGGTTGTTTCCACCTTGAGCATCATTCTTAGAGAATTCCTAACTGCACCCCAAAGTCTTTCTTGGGGCCCTCTCTCACCATCACTCTTGGGATTCCCTAAGACCTTGAGCACCTCAGCATTGGTAGGATTCTGGCCCAGGGCTCGCATCACGTCCCCACACTGGCTGTATAAGATCTTTCCATCCCCTGTTCGGTCAAACAGCTGGAAGGCCTCCTTGAACTCTAGAGGGGGGACAAGAGACAGACAGTGTCAAAAATGGAGGTAGATATCCCGAGTACTATCCTGGGGCTCTGGACACATTCACTCTTGTCAGGAGAAAACAGACTCCTGGGTAACTCTACCAGACTGAATCTGGTTTCACTTCTTCTGATCAGGTTTCCCAAAGGACCCACATAAGTCTAGGTAAGTTTGCTGATACTTGCCTGGTTTGGGGGGGGTACTCCATCTCCCTAATACCCTTCTAATTTCTCTCACTCTTCAAAACTCCCTCAGCCCCGCCTTTACTCCAGGGGTGGAATGCGCCACCGCCCAGTCTGGGTTCCACTCCTTATAAGGAAGTAGGTGCAGCCCAGGGCTCAGGACATCCCAAAGGGGCCAGTTTTTTCATCTCCATTCCCAGTCCACGGTTCAGCCAGGTCTTCAAGCTCCTGCTCCCTCCCCCTCAAATTCCCAGGGCCCCACACCTTCCAGAGTCACAGTCCTCGGCCCTTCCCCCAGATCTAAGCCAGCAAATAGGGAAGAGTGGACACAGGGTAGAGTGTCACAAACAGGGAAGAGAGGACGGAAGTAGGTTAATAGAGAGAGGGCAGGAGCAGGCAGCCTAACACCCACTCCCCAAACCATCACAGCACACACGAAGGGTTACGTAACCACAGTCTTCACACACCAGCCCCCGAAAACAAACTCACCCAATGCTTGGGGCTCAGATCTAGAGAGAGGAGGAGGAGGAGAGTGAAGAGGAGAGACAGAGTAAGAAAAATGGAGGAAATCGGGAGGAGACAGGAGACAGACACCGCTGCGTGGGTGTGCGGGAACGGATGCTGGACAGGGGCACCTGGGTACGCCCCTCTCCCCCTTCGGGGCGGGTCCGAGGCCACTCACCTGCGGTCTGATCCTCCGTGAAGTCACACTGCGGCCCAACAAAGAGGAGAGAGGAGGAGAGGTCAGCAGCCAGGCTTCCACACCCGGAGCGCTCCCCCCCCCGCCCCGAGCCTGCCGTCTCCCACAACTTCCAACTCCGCCATCTGCGGCGTGAGGGCATTGGACCAGCCGGTGCCCAAGGCGCCGCGCAGCTCCAAACCGGGTCCCTCCCCCCTGCCCCGCTTGCCCTGGACCCCCAACCTTAGCAAGCAGACAGCAGCTCCCCAGACCCTGCCCCCCAGGAGACACCCCCCAAGGCTCCCCGTCTGTCCACCCCCACGCCCCGGGCCGGGCCTGTCCCCAGGCTTCCTGCCCCTCTCCAGGGCCCCACCATCTTGGCCGTGCTACTGCTCGCTCGCTGGTACTGCCGCCGCCGGTGCGCTATGTAATGGCTCCGTCTCTCTCCGCGGCTCCAATCTGTCCGCAGCGCGCCCCATGACGTCACCCTCTACAGAGTTAGCCAATCGGAGGCCGCGCCTGAGGTTTATGCAGATGAGCTCGCTGGGTTATTCAGTAGGCGGGCCGGAGCCCCGGCCCATCGAGACTTGCCGAGGCCAGGAGGGAGGGGGAGGAGAGAGTGGGATGCCAGCTGCTCCTATTTTGGGAGTGTCATCGGAAGCCCTGGAGCTATGCATGCTCCTTCGCCTCTTGCTGGGCCGCGGGGGCTGGAGGGGCCAGTGGAAAAAGCCCTGGACTTGGACTGCTTCGGGGCTCTGACTGAATCACAGGGCCCTACGGAGTGTGGGCCAGAGTCTGCATTCACACCCAGAAGCTCTGACTCCCTCCAGATCCTTCACTCCCCTCCCCGCGTAGCCGCTCCTGGATCCCTTCCTTCTGCGTAAACTGTGTGGCCTTGGCCAAGTCACCAGATTCTCTGGGCCTCAGTTTCCTCCTGGCGTATAAAAGGAAGGGGCTGGGCTCCGTGACCTCCAGTCCTTGGTCTTTCCAGCTCTATAACTTACAGAGGTTAGACGCTGGAAAGGACGAACCAATTTCTGTCTATTATATCCTGGTGTCGAGTGGGGTCCTGGAATGTGGAGAATTGGAATTTCATAGATTTGGGGCTGGAAGTGATCTGAGAAGTCATCTAGTCGTCCCCCCCCATCCCCTACCATTTTACAGAGAAGGAAATTATGGTTTAAATGACTAAACTAAATTAAGATTAAATGGCTTTTCTAATGTCACACAGTAAATGTAAATGGTCCTTGAAGCCAGGTGCTCTGACTCTTAAATCAAGCAATCTTTTCACCAAACCTGGTCCAAAGAGGGGAGGGGAGGAGCAGGAAGGGAGAGTAAAGATGGAATCTCAAACACAGGCACAAATCCCCCTTCCCCACCCTCCAAATAACAGACAAGAAACTAGACATCCATTACTTTATTATGGAAAATAAAGTGAGGGTAGGGGGCCAACACAGCATGTCTGTCCCCTCCCACACCAGTTTTCCACTTCCACGTAACATTTACAAAGTGCCTACTATGTGCAAGGCACTGGACTTTCATCTCCCCAGGATGCAGGAAGACCTCTGGCTGGAGAGAAGTAGGATCTATAGAGAGAGAGGTGTTTGGGTGGTTTGGGTGGCCAGTGCACTGCCTTCCCTCAACGTCCCCCACCCCCACCCCATCCTTCAGGAGCAAGAAGAGGTGCACACAGTTCTCCCAGGGAAAGTGAAAGTGATAGAAATAGCTTCTGTTTACATTCTTGGTTGTTTTCTTTTAAAACACTTTCGCATACTAATAGTTGGTTCTCACAACAGCCCTGTGAGATTGATAAAACAAATACTATTAATCTCATTTTACAGGTGAGAAAACAGGGTTATGGGAATGCAATGACATGACCACAGGCCCTTGAACTCAAGGGCTTGAGTCCATAGTCAGTGATATTTCCAGGGCATCTTAATACTTCTAAAGCTCCCAAAGGGGACTAATAAAATGGTAGGGATGAAGCTGAGGACATGGGGTGGGGTGGGCTGGGGCATCACCCTACCTTGGGGCCTCAGCTTGACATAATGTGTTTCAGGAAGGCTGCCGAAGAAAGGTGAGAGAGGGTGGTCAGAACCAAGCACCCCTCCTCTCCCATCCCTCCTTGGAGTGTAGATTATTTCTCCACTCCCCAGCACCACAGAAACCCCACCGCCTCCCCCAAGTCACAGGCACACTCCCCAAACCTCTCAGCTTCCACTCTTCTCCCCACCCTCTCACCCTCATAGTTGATGGAACCATTGTTGTCTTCGTGTCCAGCCAGGAGGGTCTCCACCTCTTCCTCAGTCATTTTCTCTCCTGTAGCAGGAGCAGATAAACTTGGAGCTTACTCCCTCCCACCCCGACTTCAGCCATACTATTTAGGGGTGGTACTTCTTCCTCATCTAACCCCCCCAAACAGAGGCACCGTAGTCTTCTCTCTCCCCGACTTTTCCCCCTTCCTCCCCAGTCCCACGTCTCTTATTATAAATATTATCAATGCCTTGCTTGTGTGTAGCACTTTTCTTCAAAAAGACTTCACTTGTTTCGTTTGTTTTTTTCTTTCTCATGGTTTCCCCCATACGTTATAACTCTTCTATACAACATGACTAATGTGAAAATATGTATAATAGGAATGTATATGTTGAGCCCATATCAGATTGCAGGCCGTCTTGAGGAGGGAAGGGGAAAAATTTAAAACTTACGGAAGTGAATGTTGAAAACTAAAAATAAATTAAAAATGTAAAAAAAAACACCCAACCCAAAATGACTTCACTCATGCTAGCAGAATATCCAGGAAGCCCGGGTTTCATTGTCTCTCGTACCATGGATGAAAGTGACTTGCCCAAGGCCACACAGCCAATTAGTGGCTGAAGAAGAACTAGATGCTATATCTTCTGATTCATCACCTTCCCACTTTACACTTCAGGTTGTCAGAACATTAAGAAATCTCATAGGTCATGCTCCCTGGAGCTAACTTGGCTACATTCCTAACTATTCTTGCTTCTCTAAATATGTCCCTTCCAATAAATGCCATTCCTTGCCTAGGCTGGACTGAAATGGCCACCTCCAATTGCCATGCCTACCCTGCTCTCCACAACAGTCCCCTTTCCCATAGCACCCCCTCCCCAATGACCAGGAAGCCCTCCTCTGCCCCTGGACTGCACCTCATTCTCTTCCCTTGTTTAGTCCCATAAATCTGGGATCTTGCCCCTTAATCTCAAGTGAACTTCTTCACCCATGAGCCTTCTTTTTTTACCTCCCAGTCTTACCCAGGGTGGTGAGGACGTGTCGCAGTTCAGCCCCCATGACTGTACCATTTCCTTCTTTATCAAATACTCGAAGTCCCTCAACATAGTCTTCATATGTGCCTTGGTCCCGGCTTTTAGCTACTGACTGGAGCATGGGCAGGAAGGTCTCAAAGTCCACACGCTTGGAGTTCAGCTCTGAGGGGATTGGGGATGGGGGGGACAGAAGGTGCTAAGTGGTGACCTCTTCCTGGGACTCCTCGTTCCAACTCTCATTACCTGGGACCTCTAGCCAGTGGCCAGTCCCATTAGAACCAGCCCATTCAACCCATCTGTATCATTCTAGTTCTGTCTGGTTTGGGTTTTTTGGGGTTTTTTTGCAAATAGAATTTTATTGTGAGTGCATGTAGATTTTGTTTTATGACACGAGTTATAAATGCTTTGCATACAGTACATGAACGTCATTGAACTATATTTGGAGGAGTCACTGATATTCTTATCTTTTAGCAATACGTATGTCTTAACTTTTTAAGGGTCTTTTCTGGCTTCTACCTAATAGAACATTGATGGCAAACCACTCCAGTATCTTTACCAAGAAAAGCCCAAATGGGGTCACGAAGAGTCAGATGTGACTGAAACAACTGAACAACCACAATGGCAAAATGACATTCATCAATTCATTTGAGCCAATAATTAGGAAAATTAGCCGGTTTTTGTCTGTTTTTCATTAATCCCTTACATTTTATTATCATAAACATAACTCAGTTTGGATTCGGTCAAAGGGCTGCACTTGAGGACCTAGAAGGCCACATGTGGACTGGAGGCCACAGGTTCCCCGCCCCTGAATCTAGGCCAATCCCTACCTGAACTGAATTGCTTCTACAGAATCCCTAGATCCTGGGCAAAGAACTATCCCCACCTCCAATATCACTTTTAGGGTAAACACACCCAGACCAGCTGACTTTTCCCCCTGCTACTATCATCCCTGTAGGGCTCATCATTCCTTCAGCCTCACCATCATTCTTTGGGTGACCCAGGACCTTGAGCACCTCAGCATTGGTGGGATTCTGGCCTAGGGCCCGCATCACATCCCCACACTGATTGTACAAGATCTTTCCATCTCCTATTCGGTCAAACAGCTGGAAGGCCTCTTTGAAGTCTGGGAATGGAGAGGGAATTAGGGTTAGCCAAAGGGTTCCCTCCATCCCCAAGTTGAGAGCAGGACTCAGAATAATGGACTAAGGCAGAACATAGCAGGAGAAAGAAATTCTGAGGACAGAACTAATGTGGAGGGCAGCTCTGGGGCTGTAAAAAAAAAAAAGAAAGAAAGAAAGACATAGGGAGACAGAAAGACAAGACTGTGACAGGGGATTTAGGATAAGAGGGTGGGGGTGGGTGGTTATGGTCTCCTCACCCTCCAGTTGGTCCTTGTTAAACTCGATCTGTGAAGGAAAAGACAGTGTGAAGATGGGTGGGGTGCCATGAAACCCCCCCGTCCAGGCCAGCCCCCCTCCCCCACCCCTTACAATTGGCAGCCTCTCTGGAGTGGCCCAAAGGGATCCAGCTGGGAACTAGGAGCTCCTGAGTCCCGGCTTCCAGCCTTAGGAGAATACCAGCAGCGGGTATGTGGGAGGGAGACCTTCCTGGAAATCAAGACTAATCCAGCACCACCTGTTCCCCTCCCCTGGCTCTCCCAACCCTGCATCCCTCGCATAACCGGCAGTTGAACAAAAGCTAAATTTACCCCCATACCCCCAGCTGTGATTGTCTAACAAGTCCCCCTCCCCACCCTCTCCTCCCTTCTCAGACCAGCAGGCTCATTCCCTCCCTTTCAGCCTCTTTTCCTAGGCCCTGAAGGGTGGGAGTAGAGGATGGGCTGTGCCCCCTTCTTTCTCTCTCCTCTGAAACAGTCCCGAGGAGTTTAGCATCTCTGTTCCCAGATTCTTGTGTTCCCCACATCTCTGTTCTCCACTCAAGGTGTAAAGGGGTGCCGTTAGGTGCCATATTGAAGAGGCAAAAGGGGAAAAGTGAACAGGGGAACAGCAAAATCAGGATGCCTGGATTTAGACCCCTGATAATCCCATTCTACAGATTTAGTATCTGGCTTCTGGGTTTGTTATGGGGGAGCTAAGGCAACCCCTACCCCATTAGAGTGCTCCATTAGTTCCTCCCCCATTTTCCCTATCCCATCTACAAGCCTCCCCCCACCCACCATTCACCGTATCTCCAAATCCTTACCTCCTAAAGATGCCTCCCCAACCTCCCATCCCTGCCCCCCTCCCTTCATCTTGACTTTTATGGCTGGGAGACTCACCACCACTTTGGAGAGGTCAATGGGGGGCTCCTGAGGTTTGGTGGGAGCTGCTGAGGCAGGGGGAGCAGCCGGTTCAGCTTTGGGCTTCGCTGGAGGGGCCACGGCTGGCTTGGCAGCAGGTTTGGGGGCAGCAGGTCCCAATGGCCTCTTCACAGGGGCGTCTTTTTTGGGAGGCATGGTGGATGATGGATGACGGGCACACGAACAGTGCCCGGAGGGGGCACTCAATTTAAATAGCCAGGGAGTATGGGATATCAAGGGGGCGGGAGCAGAGATCAGGCTGGGGGGGGGGTGAGGTGGAGGAGAAAGACAAAGACAAAGAGCCTGCCTGCCCTCTACCTCCCCTGCCTCCCCCACTCTGGGCCTCCTGCCCCAACCTCTTGCCCCAAGGTCTCCGTCTCTCTGCCCACATTTCCCAAGGCATTTTGCCAAGCCACTGCCCCCTCTGGGAATAAGGGAATGGTGCTGATGGGGAACTGGGTGCCTAGATTAAAAGTCTCACCCTTGGGTGAGCAGGAATCATCCCAACAGAAAGGACCGTGGCATCTCAAATTTATAAAGTCATAGATATAGGAAAGACTAGGGACAGAAAAGAACTCACACATTTCAACCCCTGCACCCCTCTCCTCTGGGAGAAATATTTTCTCCCCCTGCAGTCTTAATCTCTTGTAGACCAGGAGTGGGATGCGTCTGGGAGGAGGGGAGAATTCAAAGTTGAGGGTGAAGTAATGACTCACTACCTCCCCCTCCCCAAAGTCCTTTTCAAGTATCTAAGCATCCTTCCAAATCAGGCTTTTGGAAGTGGGGTGTCAGTGTCCATCACCCCTAATCCCCGCTGTTTACACTCCTGGCCCCCACCCAGTTCCAGAACCAGATCTGGTAGGGAGCAAATTGGGAGGGAGGGAAATAGGATAAAGAAAGGACAGCATGTCATTCTAGACCGTAGGAGGCTGGGCTTTGTGCTCCAACACACTACCCCCTTGGCCAGCAAAGGCAAGTGGAGGTCAAAGTTAACACACCCCCATGCCTTGGCCTTACAGAAGAGGTTGGAATGACTTCTGGTGCCAAGAGACTATAGCAGGGCTCCGAGGCAGGAAGAATGGTTAATTCTCCATCCCTGAGAGAACCCAAGAATGAAATCCTAATGAGCCTCCCCATTATTCATTTCTCATACACACCAGTCTCAGAACCCTACCCCATCCTGGGACTCCAGGCTGGGCAGAACCAAACATAGGGGCAACCCAGTCTGCCATCCTCACCTAAGTCTGTGCTGAAGCTATTGACCCCTATGGGATCCAAGGGAGAGGGAAAGAGATGGGGTGACTGACAAGGCCCAGCTGAAAATTCATCATGTTTTAGATAAGGAAACCAATGTAACTCTCCTGAAATCGTCACCTCTGAGACTGTAGTGCAAAGAGTGACATCTTCAAGAAATCTGTGTTTGAATTCCCCTAGATTTAAAACTTACTGGGGTCTAAATGGTCAAATCTCCTGGGCCCCTCAGTGGGGACAGGATGGATTGTAGGAAGCATTCCCTGAAACTACTACAATGTTTCTCAGAGAAGATAAACACCCCCCTAAAGATGAGCCCAAGCTCTGCTCTGGTGTGACCTTGAGAGAATTATTTGGACAGTTTAGAGCCAAAGTGAAGGTGAAATGCCCATCTGACAGTCCTAAATGACTCAGGTTTTTTATGTTTTAAGAGAATATAGTGGGAGTTACTGGTTAACTATATCATATTATGCTTTGACTTTGTTACTGGTTAACTATATCATATTTATGCTTTTGACTTTGTACTTTGTAATCTGTATTTTTAGCATTTTTTGTGGAGGAAATAAATAGCTGTCCTATATCTGGTCTATTGTGTATCTTTTCATTTCATATTTTGGGGAGATTCTAGACATGAGCCAAACCTAAGTTTTAAGAGAGTTCCTCTTAGGCTCTCAGTTTGGGGTGGAAGGAGTCAAAGAATATGACAAAAAGAGCCTGGCTCCTCTCTGAAAAAGTCTAGGCTCCCACAAGACTGAACCCAGGTCCTAGAAAGTGAGGCCACAGCTGAAGTGAAAAAGTACAAATGCCCTAGGGCTGGCTCACCCAGCAAGTGGGTCTACAGAAGGGAAAATAAGCCCAGAAAGCTAAGTGACTTGCTCAAGAACACACAGCTGACCAGTGTCAGAGTCAGGATTTCAGGCCATGTCCACTACCTCTAAATTCAATGCTTTCTAACATATAACCAAGTTTTTCCAGCTCTGTTACCCCAGTTACTTCCTCAGATTCCCCATCTATCAAAAGCAAATAAGACTAGTGGGAATGTGAGTAAAGGGTGTAACCCAGTCTCCCACACAATGACTTTGATTGATTCAAGGAAGAGATTGTTTGATTCAATCTAACCTAGTCAAAGCAACAGAGCCAAATGCCACCCTTAGACTTACATTACCTATGTCATTCAGCGGTTCTGATAAAGCCACTTATGGGTTAATTCTGAGTCTGCCCAGCTCCAAAGGATTCTGGGAGTGGTAGTCTCAGCTTACGTCTGGACCTCATGGAAAATGTAGTTCTTTTCTTTTAAAATGGTTGCTGAATGCATGGTTACAGACTTTCAGCATTTAAACTTTTCAACAATTGGTCTCCAGACTTTTTTGATCCCTCATATGTGTATACTTATTTATGCATGATATATATGCACTGCCTTACTAATAGAGTACTATTAAGTAATAGAGTACTATTACTTACTAATAAGAATATTTACTAATATTATGAAACCTTCAAAAAGAACAGAAATTGTCAAAGAATTTAAAAAATTCTTTATGTATTATATTTTTAGTGAGAGCAATGTGATTGAACTTCCTTTTTTTTTTTTTATCTTGATTTAAAAGTCAGCAAGTATTTATTAAGCCCTGGCTGTGTTCCAGGTCAGGGGTGGGGAATCTGCAGCCTCAAGGCCACATGTGGCCTTTTAGGTCCTCAAGTTTGGCCCTTTGACTGAATTCAAGGCTGTACTCGAGGACCTAGAGGGCCACATGTGGCCTTGAGGCCAAAGATTCCCTGCCTCTGTTCTAGGTGCTGGGGATATTAAAAAAAAAAAAAGCCAAACACAGTCTTTTCTCTTGGTAATACAGTGGTTTTCAAGGTCTGGTTCTAAATTCAGTTTATGTGTTTATAATAAGGTTTGCAAAGCTCTCATATATATAGTTTTATCTCACTGAATCCTTCTAACAACTCTATGAGGTAAGTGCTAGTATGACAAGATGAGGAAACAGGTTTAGAGACCTCAAGAGACTTACCCAAGGTCACATAGCCACTAAGTGTCTGAGAAAGGATATCAGCTCAGATCTTCCTTATTCTAGGTCCAGAAGGCTATCCATCTCATCACCTAACTGCTTTTTCACTTGGTTACAGCTGAAAAGGTATTTCACAATCATACATAGATGCCAATGGAAGAAGTACAAGTGGGCGGCTTTACCAAATCATTGTGCCCATTTTTCAATCCAATCCACTAATTATGTAAAGGGTTGTTGTTGCTGCTGCTGTTATAATGAAATTCAACTAGTAAATTTCCATTTTCCCTAATGGGTTGGGGGAGGGACATGGTCTCTAGTGATAAGGTCCCTATACCTATTCCTGGTAGGGGAGAAGGGGACAGGGGCAGGGAGAGCGTTAAAAATGTCCTCATAGACTTCTTCATTTGCTTCCAAGCTGTATTATGGGGTACAGTGGTCTCGGGAAGGGTCTGGATGGAAGAACTGCAGATCCGAGGTTGGTGCTCCAGCTCCAGTGCTTGATCCCGGAGTCCACAGGCAGCCGCCACAGTC
The DNA here is from genome assembly GCF_011100635.1 of Trichosurus vulpecula. Lineage (NCBI taxonomy): Eukaryota > Metazoa > Chordata > Mammalia > Diprotodontia > Phalangeridae > Trichosurus > Trichosurus vulpecula. The sequence continues at coordinate 266,471,916 of NC_050577.1, forward strand.
AGATATTAGTGCCACCTGCTCCTTGATCCTGTGCTTGCTGTGTAGGCTCCTCTCTGATTCTCCTTGAAGCACTTTCTCCTGGCCTTGTGTAAAACCTCCCTTATGAGCAGGTAGTGTGTGCTCAGGTGGGGTAGGGGAAGAGGTGCTAGGGTGAAGATCTAGGAGCTAACATCCTCTGAAAGCATCCCCCCACCCCTAGCCTGACTGCTTGGGTACCCAGAAAGTCTAGGTGAGTTGTTCAGTTGTGTCTAACTCTTTTGTGAACCCATGGACCATAGCACATCAGTACTGTCCATAAAGTTTTCTTGGCAAAGATACTGGAGTGGTTTGCCATTTCCTTCTCTGGTGGATTAAAGCTAATAGAGATTAAGTCACTTGCTCAGGGTCACAAAGTTTGTAAGTATCTGAGGTCACATTTGAACTCAGGTCTTCCTGACTCCAGGCCCAGCTCTCTATCCACTGAACCACCTATCCACCCATTTTGTAGGGATGCCTATTTCTGAGGAAGCAGAATCTTCCTCTAAAGCCTAGAACCCAGGGTCCTGAAATAGCCAAGATCCTGGGTCAGGGTATCCTGAGGTGCCCACAGCTGCTGCTGTAGCCAGGGCTAGGAAGGGAAGACAGAGATGGACAGAACCTGCTGGTAGGTGTGGGGAAGACCCTGGCTGATTTTTTAGCTGTGACTATAGTAGGCCTGCATCCAGGTGGGGAATAACTGTCTGCCTACCTGCCTGGAAAAAGGGGGAAGGAGAGTCCCCAAAGCCAGCAGGACCTACAAACTCATGACACAGCTGAGCTGCTCTCCTGAGTTTTAGTATTTTCTTCCCAAAGCCCAATGACTTGTCTTCTATACATTTGAGATGCCCCTGCCTTAAACTTTTAGCTAAGATCCCAGGGGCCTTGATTTCCAAGGAGTACTACTACCTTACTTTCCTGGTCTTCCCCAAACCAGCAGTGCTCCTGCTTAGGTTGGGTGAGTTCCCTCTAGGCTGGAGGTGAACGAAGACTTTGAGAGGGAAAAGACTGAAGCTACTGCTGGAGGGAAGGAAGTTAGACTTCAGGAAAGACTTTCCAGGTTGGCCGGTGAAGTTGGCTCCAACCCCTTCCCAAAAGCCGTGTCCCAGGATAGGGGTTGCTATGGCTTCAGAGTGAAGCTTAATCATAGGATCCTGAGCTAGAAAGGACTTTTTTTGAGGACTATTTTTAGGATCATAGATTTAGATCTCAAGAGACCTCTGAGACCATCTGAGGTCAAACTGAGGTTAGGTGATATGACCATGGTTACACAACTCTATATGTGAGGGGAGGGGAGTCTCAAATCCTTCCTTCCCTGTCCCCCAGCTTCACCAAACTCTTGCCCATCTTGAGAAATAGCATGGGTGACACAGTGAAAAGGGCAAAATATTTAGAATCAGAGGACCTGGGTTTGAATCCCTACTTTCCTCGCTCTTGGGCAAATGATTTGTCTGGACCATAGTGCCCTCATGTAGTACATAGTGTGCTGGGCTTTAAGTCAGGAAGATGAATTTGAATCCTGCCTCAGATTCTTACTTATGTAACCCAGGCTCAAAGCTCATTTGCATAAGACTCTCTTCATTGGTAGAGACTGATAACTCATTTGTTCCACAACTGAGTGAGGAATAGAATTGGTGAGTGTTTGGGAGAAGAGAGATCCTGGTCTTTTAGTTTCCAGCTTCAAGAGAGAAGACACATACCCAGACCCTTTTCAGGTCCCTGAAGGAAAAGAAAGACTTTGGGAAAAGATGAACCTGTTAAGGAGCCAGCATCTTGATCATGTCCCTATCCACAATTTGCTTCACTGCAACTTCGGGGAATTTCCCTGTGAGAATGATCTGGAACTCTCTTTCTTGGTTAAGTTGAGATATCTCACTCCCAGGGGAGAGTTCATTCCTTTGGGTATTTTCTGATATATACTCTCCTATGTTTACTTTCTCTAGTTTCTGTTTGCTGTTTGGTTAAATGGGTTCATTTGCTATTTACTATATGTATTCTTTGTGGAACTGGCATTTTTTAGGGAGGAAATCAAGCCTTGGATATATAGCTTGCGGGGTTCTTTCTCCATTAAGAAATAAAGCTCATTGGGGCAGCTAGGTGGCGCAGTGAGTAGAGCACTGGCCCTGGAGTCAGGAGGACCTGAGTTCAAATCCTGCTTCAGACACTTAACACACTAGCTGTGTGATCTTGGGCAAGTCACTTAACCCCAATTGCCGTGGCCTCCCCCTTCAAAAAAAGAAATAAAGTTCATCTTGAACTGAAAAATTAATTCCTCTAGACTAACAATAGGGCAGTTAAGTGGTGGAATGGATAGAGTGGCAGTGCTAAAGTCAAGAAGATTTCTCTTCCTGAGTTCAAAATCAGCCTCAGATACTTAGTGTGACCCTGGGCAAGTCACTTGACTCTCTTTGCCTCAGTTCCTCATCTGTAAAATGAGCTGGAGAAGGAAATGGCAAACTGCTCCTGGATCCTTGCCAAGAAAACCCCAGTGGAGTTATAAAGAGTCAGACATGACTGAAATATGACTCAACAACAACAGATTAACAATATTTAAGGGGATAGATAGATATAATTCTAGCCAGGCACTCTATTCTCTGAGGAGGACAGAATGGCCAGTCTCTGGCCCTAACCTCCTACTTCCCTGCCTGGAAGGGATCAAAGTGTCTCTTGGAAAACGATGGGTGGAGGAGACTCTAGAGGTCTCTATTCTTGCCTTCCTGTAAGCCACATCTAGACAGACCCATGTGAACATACATGACCTTCATGGACAAACAAAACACACACACACACACACACACACACACACACACACACACTACCTTCTCTACTTAGCTATGTGATCCTGGATTTAATTTCCTCATCTGTAAGATGAGGATAATCATAGCCCCTATCCCCACAGAGTTATTGTACGGAATGAAGTAATTTCTTCAAACTTGCCACTCCTCATTTTGCCAACCTTAAAGTTCAACAAACTACTACAATTTTATTTTGAACAGAACCTTTGATTTCACTGTTCTGAGGATTCCAGGAGAAGAAACTCCTACCAGTGCAGATCTGTGTCTGCTCTGAAATTTATTTTCTTAGAAAGTTCCTGGGGCTCTAAGAAGTAGGCAAAGTGCCCAGAGTCCCACTGCCAGTATGTGCCAGGGGCAGAACTTGAACCCACATCTTCCTGATTCCAGGACTAGCTCTCTATCCTCTAAGCCATGTCACTTCTCACTATTATTATTATTATAATTTATAATATCTCCTCAAAGCCCAACCTGTCTTCCACATCTTGAGGGGTTATTATTATTCTTAGCGTTATTTCATTAGAATGTAAACTCACAATATACCGAATGGGGAATGGGACCTTGAGCCAAGTAGCATTAGAAGATCATTACTTTACCTCAGGAGAATCTGCCCCTAAGACCCTGAGGGTGTGTGTGTGTGTGTGTGTGTGTGTGTGTGTGTGTGTGTGTGTGTGCTCGTGCATTCGTAGGGGGTGGTGTGAGAGAGTGGAATGCCAAGCAGGGTGGGGCTTTTTGCTGTTTTTTTTTTGAGTGCTTCTCAGCACTAAGGCAGTCAAGTACCTTTGATGAGTCTTACCTTTCAAATATAATGGCAAGTAAAATGACGCTTTTTGTTGTCTTTTGTTCTGGAATGCTTCTCAGCACTGAGGTGATCAGGTGTCTTTGAGTCTTGCCTTTGTTTGAATCAAGAGTCATTGATTGGAAACAATATATATGATGTAGTGCTAGTGATTAAAGATCTTTACCACACCCTTTTGCTAATTAGGTGCTGAGCCCTCAGGGCCCACCCCAACAGGGTATATATGATCTGAAGTTGATGTTTCGTTTTGGGGGCACATTCATTGGAAGAGTGTTGGTGATTTGGCCAGACGAGACTCTGGGTAGCCATTGGAGTTCCCACCCTCCCCCCAGCTTTGAATGTTGGTGCTTCTCTCTCTGGTAACCATGTATGTAATGTATATGGTCAGACAGATAGAAGCCTGTCTGTTGATTTGTGTTATTTTGCTTTGTTTATAATTTCTGCTTGTAATTTCTATTTGTATTTGCTCTTAAGTTGCCACTGAACTAAGTGAATGATATATGTACGCTTAATTAAAGTAAGATTGTTAACCCTTTAAAGTTGCTTTCCTTAGAAAATCAGATCAAAGAACCTGTGCTAGCAGCCCTCCTGCGTGCTCTTGTTGTTGGTCTTGTTGGTCTTTCACCTCCACAGCAGCTGCTAGCAACATTGTTGTTACAGAGAGAGAGAGAGAGAGAGAGAGAGAGAGAGAGGTGTGTGTGTGTGTGTGTGTGTGTGTGTGTGTGTGTGTGTGTGTGTGTGTATGTGTGTAGGTGAGGTAAAAGTGTATGTGTAGGGGGTGGTGTGTGTGTGTGAAAGGGAGGGAGGGAGAGAGAGTGTGTGTGTGTGTGTGTGTTTGTAAGGGGTAGTGAGAGAATCAGTCCAGAGCTGCCTATGTTATTACCTTGGAAGCAGAAATTGGAGATGGGACCTGGGGCAAATTACACATGTAGAAGCCAACATATAGGCTTTGTGAGTAAGTCTAATGAAGCTTCCATAGTGATATTTTAAAACAGTTTTCTAGGTTACAAGCTTGGCAGAAATGCAGCTTTTATCTTTGAGTTACTAACAAGCTGTTCAGACACTTAATAAAAAGGTTCTTGGGGTTCAGCCTTTGGAACTTGTTTATCATGTGTATCAACTGAACTTTCCTGAAACCACACAGTATTGATTTACAAAACTTTATTCAAATCTATTTTCCAATACCAGAGTCTTAGTAGCAAATAGGAAATTTAGAGAGATCAGGTGCCAAAAGACCCAGTGCAACACTTACGTATTTTCAGTATCATCCAGAGTTAACATCCTCGTTGTTACAGCCAGTAACCTGAACCCTGCATGGGGTTCCTCTTTCAATCATTTCACAGTTATATATAGGACCTGTGTGGTAATTGTCTGCTCACTGTATGTTTACATCTCCCACAGTCACACTAGAATATCAGGATTTGCGCAATGATTCATTTTGTTGGATTTTACTAAGTCTTATAGTGATACTTTAATGTCTTTCTGTAAACTTTGCCTCATTTTATGCTATTATCAATTTCAGAAATTTCACATTTTGGAAAAAGATCGTAATTCTCTGGTTGAAAATACAAGTAAGAATCTACACGTTGTACAGAAGCACAAAGTCTTTAATGCCTCCAGACTATAAGTCTTACAGTTAACTTAATGTTGGCACTAATGGGATGCAGCTTGACAGAGAGGTCCTGAAAAGGAAAGGAGGGGGCTAGTAAATATTTCTAGTAAAATGTTGCCTTTGTCTTGTGTAGGAAGTATAGAATACTCTCTTTAGTAAATATTTTTTAAAAGGTAGAGATGCTTTGTTACTGTAGCTAAAGCAATTCTTAATCATAATATTTCTGAAAACCTTACAATTTCTTTTACCGTACCCATTGAAAGTTGTTTACCAGCTCTTGCTTTTGTTGAAAGTGATTTTTCCCCTTCTTTCCCCATTCTTCTCTTGGCTTTCCCCTGGGGGAAAAATTCTGGTTCCTACTATGAACTGATCAGACCTCAAATATTCTGTATACATTTGGAGCTGTGTAACTTAATATTTGGATATTTAATCATTTGTTTTTATTATGTAATTGATAAAATGGTGATCTGTCTTAATGTTAGTTTAACTGTGTATTTATACTGTCTTGGGAATGTGTGGGAGAAATAATTTGCCAGTGTTCACCAGCTTATAAAATCTAGTGCTGGAGTTTAAACATCTAAATAAATAAGTACTGAAATGAAAAAAATAAAATAAAATAATTTTTAAGGTATTATACTATAAGTATATTTTATTTTCTATGACATGTGTGCCTGAAAAGATGTAAAATCAGATTTTTGAAATTCAAATCATTTAAAATGCCTGAAGAAAGGGAGATGGCACAAGGGAGGGAAGCAAAGAATTTACCTTATTATTTAATTACTCTGTAATTCTAGATTTTCATATACTGGGTTTTGCTTATGGTGGTATACCTTCATGTTGTTGTTATTAATCCTTTGTTCCCTAGGAGGATCAATGACATGATGAGGCTAATATCTTGACTTGCTTGTGACCTGGATTTAAGTGAGGCAGAGCTGTGCAAAGTTGTCAGCCTCATTTTCTCCTCCAGAGTCATGGAAGTCCAGCGGCAAGACAAAAGTCAAGACAACTGGCTAACTCACGCAGGGTGAAAGAATGCAGAAAGCTGAAAAACAGTTTTTTTGTTGCCATTGATTCTGTCTCCCTTAGCTGACGCCCCTTTGTGCTTTTCTCTGCAGGAAGTCAAACACTTTGTGTTATTTTGCTCTGTTTATAATTTTTGCTTGTAATTTCTATTTGTATTTGCTCTGAAGTTGCCCCTGAACTAAGTGAATGATATATGTACGCTTAAAGTGAGATTGTTAACCCCTTAAAGTTTCTTTCCTTAGAAAATCAGATCAAAGAAACTGTGCAGCAGCCCTCCTGTGTGCTCTGGTTGTTGGTCTTGTTGTTGGTCTTTCACCTCCACAGCAGCTGCTAGCAACATTGTTGTTACAAAAAGAGAGAGAGAGAGACAGAGAGAGACAGAGAGAAAGAGAGGTGTGTGTATGTGTGTGTGTATGTGTGTAGGGGAGGTAAAAGTGTAGGGGGTGGTATGTGTGAAAGAGAGGGAGGGAGAGAGAGTGTGTGTGTGTGTAGAGGGTGGTGAGAGTGAGTGGCTGGTTGGATTCCCTCAAGGATCTGTAATTTCATCGGTGTGAGTGCTTTCTCTGCCAGTGGAGATCATCATGCTTCTATGACTTAGTAGCTAAACTTCAAGAGATGCTGCGATGAACCTCTTCAACCTTAGCTAGGCTGGTCTTCGGGTGACAGTCATAGAGAGGCTTAAAATAACTGAAGAATCAACCATGAAAATGGAGATTATATATACTTGTGTTAATTTTTAATTTTACATCCTTCCACGTTTCCATTGCTGTACTAATGGAGACTGGATCAGACAAGGGTTTAATGCAACTTCACTTGATGCAAGTGGCACATTCGATTGCAGTAAATGTAAAAATGAAGCACACCCTTTCTAAATACACAGGCCTCCTCTGGCAGACAGCCTCTAGACCGGAGGGGCGGGGCCTGGGGGTAGCGGGGAGTCTGCAGCCTCAAGGTCACATGTGGCCCTCTAGGTCCTCAAATCAAAGGGCCTCACTTAAAGAATTTCGCACCGTGCTCTGGGGTATGGTGTGGTAAGAGGCAGAGTGGGGAAGGGGGCTTCTGTTCACTCTCAAGGATTGGAGGCAGACTTTTTCCTACTCCCAAACCCAGAAGCTGCATAAAAAGGTCACTGAACTCATAACACATATTGTAGGGGATGGTGTGATGGTACTAGGTTTGAGTCAGAAGACCTAAGTTTCAATTCTACATCTTCCTCGGGTCTACATCATCTGTCTCGGTCTTAGTTTCCTCATTTGTAAAATGCAGGGAGTGGACTAGATATTCTTTAAGGTCTTTTCCATCTCTAATGCTTTGATCCTTAAACGTGACATCCATGGTGAGGCAAAAACTACCATAGCCAAAGGTTGTTAACCACTCTAAAGGGGAAGATTGTGAATTTGATTTTATCTTTTGTTGGTAATTGTTTTATCCTTAATATGGTTTAGATATCCATCATTATGCCAATTAACTCTGGTAAGGGTGAGAGTGTGATTTAAAAAAACACACACAACGGTATTGGAAAACTGGAAATACTGAAGTACATTTAGTTTGGCAGCAGAAACTTTGGATTCACTCGTGGAAGACAGTGCACTTGGCAGCAGAAGTATTGTACTCCTGGAAGGTTGCAAAGAGGGCTGGCTTTGAAGACAAAGGACCTGGATTCCAATCCTGTTTCTTCCATTTGTTATCCGTGTGATCTAATTAAGTCACAATCTGGGCCTCAGGCTCTTCATTTGTAACCTGGGGGCCATGGACTAGATTACTCCTAGGAGCTCTTCCTTCTCTAAGTCTAAGATTCTATGATGATGTGCCCTCAGCCCACCTGGAAATGTACAGTTCATAAGACAAAAATGGCAGATACTGGAGCTATCTTGAATATACCACATGATGGAAGGCTATAGGACCAACAAACCACTGAAAAGCATGAAGCATTTGTGATGGAGAATTTTCCCCAGAGCACCCCAAACCCCACCCAATCAACCCCTACAGTGTCTGCCCTAGAGAGTATGGATGTTAAGTCATGCACATGTTTGATTAAAGATGACCCAAATTGCCAGCCCCTTTTATATCCCTGTTATTTCTTTTTCTAAACAGATTTTTATTGATATCTTTTGTTTTTACCTCACCAGAATTTCTTCCAGTATCCCTCTCCCTCCTCTTCCAAGAGCACTATTCCATAGGAAAAAAAAATTAATATTTTAAAGGCGAATAAAAAGAGCAAGAGGGAGAAATCAACAAAACAGATTAACATATTGAAAACATCTGACAGTAGATGCAGTATTCCACACCCGGGGATTTCCCGAGCCTGCTAAGGACTGGAGTGGGTGTAGCTTTTCTTATCTCTTCTTTGGGATCAGGCTTGTTCTTTGTAATTTTGCAACATTTAGGTCTGATTTTTGTGGCCGGTTGTTCTTATTTACATTGTTGTAGTTGTTAGTTACTGTTTTCTTGTCTCTGTTTACTTTGTAAAGTATTTTTTAACCAGACAAACAAAATTTCCATCTACTGTAACAACACATTGTTTGAGCCAACAGCTTCTGTTTCATCCTCGGAGACGTGTGAATATGCATAATTCTTTCTAGTGGATCAGCACACATTGTCATATGACCTCCGAACCACAAATGATGTGACCTGGCCTTGACACGTGGGGAGGCATCATTCCCAGCCCTGGTGACCTTGGGCCTTGGTTTGTTTTTTTGTTTTGTTTTGATAACAGTTGTAAGGGAACGTGCTCACCCTTAAATGTTAGTAACTATGGCTTTCCCCTATCTGCAACTGTACCTACAGTGAGACACCATGTCCCTTTGATTTCACTTGGGTGGTTCGGATTTCCCTTATGTGACTTATGGTTGAATAGCTCGTCAGGGAATTGTTAAGTGGGCCTCTGGATTACCCCACAATTCCCAGCGATTTCTTCTTGTGGAGAAAGGCGAAAGTCTAAGCTTGCTAAAAATGAGAAACAATCTAAGGCATTGGAGAATTTGTGTCTCAAATATTTGTAAACATCAGCGGGGAAAAATCTCACTGTGCAAAACCACTGCCTTTCTCTGAGAGAGCTCTCTTGGCCATGAGTGATGCTGATTACAATTCAAATGCTACAGTTAAAAAACAGCCTATCATTGTGGTTCTCTGCCAACAGTCAACAGACCTTTTCCCCCCTTTGTACTGTTTCCATTTTTTTTGTGTTAATAGGTGTGTGATTATATAGTGACTTTCTTTTAGAGACAGTCACTCTGAAAAACTCTGGGAGGTGCAGTACAGAGTGCTGGGCCTGGAGTCAGAAATACGGGAGTTTTGTGCTATAAGAAATGATGAAGGGACAGCTAGGAGGAACAGTGAGCAGAGCACCGGCCCTGGAGTTAGGAGGACCTGAGTTCAAATCCGGCCTCAGACATTTGACACACTTACTAGCTGTGTGACCTTGGGCAAGTCACTTAACCCCAATTGCCCTGCCTTCCCTCCTCCAAAAACCAAATACATAAATAAATAAAATAGAAATGATGAGCAGGCAGATTTCAGAAAAACCTGGAAAGACTTAGAGGAACTGATGCTGAATAAAGTGAGCAGAACCAGAAGAACTTTGTATACAGTAACAACATTGTGGGACAATCAGCTATGATTGGACTTAGCTCTTCTCAGCAATGCAATGATCTAAGACAATTCCAAAAGACTCATGATGGAAAATGCCATCCACATCTAAAGAAAGAACTGATGGAGACTGAATACAGATCAAAGCATACTACTTTCACCTTTTTTTGGGTGATTTTTTTCCTTTGTTCTGTTTCTTCTTTCACATGGCTAATGTGGAAATATGTCTTACATGATTGCACATGTATAACCTATATTAAATTGCTTGCCGTCTTGGGGAAGGGGGAAGGGAAGGGAGAAAAATTTGGAAATCTTATAAAAATGAAAGTTGAAAATTGTCTTTACATGTAATTGGAAAAAATAAAATACTATTTACATTAAAAAAAAAAGATACATGAGAGTTCAAATCCAGCCTTAGACACCAACTAGCTGTGTGATCTTGAACAAGTCACTTGATCTCTGCCTCAGTTTCCTCAATTATAAAATGGGGATAATAACAGCACCTACCTCTAGGTTGTTTAAGGATTAAATGTGATAATATTTATTTGTCAAGTGCTTAGCACAGTGCCTGTCACATTGTAGGTACTTAATAAATGCTTATTTCCTTCTGTCTTCCCTCTCCCACCCTCATTCCTTCCCTCCCTTCCCTTATATCCCTCCTTTTCTTCCTTTCCTTCCTGCTTCCCTCCCTCCCCTTCCTGCTTCCCTTCCTCCCTTCCTTCCCTCCTTCCTTCCTTCCCTCTTTCATTCCTTCTTTCTCTCCCTCCCTTCCTTCCCTCTTCTTTCCTTCCTTCCTTCCCTCCTTCCTTCCTTCTTTCCTTCCTTCCCTCCTTCTTTCCTTCCTGCTTCCCTCCCTCCCTTCCTCCCTCCCTTCCTTCCTTCCTCCTTCCTTCTTTCTCTTCCTTCCTTCCTTCCCTCCCTCCTTCCTTCCTTCTTTCCTTCCTTCCTTCCTTCCTTCTTTCCTTCCTTCCCTCCTTCTTTCCTTCCTGCCTCCCTCCCTCCCTTCCTTCCTTTCTCCTTCCTTCTTTCCCTCCCTTCCTTCCTTCCTTCCCTCCTTTCTTCCTTCTTTCCTTCCTTCCTTCCTTCCTTGCTTCCTTCCTCCCTCTCTTTCTTCCTTCCTGTGTTCCTATGGCTACATCGATGGTGGATGGATGGATTGGGGGTGGGGCAGGGCAGGGAGAGTGAATAATAATCCTCTGGTCAATGCTGGCAGGTTCACAGGTATGTGTCAAGCACTGGAAAAGGTTGGGAAATGTTGAAATAGAGGAATGTGCAGAGAGGGGAGATTTTGTGCCAAGTTAGCTGACTTCCTAGAGGGTTTCTTGGCTGAAGTCATAAGAAGGTTCTGACCTCGAGGACACTAAGATTCTTGGCTTATCTGGAGCCAGCTAGAAAAGTCAGCCTTCTATACACACAAAGACATCAAGGACTGGAAGACTGTTCTCACATACACCTAAATAGTCATAGCCACACTTTTTGTGATAGCAAAGTCCATTGACTGGGAAAGGATTAGACAAATTGTGACACATGGATATTACAGTGCTGTGAGAAATGATGAAAACTATGATCATAGAGAAATTTGGGAAGGCCTGTGAAAATGGATGTAGAATGAAGTCAGCAAAATCAGGAAAACATGCAGAAGCACCACAAAGATGAAAACAGAAATAACGCGTGTGTTGTTAACAACAAAACTGTATCTGAATGCCATAAACTTAAAATGTCTGAGTTAGCTCACTTCTCTGGACAAGTCTGAGCCCCAGAGAAGAGTAACAAAAATACATCTCCCCCCCTTCACTGCAGAGGTGGGGAAGTATGGGTGTGGAATAGTGCATGTACTGTCAGATTGTGCGTTTGTCCTTCATTCTCGAAGAGGACCATGACATCAGGGAGATGATGACATGACTTGCAGTTGACTTTGATTTGAGTGAGGGAGGGCTGTGCAAGGTCACCAACCTCACTTTCTTCTCCAGAGCATCTGGGTCCAGTGGTCTGATATTCGTCAGGAAGACTGGAGACAGTCCAAGATGCATACTGGCAGATATTGGTCAACGTGTTGATCAATTTTGAATTGTTTTTTTTTCTTCTTTGTTTAATACATGTCCCAAGGGCTCACTGAGTACGGGATGGGAGAAGGATATATTCAGAAATGAACATAACATATAAAAATGAAAAGCATCAATAAAATAATTTTTAATATGCAAGCCTTGGGTGCAATGCCCAGTGCTTAAAAAAGAAAAATCAAACACGAGAGTGGGGTAGTGAAGTGGGTAGGGCATTGGGACCGAAGTCAGAAAAATCTGGGGTCAATATCTGACCACAGGAAAACGAATGTTAAAAATGTTTTGTTTACATGTAATTGAGGGAAAAAAAATTAAATGTAAAAAAAAAAATCTGACTTCAGACTGGCTGTATAATCTTGGGCAAGTCATTTAACCTTTATATCTATTTTCTCATCTGTAAAATGGGGATATTAATAGCACCTACCTCACAGGGTTGTTGTGAATCTCAAGTGAGATAATCTATGTAAAACATTTTTGCAAATCTTAAAGTGTTGCAAATTATTTAATATCATTATTATTCTCTGGTAAGTGCCACTGCCTGTTATTTTAGTGTATAGATAGATACAGAAAGAGTATATATATGGTAAATACACACACACATATACATACACTATACATATATATGCTATATACACACACACACCATATATATATATATATATACACATATATACACACACCGTGTGTGTGTGTGTGTGTGTGTGTGTGTGTGTGTACCATTTACCATATAGCATATATGCTGGAGGCCCATCATCAGTTGTCCTGCCCAATGTCTTGCCACTGGACTTTGATGACTCTGGAGGAGACAGTGAGGCCAATGACTCTACACAGCTCTGCTTCACTGAAATCCAATTCACTTGTAAGTCAAGACATCACCTTCCCGATGTCACTGGTCCTCTTTGAGAATGAAGGACAAACAAGAACAACGGTATATACGGCATATATGTATATATACCATCATGGTACATGTGGTGTGTACATACATACACATATAGGTAATATAAATTTGGCATTTACATATAAAATAATACACTTACATATAAAATATATACAAACAATAGTATATATGGTATATATCCTATATATGTGACGTATATGCACAGTATATATGGTGTGTGTGTATATACACATATATATGTAATATAAATTTGACAATTATATATAAAGTAATACATTTATATATAAAATATATACAAACAACAATAGTATATATATATTCTATATACGCCCAGTATATACATAATATATATGGTGTATATATACACACATATATTATATATAATATGTATAAATTTGGCATTTATATATAAAATATATACTACTTGTATACACATAGATACACAAATGTGTGTATACATGTATATATGCACATGCATGTATGTGTGTATATATTTTTCTGGTACTTTGGTTGAATGTATTTAGTCTCTGCATTACAAAGAAGGACATCAATGTGTCAGGGTGGGAATTGAGGGGACATTTAGAACAGTGAATAATTTTCCAGCTAAACAGTATTGGGAGGTTTTTCTATTGAACAGGCTTATATTCTCATAGGATAGAGTCATGGATCTAGAGCTGGAAACAGGCCATCTAGTTTAATCACTGCTTTAGAGAGAGGTAAACTGAGACTCATCCAACTTGCCCAAGTTCGCATTAAGCAACAGAAGTGAGATTTGAACCCACATCCTTGGACTCCAAAGCCAGTGCTCCTTCTCCCTGGACCATAGTCCCTGTTCTTACAACCATTTGAAACAACTACCGCTAGGCTTTCCCCAGCCAAGCACTGTTCTCCCAGAATTCATCTCTCCAGGGAAGAGTGCAAGTCCATTGCTAAGACCGTAAACACCAACATCACGAGTCAGGCCGGTGGTGCCTCCTGCTCACTCTCCAGCTTCTGACAGTTGGTAGCAAAGCCCATTTAGGGTGAACCCATAACTGCCTTCTCTGAAGTCTGCTTCAAAGGGTCCCAGGCCAGAGGCCCAGCGTGTCTTTCCTGCTGTTTTGATTGTTTCTTTTCCTCCTTTCTCCTCACACACAAAACATTCTTAGCCATGAATTTTAGAAAGAAATCCTGGGAGGGAAGTTTGGGCCAAGTTTGAGAGACAGACTCAAAGTTAAAAATGGCTTCATCAGCTGCCTTTCTGAAATGGCCGAGACAAGCCGGTAACAGGGAGGCAGGCTGACTGACAATCCCTGCCCTAGACACGTTCAAGAAGATGGAATGAGTTGTGCAGGGTTATCAGCTGTAGCAGCTGCTAATCTGCCCAGGTATCTGCATCTACTACTACAGAGGGTCGTGTAGTGGATTGGGAGTCAGAAGACCTGGGTCAGACCCCTGACTGTGTGTGACCTTGGACAAGTCACTAACCCCTCTGAGATTTACTTTTTTCATCTGTGAAATGGGAGGGTTGGACCAGCATCTTAGGTTCCCGCAAGCTTTAAACCCAAGATTCTCCCAAATGGGTCCTGCTTAGACTAGGTGCTTTGAAACTGGCTTCATCCAGTACTGACCACACAGAAAGGAGTTTTGATACAAGGGATAATACTAGGGAGAATAGATGTGTGTTAATTCATTTAAATTTGGAAATTGCTTCTGCAGTGCTGTGCTGGGCTAACTCCATTTCCCTCCCCATACAACACTGAGGAAACAGGCCTCGCTATGCCCACCCTTGCCCTCAAGAAAAAGGCCTATGCCATGTATGATGTTATTATTGGTATTTAATATAAGATACAGTAGACAGGCAGAGTCGATGCAAACAAAAAAAGAACCAGAAGCAGATCTGGTCATTGAGTCAATAGCTCAGGCACTTTAACAAAAACAAAAAACCAGAGTATGGACGGCAGGGCCAGTGAGGCCCTCAGCTGGTCCCTCACCTGCTGGAGGCCTCAAGACTGACAGCTGTGAACTTGCTGCTCGGGGACTTGGATAGACTCCAAGTGTCCCTGATTCCTCAGCTGTCACAAAGGGATTGGCCCCAGCACCCCCAAACGCCGGATGGTGGGAGGACAAAGAGGGCCAGGCGGTGTCAGGCCCCCACATGCAACAGTCCTGGGGGAAGCCGAGCAAGGCCTGCAGCCTCCCCATCCCCTCCCTACCTAGTGCAGGGAAGGGAGTGACAAGCCTGGCTAAATAAAAACAAAGAGTCCTTTTTTAAAAAAGCAGAATTTGGCATAAGCTAATGCCTTGGCTTGTGTTGCCAAAGGCCAGGCACAGGTACGGAGGTCCCTGGGGAGGGAAGGAGGAGGATGTGGAGAGGGACAACAGTGCGGGGGGTGGGGGGGTGGGGGGGGTGGGGCAGGGAGCAGCCAGCTCAAGTACCTGCCCCAAGAGCTGAAAAAGAGGACAGGCCGTGCACAGGAGGAGGTGTCGGAGAGAAAAGCATGGTCCTTCTCTTTGGTCAGGCAATGGCCCTCAGCCTGGGCCTAATGGGGAAGATGGGGAAGGGTCTGGGGGGCTCAACCTCAGCCCCCAGCTTTAGGCTCTTCACATTGAGGTGGTGATGCAGTGAGGCAGGCAAGAATCCAGGGGTACAGTCTTGGCTTGGGGAGCTCCTGGCTCCTAGGAGCTGTTCCTGTCCTTGTCTTCCATGAGGTCATACCTGTAAGATAAGGAAGGGGATGAGTTTTTGTGTTCCCAATTTATGGTAGCAACTATCCGAATTGTACAGCACTTTGGGTTTACTTTTTTCCTCATAACAATTAATCAATAGGCATTTATTAATCTCCTACTGTATGCTAGGTGTTAGGGATATATAATCTTAAGTAGCTTCTACTCTCTCTGGGGATAGCATAAATCCCTCCTCTGAGTGGTACTACAGGTGACAGACTAGATGGTGGATATTTTTATTTTCTGCGCTTTGATATTAGCCCCATTTGGGGTTGTTTGGTTGGGTTTTTTTTTTTGAGGTAATTGGAGTTAAGTGACTTGCCCAGGGTCACAAATCTAGTAAATGTTTGAGTCTGGATTTGAACTCAGGTCCTCCTGACTCCAGAGCTGGTGCTCTATCTACTGTGCCACCTAGCTGCCTCTACCTATATGTTTTTCTTAATTTGTAATTACACCATTCATGCTTTAAAGAAAAATGAGACCATGAAGTAGATAGTGTAAATAGTATCTGAGAATCACAGAACCTGAGTGTTGGAAGAGTCCCCTGCCCTTTGGTAGATAAGGAAAAGGGCTCTGAGACAGTGATTTTCTTAGGGTTATAGAACTAGCAAAGGTGTGAGAGTTGGAGACTTGAACCCCTATCTTTTGACTTCACCACTTTTCCCACTGTCTCTATAGTTGGATGTTGTCCTTATGGGACATATTTTCCAACTCCACTATAAGGTTCTCTATACTTCATCCAACCAAGATTTCTCACCTTCTAAAACACCCACCCAAGGAGAAGTCATCATCTTTCTCTCTATCTGGCTTCATAAGCCACAACATATCTGGGGATAAACTCGGTTGCTGGCTAGTACCATGTGAAGCCATCCACACTCACAGACTTACCACTGAGCAGCACCCTGGGACAGATCCATCTCTGATAGGTCAAGCTGCACCTGTTGGGGGAGAAGATGCTTTACCACTGTCCTCTCCTTTGGGGAAAGGAAACCCAGGGACCTCTAAGGCATTCCCTAAATGCCCCTCCCCCTGCTTAGCCCTATCCAGCCCTCTCACCTTCCCCAACAGTTCACGATCCCTTGACATAAAAGAGATATTGGACTTCACAGAGACATCCAGCTTTCGTCGGAGGGCTTCATCTAGGGGCAACTCCCATTCAAATCTGAGCAGGGACAAAAGTGAGGGAAGGAATCAGTAGAGAGAGCAGGGTCCTCCTCCTTCATCACTCACATGACAGCATCCCAGCCCAATGCCTTCTAACCTTTCACTGAATTCAGGGTTCAGAGTTCTCTTCTTTTGGGAGGTCTTTCTCTTGGAGCCCCGGTTCTTGTCCGGTAGCAACAGCAAGGACACATAAGGGTCAGGCGGATCCCGGCTACTCTGCCGCAAGCCCCTACGAGACAGAAGATAAAAGGAAGAGATTTGAGGAGAGGTGGTAGGGAGGCCCAGAGCATGAAAATGGGGGGTGGGAGCAGTTGGGGGCTCACCGACAGCTGTGGACAATGCTAACCAGCTTGCGCTCCTCGCTGTAATACCAAACGGTCAACTTCACTTGGCCTAGAGGCCCAGCTGGGGCTTCAGATGAGCTGTGTTGAGATAATGGAGAGAGAAAGAGATCCGTGGGGAGAATGGGGCCAGGACCCCACCTTCATATACACTTCATAAATGCCTTAGCACACACCCCCACATCCCTCCCCATCCAGGGTTTCAACCCCATACCTCTCACTGTGTGGCAGGCGTTGTCGAAGTTCAGGGGCTGAGGAGGTGACGAGGGGCGGCATCCCCCATGGCTCTGCCTCCTCACTCAGGGGAGAAGGACTATGGCTATGAGCTTCCACCCCTGAGTGCTGGCTCACCAGAAGCTGGGGTAGGGAGCAGAGTTGTTAGCTAGGCTGGAGAGGAAAGTCATTCTGGTAGGCATTATCATTCCTTCCCTGGGCTACCCTCATCTCTCTCTGTTTTCCAGTTCATCTTTCCTTCTTTCTGGCCCCCCAAAAAATCAGGTACTTACCCCCAGCTGTGCCCTGAGGAGCACCTGCCCCTGCCCGTTGCTGAGTGGAAACCACTGATCCAGGCACAACTGGTCGGCGATGAGGAGCTCAGAGAGTTGCAAGGAAACTGAGCCCAGAGTCCCAGTCCCTTCTCCCCGTACCTAGAGAGCGAGAGAGCAAAGGTCATGGGGCTGGACACTAGACACAGGGAGGTGTGATAGGGGAGTCACCTCTGGCATTCTGGATTGAAAGAGTTGGTAGAAACTGGAGGTGACAATGGTGAGGGGCTTCGCCCCCCCCCCACCCGTGCAACCCCCCTCCCCCTTGGGAGTGGAGGGAGGGAGTCAGAGAACTAAGGAGAGGGAATAGTACCTGAAGCTCTAAGCTCTCAATGTTTGGCTTTCTGATGAGGAAGGAGAAACTCTCATCCCATATCGGGGCTGCAGTTTGAGGGCAAGTCTAGAGGAGACAATGGGGTCTTCATCAATGGGGAGAAAGACTCTCATACTCCCTTTATCCTTACCATTTTCACCCCTCACCCTAGCCCATTACCTTGGTCTTGTAAGAGGCATCCCCTACTGTGAGGCTGGCATATGGGCTTGGGGGCTTGGTGCCCTTACGGAGCTAGGAGGGAAGTAGGGCATTAGGCAGAAGGAAGGAGCTCCCCAGCCCTGCCCCACCTCAGATGAAACCACCATGCCTCACAGCCCCAGCACTCCACAAAGGCCTTGTGGCTTCAGAGCTGAGGACCGCTGAAGGCTGGGGCCAGGAAGGGAAGGAGGGGCACCTCTCACCGGCAGGTCTTCAGCCCGCTCTAGGTACACGGAGAGAAGGGCAGCTGCCAGCTCTGCACTTTTCTGTGTCTGGATGAGACTATTCACCTGCAGCACCTGGGAGGAGAAAATGCTTGAGAAAGCCTTGGCCCAGAGGAATGGAACCCAGGCAATCTTCCTTGGGTGAGGCCCTTCCCCTGCCCCTCTCTTCTCCCTGGGCTCTTTACCTCCTCCAACTCTGTGGCAGTGGGCCGGGGTGTCAGCCGCTCCAAGCGCAGATGCAGGCGGCCTGATGGCACGTCCTCCAGGGCTAGCCACTGGGAAACAGGGCAGTGGTTAAGGGCTCTGGGAGAACTATACTGTGCACCACCAGGAATCAGAAATACTCACTGGATCTTTCCATTCTCACTAATTTTCCTCCTATATCTCTTCTGCCCTTTCTAACTAAACACCACATTTGCAATATGTGCCTCCATTTTTTCTCCTCTCATTCTCTTCTTGACCCACTTCAACCCAGCTTCTGACCTTATCATTCTCCTGAAATTGTTATCTCCAAAGTCACTAATGATCTCCCAATTGCCAAATCCAATGGCCTCTTCTCCTCCTTGACACTCTCTTCTCTCTAGGTTTTTGGGACACCACTTTCTCCTGGTTCTCCTTCTCCCTATCTGACCACTCCTTTGCTAGATCCTCATCCAGGTCATGCCCTCTTATCAGAGGTGTACCACAGGGTTTGGTCTTGGGCCCTCTTCTCTTCTCCCTCTACATTACTTCATTTGGCGATCTCATCAGCTCTTACAAATTCAATTAGCATCTTGACACCGATGGTTCTCAAATCTACCATCCTGTCCCGATGTCTCTGCTGGCCTCTAGTCTCACATCTGCAACTATCTTTCAGACATTCCGAAATGGATGTCCAGTAAACATCCAAAATGGAACTTACGATCTTTTCCCCTAAACCCTCCCCTCTTCCTTATTACTGTAGAGGGCAACATTACCCTCCCATCCCTCAGGCTCACAGCCTAAGAGTCATCCTGGATTCCTCACTAGCTCTTAGCACCCCCATGTCCAAGCTGTTGCCATAGCCTGTCGAGCTCACCCTTGCTGCAGCTCTCCTCTGACACAGCCACCATTCTAAGTGCAGGCCCTTATCACCTCCTGCCTGAACTATTGCAATGGCCTGCTGGTGGCTTGGCCTGCTTCAGATATCTGTCTGTTCTAATCTACCCATTCTGGCACTAAAGTAATTTTCCTAAAGCTCACTTCCCTAATCAATAAACTCCAGTGGTTCCCTGTTGCCCCTAAGATCAAATACAAAACTTTTTGGCCTTCAAAACCCCTCATCACCTGCCCTTTTCCTGTCTTTCCAGTCTTCAACTTCTTTTTTGGGGAGGTGGGGTGGGGATTAGGGTTAAATGACTTGCCCAGGGTCACGAAGCTATTAAGTGTCTGAGACTAGATTTGAACTCAGGTCCTCCTGACTCCAGGACCTGTGTTCTATCCACTGGGCCACCTAGTTGCCACTCTTTTTACACATCCCTCCCTGACACTCTTCATTCCAGTGACACTGGCCTCCTGGCTGTTCCAGGACCAAGACACTACATGGGGCAGTCTCTCTGACTGTCCCCTGTACCTGAAACACTTTCCCCTCCAGGCTCCACCTACCAGTTTCTCTGGCCTTCTACAGAAAGCCCTCCCTAACATCTCTTAATCCCAGTGCCCCCTCAGTTAATTATTTCCTAACTGCCTTGTACCTAGCTTGCTTTGTATATATTTGTTTACATGTTATCTCCCCCGTTACATTGTGGGTTCCTGGAGGATTAGGATTGCCTTTTGCCTCTTTTTGCAATGCCAGCGAGTAGCATAGTGCCTGGCACTCACAGTAGGATCTTAATAAATATTCAATGATTGATTGGGCTCACCTCATCGATGAAGCCGCTGTTGAGGACCCTGGTGAGACTGACTTTACACCTGGAGAGAGACAGAAGGGAGAGCAGAGCTCCGGGTTTTTTCTAACCCCAGAGCCAGGGATAGTTTGACTGCCCCGCACCCCACACCCAGCACCCAGCTTTCCAGCCATCCCCTCACCGTCCCAGAAAATCATCCTTGTCTAGGTCCTTGTCAAAGACATCCACCTCCAACTCCTGCCCGGGAATGGCAGTGACGATCACCTATTGGGAAAGAACGGGGAGGGGCTCTGCTGATTGGACTGAGCAAAAACACCCTCAGCCCTCGATTCTGAGTATTTCCTTAGGGTTGGGGGTGGGGGGGTTGAGCCCTTAGAATCCTGACCTCGAAGACCTCATTCCAGCGTGGGTTGAGCTCCTCTCGTACTACCCGGCTCCGGAAGCTCTTCCCGGCCACCCGAAGCTTCACATAGGGATCTGACTTGCCTTTCACGAGCCCTCCCAGGAATCGGTCTTTGGCAATCAAATCCTGGGCTTCCAACACATGGATTCGGAGCACACTCTGTAGGGAAACAGACAGACTTACCCTACAGCTAGTCCAGGAAAGGCTCTGGGCCATTTAGGATGGGCAGACGAGCCCATTAACAAATGTCAAGACAGCTCCGCAACAGGAATATTAGGACACCAGAATCAGGAAGTCCTGGGTTCAAATCCCACCTAAAGACTTAATAGGTTGTACAATGGATACAGTACAGTCCCTAGAATCGGGAATATCTGGGTTTCAATCCTAGCTGTGTGATGACCCTGGGCAAGTCATTTAACCTTAATTGTCTCCCTCTGCCCTGCCCTCCCCCAAAAAGAATTAATAGTCAAGTCACTTAATAGGCAAGTCTCATCCGTAAAATGCAAGGGTTGGATTCCACGATTGGATTCCACTAACTCCTGACTAGAAATCTATGATTCATTCATGACCCAGCATCAGCACCTGGTCCCTGATCAGGATTCCCACTTACCTCAGTGCCAAAGTGGCTGTCTGGAGTACAATGGCTTGGCCGGGGTGGGACATCCACGCTGCTGCCCATCTGGATGCTCTCACTGGCTGTATCCAGGAGACCAGGAGAGCTCGGCACCGTGGGGAAGTGCAGGTCCGACGTATCCAAGTACAGAATCTGCAGAGGGCGACGGTGTTACAACAGTCAGCTCAAGCCAGCAGGGGGTGGCCGGACTACTCCTGTGATCAGCCAAGCCCCAGGCAAGTTCTGTCTAGGAGTCCCCCTCTGCTCTGCTACCACTCCCATCCATCAGACAAGCATTCATCAAGCAGCAAACCACACCCCCAGCCTCCCCAAGCCTCCCACAGGAGTCTCCATACCCTCAGAACCAGTTTCATGTAGAGTCGGGAGGACGGGCCAGAACTAGCAAGCTGGAACCACTGATCCAAGGTGAGATCAGGAGCAGTGAGCAGGCGGGCCAGGGGCAGGGTCAGTGCTCCTAGAGTCAAGGCCCTGGAGTCATCCTTCACCTGTGGGGAAATACCAGTAGAGCAGCCACCCGAATAAGGAAAAAATT
Source organism: Trichosurus vulpecula (assembly GCF_011100635.1). Taxonomy (NCBI): domain Eukaryota; kingdom Metazoa; phylum Chordata; class Mammalia; order Diprotodontia; family Phalangeridae; genus Trichosurus; species Trichosurus vulpecula. The sequence continues at coordinate 266,493,649 of NC_050577.1, forward strand.
GGGAGGAAACGAAGTGAGAAGATCATACTCTGGTCCCACTCTTATTAATCTCTAAGTGGTCTGGCTTGCTGGACTTTTAAAATGCAGCCCTAACCAGATCGAAATATAATATATATATTTTATATATAGTAATATAATACATAATTGGGAAATATTTAACAAATAAAAATACAATACAACATAGATAAAGCTAATTTGTAGTTTTCTAAGTCAACAGGCAGCAGCAGGCTGAGATCCCTTTCTATTTGAGGTTGATCACACCGTCTAGCTTGTTGCCATCTCCATGGCATCTCCTTCTTCCTTTCTGCCTCTCCACATCCTAGCCTTCCTCCAGAGCCCAGCTCCAGCACTCTCCCTTGAAGAAGCCTGACCAGACCACACTTGGCTCTCTCCCTTCCTCCTCTGACTACCCATAGCTCTTTAAAGTCTACACCCTCCAGTTTAGCACTTCATTGTTCTCAAATTGTTTCATCCGCCTAAAGCTAAGTTTCCTGAGGTTTAGGCCCGTAGCTTTCAATTTTCCTTGTGTTTCCCCAGGGCATCTAATTTGCTGCTGAGAAGTGTAACTGGGCATTCAAATGCCGATTTATTTAAGGGGGAGTTTCTTCACAATCCTCAAAAAAAGAGAGAAAGAAAGAAATGCTAACAAGAAAGCCTCTAGAAATCCACACAAGAAAATTTAAATGAACGAAGGTCAATGAGCAAGCCCAAGAAAGACCCTGCTATGAATAAAATACAATACGGAGGAGACTAAGGGTGTGAGTGGTATGAACTATTCACAGTCTGTATCTCTCCAGTACACTTGCTATTTTTCAGCAGAGCTATTTGTGGACATGGCTCATCTTTCTAATTTTCCAGCTTCCCAAGGGGCCTGGGGCCCTATTTTTCTTTGAATTTCTCATAGAGCACAGAGTGAGCCCTCTGTAACCCTCCTTCCATGAGGGTGGGCTGAAATCTCACCTGCACGTCCAGCTCCTGGCTTCTTGGGTCCTGCAGGAAGAATCTGAAGGCTTCTTCCCACACTGGGGAGTTGGTGTTATAGGCAGCCTGGGAGGGGAGGGGTAGAAGAGAGTGTTTAAGTTACCCTTCACCCAAAGGTCCCCGTAGCTGCCACCAGGAAGCAGTTTAGAAGAGGATTTGAAACGGCAAAGGGCAAACTTGGCCCCAAAGAGAAGCTTGGAGAAGATATTGTGGCTCTCCCCCCATCCCCCACCTTTCAGAGATTGCGGTGTGGTGGTGGTAGAGCCTTCCACAGATGTGGAAAATTGCATGGAATGTAAGATTTTTATCAGTGATCAGTTTTGTTGAATGTTATTTCCCTTCCTCTTTTGAAAATAATTCTTAAAAGAGACAGGCCTGACTGCAGCAAGAGGTTACTGGTTATAAAGAGAATTAAATAGGATTATAAAGGATGGGGCCTACTTCCTCTTCTTAGAGGAAAAAAAAATCTATAAGATCTTTTTTTTTTTTTAAGAAACATGTTTGAAATGGAACTTTTCCCAGGTCATAAGGCACCTCCTCACAGTTATGTCTCTTGGCCCTCACCTTGCTTTCTCGAGTCACATCTTGCACGGAGAACTGCACCACTGGGTTGGGTTCCTTGTTCCCTTTCTTTAACTGGGAAGGAGGAAAAGAAAAGACCAGACAGCTGCCTTTACTTTTTTTTTAACCAGGAGGGAGGAGGAGGGGTTAAGGGAGGTAGGCTGGGGGTGGGGTATGGGAAATCCTTGCTATGTATGTCCTAGCTCCCCTCCTGCAGGCTCCAATGCTAAAAGAACAGCTTCGAGATTAAGCAAGTTAGAACTAGGTAGGGACAGGGGAAAGGGCTCTATATAATGAGCGATCTTTACCTTGGCCCCCCCATTGGGAACAGAAAGAGTCAGAGAGTACTAGAATCTTTACCCCATCTCTCCCCTGCCACACACAACTTCCGTTATAGCCCTAGGTCTCTGCCTACCCCAACCAATCCCCAAGCTCACAGGTAGATCCTGGGCTCTGTCCAAGTAGACAACCAAGATGGCAGCCGATGGGGGCTCTGGTCGGGAAGAAACACCTCTATTCCACTGAAGTACCTGGGAGGAAAAATTGAGAACAATAGAATTCAAATCTCTTAGCTACAGATTCCTTCCCTTTCCGGTACCTATCCACTACTTCCATCCATTACCTGTTCCAGCTTGTCAGCATCTGGCAACAGTGACAGCCACTCCAGCCGAAGGTGGACTTGGCCCTGTCCTCCTTGTAAGGAGAACCACTAGGGGTCAGAGGAGACATAGGAGATGCTGAGGTGGGGATGGGGTCAGATTCCCAGACATTCACCTCCTTTAAATTAATCATTTGTTTTTATCTTCTGAAGTTCATTGGATAAGACTCAGAACCTCAACCATTCCCACCCAGCCCTCCTCACTTACATTATCCAACACTTGAGCCTCTAACACCTTCCCCAAGTCCAGCTTCAGTCTGAAGGAGAGAAATGCCATTATTTGGGAAAGTCAGCAAACTCCATCCCTCTAAATCCCTTTCTTTTGTCCCTTGGAAGATTTGATAGGTTTGGCATGGGAATGAGGCAGGAAGGGGAGCAATGAATGCCACTGAGTCCAGGACATCCACTTCAAGAGTCCACTGGGGATTCCGCCATGGTCTCACCTGCCCAGAAAGTCATCTTTGTCGGGATCCTTGTCAAATACTTCCACTTCTACCTCCTGTCCTGGGACCTCATGTACCATCACCTAAGGAGGAGGAGAGGGAAACTGTCTTCAGTGGGTGTTTTCCAAGTGGCCAGAGACTTTCTCAAACTATACCCCAACTAAATTGTGAGGTCCCCTTTGTTCCTGAGCTTCTCTCCTAGGTTCACCATACCAACTTGCCAGGTTTTCCTCATCCCTCTAACCCCGGATCCACTTACCCAGCCTTCCTACCTCATAGGTCTCTCCCCACTGAGGGTTTAGGTCTTCATTAATGACACGGCTGCAGAACACCTGGGTCCCCACACGCACTATGGCATATGGGTCTGATTTGCCTTTTATCAAACCTGGCACATAGGTGTCCTTGGAGCTTAGTGCCCGAGCAGCAAGCAGATGAATCCGTACAATACCCTGGAGGGGAGAGGAGGGTCTAAGATGAAGTATCTCAGGGCCCACAATAGAGCCTTCTGGAGACAAGATCCCCTGGGATAGACGGTTTGGGTGGGGAGGGGAAAGAACATACCCGAGGCAGTGGAGATCGAAGCTGGGCCACATCCTGCAAGTCTGGCACAAGAGGCACCAACAGACGGTTGGGCAGTACCAGGAAAGCAGCAATGGAGTCCATAATCACTGTGTCAGACAGAGAGCTGAGGAAGCAACAGAGGAGAGATGGGTATAGTGCCTATCTTGGTCTCCTTCTGATTCTCTGGTGTCCACCCTCCCCCAAATAGCAGTGCCCCTCACCTGGAGAGGAAAGGGAGCTTTAGGCCCAACCCTGCCCTCCTCAACCCCATGCTCCCCTGCTTCTTCTAGGGTTTTCTCTCTGATCCCCCCTTCCGGGAGGAGACCCCTTCACTAGTTCCTTTACCTCTTCTAGCTCCCTAACTACAGGTTTTTTCCAAAGTTCTGTTCCAAACCTTCTCTTCTCTCTCCTTTGAATCAATCTGATCATCCTGCTCTTATGATCTCAATTTTTGCCTCTATGGTAGAGGTTTTTAACCTCAGGTCTATGAATTTATTTCCTTTTTAATGTTGGTAACTGTATTCCAATATAATTGGTTTCCTTTGTAATCCAATATATTTTATTTTATGCATTTAAAAACATTATTCTGAAAAGGGGTCTATAGGTTTCACCAGATTGTGTCCAAAAAGGGTTAAGAATTCCTGGTCTGTGCCAATGACCCTGATTCCATCTCTGGCCCTAAAATCTCTCAATCTTCAATCAATCAACAAGCATTAAAATGCAAGGTAATGAGGATACACATTTTTTCCTAACAATTTAAAAAAGCTGTCTCTGCCTCCTTTTCCTCGACCTCTATACCCCCAGTATTCTATATACAGGGAGAAGACAACATGTACACATGTAAGTTAATCCCAGGGGAAGGCACTAGAAGCTGGGGGGTAGGGGTGAGGAGAGGGTGGGAGTGAGTGGAGCACAGGGAAGATTTCATGTAGAAAGTGGCTTATGAGATAAATTTTAAAGGATTCTAAGATGCAAGTGAAGAGGGAGTACATTCTGGGTTTCAGACCTCCAAATAACAGGTAGATATTTTCACTTGAATGTTACTTGTTACTTCAAACTTAATGTGTCTAAAACTAAACTAAATGTCCCCCTCCCACCCCCACCCCCGGCCCCGGCCCCAAATCGATTCTCCTTCTTACTTCTCCATTTCTGCCCATTTATGAAATCATCTTTCGTCTTTTCTGTCACCCAGCCTAGAAATTTCAGTCAAATTAAGGCTAGGAAGTGGGATAGGGACAGATCTGTGATTTCATTGGTATAAGAAACTCTAAGGTGAGGGAACTCTCAATGCAGGTCAAGGCTTTCTCTGCAACTTATATACTCTTAGGGACTGGAAGGATAAACCAGGCAAGCAGCCCAACCAAATGGTATGAGTCAGAGGAAGGATTTGAACTCAGGTCTTCCTGGCTTTAAAGCTGGCTCTCTCTCAAACAGCAACAAAACTCACAGTAAACATGCCAATAATCCCAACCTAAAATCATCCCTGGGCCCTTCCTTCTTCCTCAACCTAACTTCCAGGGCCTTGCCCCTGAACCTCATCAATAGAGAATACCCCCAATCTTGAATCCATCCCCTCTTCACTCACAGCACCACTTTCATTCAGGTCTTTGTTTCTTTCCTCCTGATTTGTTGCAATAAACTACTAACTGGTCTTCTTGCATCCCCTCCAATCCATCCTTCATATGCCTGCCAAATGCATAGGTCTGACAATGTCACTCCCATGATCAATAAACTCCAATAACTCCTTATTGTCTTTACAGTAAAATACAAACTCCTCCATCTGCCATGTAATGCTCTTCACAATCTGACATCAATCTAGCTTTTCAGGATGATTACATAGAACATCCTCTGCTCCAGCCAGATTGGCTTCCTTGCTGCTCCCCATACATGACAATCTAATGCTCTTACCTGGGACCCCCTGCCTCTTTTTCAGGCTCCACTCAAATGTTCCTTCCTACAAGAAATCTTTCCTGATCCTTCCAGTTAGTGTGCCCTTGCTTTCTCCCTAGTAGAACCAAGCCCCTTTTTTGGGCACAGAATAGTTAGCTGAATGAATGAATGTTGGTACTCCTCGTTAAAGTGGATGCTCACAGTCTTCATTGATATACTGGTCAATAACGTGAGGAGAAGCTCACTCTACACAACCATCTGAAACCAGACAGAAGCTCAACTGTGGAAGTTTTCAATGTCAGGCCAAGGATTTTGCATTTTAACCCAGGGACATTTCTGCCTATGGGAGTGATGTGGTCAGACTTTGTCTTAGAAAGACAACTTTGGCAGCTGTGTAGAGATGCATTAAAGTTGAATGAAAGTGGAATCAGAAAAAACTGTGGAACCAGGCAGATCCCTGAGAATGCTGTTTATTACAACAAAGACCTGGAGCAAGAGGGGGATGAAGGCTTGGCCTAGGAGAGAAGGAGACTGTCTCAAAATGTCTTATGGCATTTTAGAACGGACAAGACTTGGCAACTGACAGGAATGGGGACAATACTTGCGGAGGATTTTTCTTACATGTATAAGAATCAAAGATGGTACATTTTAATGCGTATATCTGTAGACATATAATAATATCTAAAATCTTTCTACATATTTATCTACATCTAAATAGATGTATTTACTATATACAACTACATATATACATATGTATGTTTGTATTGTGTATGTACACACACACACACACACACATGCTTATATGCATAGATCCAGGGGGATTCTTAATCTTTTGTGTCTTGGACCCCCTTTGGCAGTCCAGGGAAGCCTGCCAATCCCTTCTCAGAATGTTTTTAAATACATAAAACAAAATACATAGGATTACAAAGGAAAACAATTACGTTGAGACAGTTATCAAAACATTAATGATGAAAAATAAGTTCATAGATCCTAAGTTAAAAACCCCTGTTGTAGATGGAAGTTAAAAAACAAATTTATCAATGGAGAAATTAAAAAAAAAACAAAAGGGATATTTTAATCATCATGGTTCTTTAAGATACCATAATGATGGAGGGAAGATAACCGGCCACAGAGTCAGCGTGCAAGCATGGGGTCTGACCACTAACTGTGTGGCAATCACTTCATCTTTCTGAGCCCTGGTTTCTTCACATGTGAAAGGGGAATAATACCACTCTAGCTACCTCACAGAACTGCTGTGATGAAAGGAATGGGAACAAATTATTTTAATCCTCTTATTCCATCAAGGAGACCTCTCCATTCTTCTTCCCTATATCTGCCCCTCCCCCTTTACCCACTAAACTATTATCAACTCCCACTTGGGCTACTATTATAATGTTTTATTGATGCCTTTTTTGGCATCACAATCATCTCCCACCATACGATCCTCCCATTCCCACATTTATAAGAAGAACAGATCGACAAAATTTCTTCTGACAGCACGTACCACATTCTACATCCGTAGTCCAAGTCCCTCATGTTTCTGGGAAAAGGGAAGTCTCACACCTAAACTCCTGCAATAAGCTAATGGTCTCCTTTATCCAATCTGTTCAGATTAACCTTCCTGAAGCTCTGTCATCATGTTACCCCTTTGTTCAGATTCCTGCGTGGCTCCCCTATCAATAGGTCAATGTCTGAACTTATTCTGATGTTCAAAGACCTCCATAATCACAAGATCATTCATTTAGAGCTGGAAGGGACCCTTAGAGGCATCTAGCCAAATGTGCTCATTTTAAAAATGAGGCAATGGGTCCCAGTAGAAGGTGGTGCTTGAACTGAGTCTTGAGGGAAGAGGGGGATTCTATGTCTACAGGATGAAATCTACACTTATCCTGACTTTCAGTGACTTCCACAATTTTAGCCTACATTATCTTGTCTCCTCTATGTAGATTGTAAACTCCTTAAGGGCAGGTATTAGCCTGCATATGCTCCTCTGTATACTCTAAACCCCACAGCAACAGTGCTGAGCATTTCACAAGCACTCAATAAATTAGTAATAAATTAATTCATACCTAAGGCCTGGGATGTCTAGCAGGTTGGTCATTCCGGTCCAGTTGATGTCCAAGGTCTGAAATGAAAAGAGTAGGGCATATATTATATTTTGAGGCAATTCCCTTTCTCCTAGATCTTTTTTCCCCTGGGATCTTCTTCAGCTAGTTTTACCACGTATACTGTAGGATAGGAGGTCCTAGGGCTGATAACCTCCCCATAGCTATAGGTCATCATCTTTCTCCTGGGTCTCCTTCTCTTCCTACTGCCCACCCCTACACCCTTTCCCCTCCAATTTCTCCTTACTGGACGTCGGATGAAGAACATGGAAACAGCCCCAACGATTGGGAGGTCTCCCATAAGTGGTTCAAGGATCACCCTTAGGATGCCATGTAGCTGGAGCAGAGAGAGAAGGCCAGAGTCTCTTAAACATGGTTTGCCTAACCTCACCCCCTGCCTCTACCCAACATGCTTAACTAGGACTTCCCCAGCTCCAACCCTCTACTTTCTCACAGCCTTTCACAACTTAGAGCTAAGATACTCTAATACAGAGGATAATACCGTACAGCTCACCTGCATACCCTTGACTCCAGCTTTGCAGAAATATTTCTTCACTTCCACATCAATCTGTACATCACCCACATAGCTGGTGGATGAGAGGAAGGGAAGAGGCAGAAGAAAACAAATGATATTAGGAATTCAAATTTTGAAAGGGCTAGTGGAGCTTAGGAAGGGAAGAGAGAAACCAGGGATAGATAAAATGGAGTGGGGTGATAAGAAGAAGGTACCTGACATTGAGGTCTAGCAGGATCTGCTGTTTGTTCTGACCAGCGTGAACCTTGACCCCCAGGATACGCAAAGGCTGAGAAGGGAATAGAGAGAAGGCAATAGGCATTTGGTATAAGGCAGAGTTCTACCCGTCCCCTGTGCACTGACCCCCACACTGGACCCTCCCCATCCCCATGACCTGTGCCATCCACCTCACCTTTTCACCTAGTTCCACACGAGTAAATGTGAAAGTCTGCAGATGAGTATTGGATGCCCGAACAGCTGGGGCCACTGTTTCTGCCAAGAGCTTCTCCATATACTGGCCCAGGAAGGGCCAGGCCTGGGCCACAATCTTGGGATGACAGAGGAGGAGTCATGGGGAGGATCACCTTGTCTCTTCCTCATGTAGTCAGCTCCCCTCTGAGAACCCACTTCCCCAAACAGCTACCTCCCCAATGAAAACTCTGGGGACAAGACTAAGTTTGGGCTGGGAGTGATGCCCTCCTGGCTGGCTGGGGAATCAGTCTCAACAACTAGTCAGAGAGGATCTGCCTACCCATGTGCAAACTCACCTTGTTCAGCCATTCTACCTTCTCCACATCAGGGAAGCTGACCTAGAGGAAAGGAAGAACATACGTTTGCACCACTGAGACCAGGGATTCTTAACTTTTTTCTGCATCATGGGCCTGGCAGTTTTAGTGAAGCCTGTATAACTCTTCTCAGAATGTTTTTAAATATATAAAATACAGAGGATTACAAAGTAAACCGAGAACATTGACATAAAGACATAACTTTTCACCCTCAGAGTTCATGGACCGCCAGCTTAAGAATGCCTGAATTAGAACTTTCCTCTGTCTGTGGTTTATGCCTGTGAGTATGGTATCAGCATGGGACAGGAAGTACTTGTATATGCCTGTGTGCCATGATGCCCACTGACTGTACATTTTTTGTTGTTATTGAGTAGGGTGGGGACAGAAGGACATGTAGTTTCACTTCCATTAAAGAATTCTGAGTGACAATTCTAGGGGGACAGTAGTGATTTCTGTAGGGGTACTAAGTCAGGTTCAGAGCCCCTTTGTTTTCTAATGGCTCCCTTTGCGTGGGAGGGAGTAGTCACAGCTGCTGGGGTGAGCGATGGTACATTCTTTAGGAGGAGAAATCCTCTCCTTTGGATAGCGTTTCTCCTAACACTAGAGGAGAATGAGAAGGGTACCTAGAAGTTACATTTTCCCAACCCTATATAGCACCTGGGGAGGCTAACGGGTTAAATTAAACATAACAAGGGAATTGGCCGGAGGCCCCCCTTTTCCTGGGGAGGGGGAGGTAGGGAGAAGTTTCCATAATTGCGATGTGGGAGTGACAGAGACTTGGAGCTGGTAAAGAGCTGGAAGGAGGGGGTGGGGAGAAGGAACTGGGCTACCAGTCCCGGCCCAGAGGATAGGGCTCCAGGGCAGAACTCCAGTTCAAAACTGCCAGCCTCAGATCAGAATCACACTCTCTCAGGAACCTGGTTGCACTCAGTCTGCGCTAGCTTTGGTTCCTTTCTAGACAAGGCAACTCTGCTGGGGGTGTGAAAGGGAGGGGCCCAAGCTTGGTTATGGGCTCTGGCTCTGTTTCCCGCTAATGCTCCCCCTGGCCTTCGCTTGCTACATCCGGTCTGTCCCTTCACTGCAGAGAAAGGGAATATTTCTGGGTCCCCACCCTACACCACCTTATACCTCTAGACCTTTCTAGCTCAAGTGTCTGAAGAACTGGGTGGGGCTGAAGCCAGAAGGTGGGGGAAGGGTGTGGACAGCAGATACTGCAGCATCTGCACACATCCCCCTCCCCTCTCCCTTTCTTTCCCTTTCTTTCTTTCTCTCTCTCTTTCTCACTCTCTCCTTCCGCGCCCCCCCCCCCCCGCACCCGCAGCCAACCACAACCACTACCGCAGTCCAGGCTGGGGGCCTGATGTTATATAGGTAGCGAGGTACAGAAGAGGGTCCACCCAGGGGGTTAGGGATGCCTAAAGAGGGACGAGGGAGGGGAGCACGACAGGTCGATGTCCAAAGGTCTGGGTCCTCAAAACCTGAGTTGAGTAGGTGGGTGGGAGCCATATAATAAAGTAGGTAAAAACGTCCCAGTATGGGGTGGGGGGAGGGAAGGACAGGGAAATCCCTCGGAGCAGAGCCAGTGGGGAAGGTGACGGAGATGCCCGTGGGGGAGGGGAAGAAGGAGCCTCACAAAGAGTGCAGATGAGGTGGCACCCATGGCGGTAGCGGTGGTAGGAGGTGGTCTGTAGTCTGGGGAAGGTGGCATATATGATATGGGGTATCAAGGGTGTGTGTGTGGGTGGTAGGGGTGGTGTTCACGGCTCTGGAGAGCGAAAATGGGAGAAGTTAACAGCTTCGGGGCTAAGGGACCTTGGTAATGTCCAGTGGAATGGGGTATGGGGGACGAGAAGAGAATCCTGGCGGGAGCGGTGGCGGATTCCTGGAGATCCGGATCCCGCAAGAGTTAAGGAAGGTAGGGCTGTTGGGTTGGACTAAAGCCTAGGACCTGTCCTGGGGACAGCGATGCTAGAAGATGGAGGGGTGAGGAGAGGTGGGGAGGGGCGGGGTGGGGGAGTCTCCAGAAGTCTTGCAAGGGGTGGTCCTGTGGGGACTGGCCAGGGGCTGCAGGAGGTGGTGGGGCGGAGGGCTCTCTCACCCAAGCGGGCAGCTCGCGATGGCTCAGGTAGAGGGTCTGCGCGGTGAGCTTCTCCTCGTTGTCCAGCAGCTGCCGCGCCGCCCGCAGGCTCCGTTCTTTCTCGCCGCGAACCCGGCGCCAGCCCAGGTAGAGGGCAAGGCCGAAGAACACGAAGCCCACGCTGAGCCCCAGGGCCCCGGCCAGATACACGGGCACCAGCACTAGCAGCCTCCGGCCGAAGGAGCTCAACACAGCCAGCGCCTCGCCTGCTGCCCCAGGTTGCTGCGGCGGCGGCGGCGGCGGCTCCGCCGGTCTAGGTTCCTGCTTGGCCGGCGCCGCGGGGATCTGGTCAGCGGGGCCGGCCACGGGGCCGGGACCCTTTCCAACCGGCTGCTCCATGGTGCCAACGCCCACCCGGACTAGAGCCCAGCTCCGCGGTGCCCCGCCTGGCTGCCCCTGTCCCCTAAGCAAACCGAGAACCCCGGGGCGGGGCGGTTACTTTAGACCACGCCCCTTTAGGGCAGCTCCCATTGGTCCACGCCCCAAGTCTTGGGCGGAGCCACTAGCGTAGACTCCGCCCTCTGGCGGGGAGGCGTGGAATCTAGAGGGCAGAGCCCTCTCTGATTGGGCTATGAAATACTGGGAGGGGACGCTCCGGGAGATAGGGAGAGAAGAGAGTCTGATTGGTCTGAAGGAGAGGAGGAGGCGTGGCGCACAATTTAAAGAGGGGAGGCCGGAGTAGGAGGTGTCCCCACGTGAGATGGGTGGAGCTGATAATGACGCCATGTCGGGCTTCCCCTCCTCACAATTGCTTTTTGGTTTAGGCTGAGCTGGCTTTGCTAAATTAAAGTTTTGTAGATGTTTAGAAGCGCTATTATACACACATATGGATAGGTTGGAAGGGATAGGCTGGGGTTACTGACCTTCCCTCATCCTCAAGCCAAGGGTGTCAAAACCCATTGCTTCCAGGGGGTCTTTCTGAGGTGATGACTAGAATGAAAGGTTTTGCCACCATCTTCTTTTTCCTTCTACCCCAGGGGGATGTCAGCGTGACGCACTGGAAAGAGAGCACTGAATTTGAAGCCCTTTGCCCTCTATTCAACTCTTGACATTTTGCAATCTAGCAAATTGCCATTTGCTACCTCTGTGACTTCCACCATCAGATTAGGAGGTTGGACTAGACTAGATTTCTCTAATCCCAAATCTGGGAGAGCTACAGTATCAAGGCCAAGAAGAAATGATGAAGGGCTAGGACAGTTCAGCCTGGAGAAGGAGGCTCTTGAAAAATGGTCTTTTTAAATCTCTGAAGGGTTACTTTATGCTTTATTCTGTCTTTGCCATAGGCAATTTGGGAAGAAATAGACTCGATTGTAGCAGGAAAGGATGAATTAGTTAAATCTTTGTCGTTGATAGTGAGTAGGCAGCAGAGATATCAAAATGAAATCAATCAATAAGTATTTATTAGGTTCCTACTATGTGCCAGGCACTCTGGTGGAAGTAGGGGTAAGTTATGTTAGGAAATGACGTTCAAGAAACATTTAAAATATTTTAAAAATAAATTCCTATATTTCTAAAAGCTTTTGTCCAATAGAAAGATGGCAATAGGATATGAACAAAGAATTCTCAAAAGAAGAATCACAAGCTATTAGTAGCCATATGAAAGAATACTCCAAATCACCAATAATAAGAAAAAATGCAAATCCAAACAACTCTGAGGTTTTACCTCACACCCAACAAATTGGCAAAGATGGCAAAAAAAAAAGAATAATTAACGTTGGAGGAGTTGTGGGAAGATAGGTACACTAGTGCATTGTTGGTAGAGCTGTGAGTTGGAATGATGATTTTGGAAAGCAAAAAAGTGACTAAAACCCTTTTGACAAAAACAAAGGCTCCAAAATATTTATATCAGCACTTTTCGTGGTAGAAAAATAACTGGAAACAAAGTAGATGTCCAGTAATTGGGGAATGGCTAAATAAACTGTGATATATTTGTGTAATGGAATATTACTGTGCTATAAGAAACAATGAACATGATTAATGAAGAGAAGTTTGGAAAGACTTGTTAACTGATGAAAGGTGAAAGAAGCAGAGCCAGGAGAGGATACACACAATGGCTGCAACATTGTATATAGAAAGAACAATAGCTACGAAATTATATTTTTAGAAGAATGTTGCGAAATGATAACAAGCTTGACCCCAAAGAAGAGATAGGAGAATACACTTCCTCCCACTCTGCAGAAGTGGATGGTTCATGGATTTACATTTCATAGAATGTCATATTTTTTCGATGTGTTTTTCAACGTGTCAGGTTTTACAGAATCTTTTTCTCTTCCTCTTTCAAAAACTTGTTTTAGCTCTCTGGGGGAGGGTATGGATAGCATTAAGGGGGGAAATCTAGGTGACATAAAACAAAAAGATATCAATAAAATCTATTATTAGAAATAAATGCTTATAGTTTAATGCCATAAAGTTCCATTCTCAATGGTACATAAGATTTGTTTTAAGACCACTGTAATCAAATTAAAGGGGGTGAACTTTTTCAAATCTCATCTACAATGCAAAAATACCTTGTACTGGCAACGATATATTACGTGACTCAAGGGTGTTCTAATGCTTCCTTTAGAGAGTTTCTAAGAACCTAAAAATCGCATACTGAATTAGGATGTGCAAGTTCAGTTATCACTCAAGTAGTTCAAAGGAGGTGGTGTGATGAAGATGTTTCTGCTGATGTTGAGAGGCAGGTTAGTAGAGGGACAACTTTTGAGTCAAGACAACATGGATTCAAGTCTCAACTCTCACATGTACTAATTACTCAATGTCTTCAGCAATTCTGCCAGGCATTGTGCTAAGTACTAGGGATACAAAAGTGGCCTTGCCCTCCAGGCTTACAGAGGAGACAGATAATATGCAAACAGATGTACAGAAACCAAGCTATCCATCTGTACTGGTGGAGAAAATTTCTTCACTAAGCGTTCCCTACATCAGTGAAACCACAGGTCCCAGAAAAAAAAAATTGTTGGTTTGCTTTTGTTTTATTGGTGTTAGGAGCTGAGGATTGTTTGGGGACTGAGAAATGAAAGATGCCACTGTAGACAGGTAGGCCTGCCAGAGATCTATGTGAGAAGCATAGTGGAGAGAGCCCAGTTCTGCGTGTAACCTTTGGACTTGAAGTCAGGACAGTGTTGGGTTTACATCTCATCTCTGAAAATTCTTAGCTGGGTAACGCTGGACAAATTGTCTAATCTCCATGACCCTCAGGCTCCTCATTTGCAAAATGAAGCTAATCACTTATAACACTTAGCCTAGCACCTGCTTAACAGCAACCCTGAGGTATCTCTCAGGTTGTTAGGATACACAAACCGGATAATGTAGGTACTTTGAAAAACTCTATAAATGTCAGTTATTTAGATGAACAGGTTGTTCAGGAACAGGAAGATCAGAAGTGGGCTGATTATATAGTGAGGATGAGGAATAACAGATGGCCAGTAAAGATGTTGCCCAGGTACCCATGAAATGTAAAGTAATTTAGATCCTTTATGGAGACTCTGTGGGACAACAAGACCACTGGATGAAAACATGTGGGTGGGTTTTAATTTGCACAGATGGAGAGAATATCCCATCAGTTGAACCATGGATAGACAAATTGAAGCATTAGAGCTAAAGTCCCCATCCTGGAGGCTGAAGGCCAGACTAGTTAAGTTTGAGTGGCTCATCAACATGTTGGCTAATGACTGATTATTTTTTTTAACAGTAATCTTTGAAAGCCATCTATCGAGTGATATTTAGTTTTGAAGACCTCTGTAAGAGAGAACCCACACCAAGGAAATCACAGGTCTTTCTAGCACAAATTTCATTATTAGATGGTTAATGCCAGGCAGTATCAGGCACAGTTCTGAGCCTGAGCCCCTCCCTCCCTCCTTCCCTTCCTCGGTGCAGGAGAAGTAGAGTTGGGTAGTAGAGAAGATGCACCACTCTGGCAGATAGTTTATCTGGCTCTTCGAGGTGTGGATTTTATCTGACATCTACTCATCTACTCTGAGCCCCTGGCAGTGTTTCATCAGAGTTGCTCAGAACCTGTCCCCGCCCAATAGCCTAACCTCAATTCTCTAATCTGGGGTTTCTATTTCCTTTTTTTTTTTTTCTGACTCCCTGCGGCTCCTTGCATCTGGGAGCTTCACTTAGTCTGCAAAATCTACTAAGGACTCAGACTGTTTCCATCTTCCTACTTCTTGTCAGCCATCCCTCCACACCCCCAAGGAGGAGTGAGGTTGGAGCAGGAGGGAAGGGAAGGGTAGAGGGTCATGGGGGAGGCTGCATGTGACTGATGTCTCCATTCCAAAAGGAAACAGCTTTGTTGCAGGGAAGGGAGAAGCTCTCAAGGTAAGGGCTACTGAGCATTGGAATAATGGGGGAGGCCAGGGATATACTATTCCTCGAAGAGCTCTCAACAAAGAGGCGATCCCCCACCCCCAACACACATACACATGTACACACACACACACACACACACACACACACACACACACACACATTCACTCACTCACTAGCCCTGACTGTATCTGCAGGGTAAGTTGTCTTCTGGAGGTTCCCTAACCCTTCATATCTGAGCATCGGAACAATTAGGCTCTCACCGTGATGGGCAAAGGGGACAGAGAGCCTGGATATCTCCAGTCCCCTCCCCCAGCTGGAGCTAAGAAGTACCCATGCCTAGAAGCTGCAATGCAGACATCTGGTACATAAACACCTCATCTTCCTGCCTCTCCTTGGCA
This sequence comes from Trichosurus vulpecula, assembly GCF_011100635.1. NCBI lineage: Eukaryota > Metazoa > Chordata > Mammalia > Diprotodontia > Phalangeridae > Trichosurus > Trichosurus vulpecula. The sequence continues at coordinate 266,508,993 of NC_050577.1, forward strand.
TCCCTACTGCCTACGTGCCATCTGGTGGTGGTTGGAGGTAATGGAAAGACTGGGGAAGGTGGAGGGGAGAAGGGAGGGAGGCACTGGCCATTTACCAGTGGTATCATTTCTAAAGAGTGGGGCAGTGGAGATATTGAAACTTCCTCAGATTACAACTTATATGTAAACATGTAACATTTGCTTCGTAATGACATGTTATATAATTGTGTGAAAATTAATATCCCTGGCCTGATGCTTACCACCTGTATAAACTTGGTGGGCTTCAATGTCTTCATCTACAAAAAGGAGTTGGACTAGAGAGCTCCTTCCAGCACTAGAGCTATAGAGGATGCTATGTGTAACCCTTTGAGCTGCATTTAAACAACCCATGATGGCAAACACATCTTACGTGGGGCATACTTTACACAGGATTCTGTGACTGCCACTAAAATCATTTTCCAATGCCTCATTATAGTTCAAAGGTTATCCTGGGTTCTTGAGGCAGACCGCAAGCTCTGGCACCAAAGAAGACAGACTTTGAGTGTGAGTCTGGTACGTTTATAGTCCCAGGACTCATTCAGAGAAGTTCCTTAATAGGTCAGACAGAAGCTGATGGATTTTTTTTACCCACAAGCAGTTCCTGGAGACCATTCACCAGACTATGGGAGGATGGGGGATGCAACCTGGTCAGAATATTACAGTACCCATCTTGACAAGATTAAAAATCCATAAAGCATTCTTCTTTTTTAGGGAATCAGGGTTAAGTGACTTGCCCAAGGTCACAAAGCTAGCAAGTATCTGAGGCTGGATCTGAACTCAGGTCCTCCTGTTTCCAGGGCCAGTGATGTATCCACTATGCCACCTAGCTGCCCCTCATGAAGTGTTATTCTAAGGAAATGTTCTGGTGTTGGATGGTGATAGGAAATGGAACAGGTACCAGGGATCAGGTACTGATAGAACCAGGGAATTTCTACTTTAACATGCTCTTTTGACAATCAGTCAATAAACATTAAGAACCTACTAAATGCAACAAAAATGGGAGTTTTTGCCTTCAAGGAGTTTACATTTGTTAAAGTCCCTCTTTAAATGTAGTACCCAGACCTCAAGTCAATGTTAAACACAGATGTAGTCTGACTATGGCAGGGGACATCATAGGGTTGTCACCTATTAATAGGACTCTCCCTACCATCTCCCACACTCATCTTCTCCAAGTTAAACATCCCAGGGCTATCAATCATTCCTCATGACATGATTTCAAATCCCCTCACTAGGACATTGTGGCATAATGAAAAGAGAACTGGATTTGAAGTCAGAAGACCTGGTTTCAAACTCTGGCTCCACTATACTTCCTGTGTAGATGACTTAAAAGATTCCTTACAGTTTTAAGTCTGTGATCTTATGCCCCTCTACTTCCCTGAATGCTGCTTAAGAATTAATTAGCTTTTAAGACAGACTAATATTGAACTTGTCTTTTTGCCCCTTGTCTTTTTCACATGAACAGCTCTCAAGACAGGACTCTCTCTGTCCCCTTCCCCCTTTCATCTCAAGTCCAAACTTGTACAATTGATTTGTTGGATTAATTTGTAAGACTTTACCTTTTTTTTTTCTCATCAAAGGCCCTTTGACCCATTTTAAATCGACTTCAGCTTAACTTGCTTCTATGCCCAGTCTTGACTCCATTGCCTTTAATGAACCACTAACCACCCTAAGTCACAGAACTAAAATGCCACACAATCCTTTCCCAACTGATGCCATTGACTTTTTTTTTATCTTCAACCTGATTTGATTTTTCTACTCTCACTCTAGGCTGTGAAACGTTACTGGAGAAAGTTTTGTGTAACCCATGTCCATCATGCCATGTATGTACTTTTATATGATTATTTACCGTTTGGTCACAATGATGATGGTTCATCTTGAAAGAGAGCCTGAGGACCTCTCCTTTCTCCTTCTGGGAAAATCAGGGATCTTACACTTGAAATGGACAAGAAGATAGAGTGGGACAATACCTGGACCTTGGGGACCAGAATTGGCTAGCTCTGTTTCTTTCTGTTGCTTTCAAGATTCTGGATTTCCTACTTTCTGGGCAAACATAGAATGGTGGAGCTCCTATGAGGTAGTCTAGACCTGCGCCATGTGAGACAGTTGCCGAGACCCAAGACTATTTACTGGTAATCGGAACCAGAAGAAGAAGAGGCAAAATCATGACTAATCCTCCCCTGAATCTTCAGCCTCAGAAAACTGAGGTGGTAAGAGATCTGCACCATGAACTGGAACTGGAGTGGTAAGATGAGGCGCTCTCCAAGCTGGACACACATGCCCTCTTCCCTTACAACCTTTCTGTGACCAGTAAGTGTAGGTGGTGTGAGAACTTCCCCCATCTCCCTGAAGACTTGGGAGGATGCTTTGGGAGATTAATGCTCAATCTTTTTACTTTCATTTTTATCCTATTGCCTAGGCTATTTAGCCACAGTAGTTTGAATACTTGTGTCCTATGACTACTGGGGTGTGGGGGTATTGATGATTGCTCTCAATCAAGAGATTCCAGATGTGGGGTGGCAGATCTAGTCACAGATTTCAAATTTCTGTCATTTTGACTGAAATCTGAACTCCACCATTGTGGGGTCTTAATGCTGCTTGGCCTTCCTTGAAGTGACATGCTGTGACCGTTGGAGGAACACCCTAGGCATTTGTAAGCTGAGCATCATCTGGTGGCCAGTGAGGATAATACAGCCTGTAGGAAGGGTATAGACATGTGCGGGAGAGGAACTGAGATGGTTACTGGGCTAGCTAGGGGCCCAAGGAGAGTGCCACTCCATGGACAACTTCTGATAATTAACACAGGTTCACATTACCTTTCTGAGGCATGAGCTGGTTTGGACTGCCTGGTTCCACTGTCCCATGTAGTGTACATACAAAGCATCATGTGGAAAGTACATACAAAATGATGCATGAGAATTTTATTTCATACAAATTTATAGTGCAAAAGCTCCCCTGGGCCCTCACCATCTCAACTCCAATAGGGGTTACTCCAAACTTTTCCCTCTCCCCTCAAGCTTCCAATCATCCCTCACACTTATAAGAGATAGAGGTAGCCTCCTAGTTCACTCTGAGGAGATTGAGGCTCTCTAAGCTCCTTCAACTTTCCTCTTTTATTCTAAAAAATTCTGACTATTTTCACCCATTCTTTTCTCCTGTATCAAAAGAAGGGGCAGCTGGGTGATGCAGTGGATGGAACACTGGGCTTGGAATCAGGAAGACTCATCTTCTAGGGTTCAAATCTAGCCTCAGGCACTTCCTGTGTGACCCTGGGCAAATCACTTAACTGTTTGCCTCAGTTTCCTTATCTGTAAAATGAGTTGGAGAAGGAAATGGCAAACCATTCTAGCATCTTTGCCAAGAAAACCCCTAATGGGGTCATGAAGAGTTAGACTAAGCTGAAGAACAACAAACTCTTGTTAAGAGTAATCACTCCACCCTTCATTCTGTCTCTTCTTGCCTTCCCCGTGACTTTGTTCCAGAATTCATCTGGGAACAATAGCTCGTTTATATAGCACTTTATTATTATCCCAATTTTGCAGATGAGGAAATTGAATTTCAGAGAGGTTGTGACTTGCAAAGATCACACTACTAGACAGTCAAACCAAGATCTTTCCTGACTCCAAGTCTAGTGCTTTCCCTGCTTCATATTGCCTGCTGCCTTTTCATGAATCTTTAATCTCTCATCACTCTTTTGATGTCTCTACAAATATTCTAGTCTTCCCTCAAACAATCCATCTACTGTAATCTCTCTCCTCTCCATCACTGTCGATTTTTTAAAGTAGTTATCATTTGAGCTTGCCATTTTATCAACACCCCTTATGATTTGACTTCCACCTCTACCGCTCCACTAAAAATATAGTCACCAAACACATGATGACACACACTTGCAGCACTTCTTTATTGGGAGCTGAAGGCTGATGGGTTGCTTGAGTTTGGGAATTTTGAGATGCAGTAGGGAAAAGGCCATCAGGTGTCCACAGTAGTTTCTCCACCCAGATGGTAAGCCCCTGGAGATGAGGAGGGGGAGCACTAGGCTGCCTAAGGAGAGGCAAACCAGCCTAGGTCATTAACAGAGCCAAAGTGTCTATGCTCCCCAGCAGTGGAGTCCTGCAGTGAGAGGCCACTGAGAAGTCAGGTTCCTTCCCCCTGCCCCAAAGTCATTTGAAATCCAATGGTCTTTTTTTCTAGTCATCATCTTCCTTGATTTCTCTTTAGCATTCAACATTAATGATCCCTTCCACTTTCTGGATAGTCTTTCTTTTTTTAGATTCTTTATTTCCCTATCCCCTTAAACAGACAGTCCTGTCTCTTATTTCCTCATCCTGACCTCTTAAGAAGGGTGTTTCCCAAAGTTTAGTCATTGGTTCTACTCTTTCTCTACATCCTTACCTGGCAATTCCATTGCTCCTGAAGCATTAGCTATCTTGGAATGAATGAATGAAAATGCACTTATTCGGTAATTGTTATGTGTACTATAGGACATATATAACTCCCTGATCTCTATCTCTAGCTTCGGTCTCTCTTGAGTTACAGACTTGAGTCTCTAACTGGCTAATGGTACCTCTCTATTTGGGTATTCTCCTGTCTGTGGAAGGTGTTCTCAGAACATGGAATGCTGCTCTCCCCACCTCAGTTAAAAACTTATCTGTCCTTTAAAGCTCAGTTCAACTGCCATCGTCTCCCTGATCCCCTAATTGATAATCTTTCCATCTCTCTCTCATACGTAGCTATATTATCATTTTATAGTAATTTGTGACACACAGCCTGACTGTAAACTGAACAAGAGGGAGGACCATGTTTTGTCTAAACTTTATACTTCCCCAGGGGCCTAGTACTGAGCTCTACACACAGTAGATATTTATCCAATTGTTGAATTCCTATTAAATTTAATCTTTTGGCTCAATCGATCAATAAGCATTAAGTGTCAACTATATGCCAAACATTGTGAAATTGTCCCTGCCCCTCAAGGAGGATTACAGACAAAATATACATGTATAAGTATGCATAAAATTAAAAGTAATTTTTTTTCCAGAGTGGGGATGGAGGGAGGAGAAGAGGTATTAGCAGCTAAGGAAACAGGAAAGACCTTACGTAGGAGATGGTGGTTGATTTGAGCCTTGAAGGAAAGCAGAGATTCTAAGGGTCAGAGATGAGGAGTGCATTCTAGTCAGTTTAGCATTGAAGCCTATCCAAAAAAAAACCTTAGTTTTGAATCTACCGCCTAACAAATTTGCAATTCCTCCTCACTTTGTATCATTCCCACCATTGCTAATTGATATTTTTTATCTAAGTCATGGAATGCCTTCATTCTGGGCAGCAAGCAGCACTTTGAATATGCCCAGCTAAACAGCGTTATCATATATAGCTCCTATTTCCCCAGTTTATTCACAAGGCTGTTATGGATATCAAATGCCTTGATCAAAGCATCAAACTGTGCTTGCCCTACCAATCTGGTGTCCTAACCAAAAGAAGAAAAAGGAAATAAAATTAGTTTAATGTAACTTGTTTTTAGCTCAACTCAACAACCATTTATTAAACACCTACCATATCAAGGACTTGTTTGCTAGGTGCTTAGAAAGAAGAATTACAGACTCTGCCCTCAAGGACAGAGTATTCTAGTATAATAACAAGACAGGGTGAGACATGTAGACAAATAAGTGTATATAATACCAAGAAGAAAATGAATGAATCAATACAAAAGGTCACAGGGGCATGGAAGAGTCCAATATAGGGCTGGCTTCTTAACCTGGGAGGTCCATGAACTTGTTTTTAAAACAATTTGACAACTGTATTTCAATACAATTTCTTTGTAATCCTATGTATTTTATTTAATGCCTTTAAAAACTCCTCTGAAAAGGGGGTCAGTAACCTTCAAAATACTGCGAAAAAAGTGCTCTTTATACAAAAAAGATTAAGAACTCTGGGTCTAGGAAATAAAGATGATTTCTAGTTAAGGGAATTAGGGAAGGCATACATTGAAGATATAAAACTGAAGTCATCTACATAGAGGCAATAACTGAGAGACCCAGGAATCAATCAAATTTACCAAGTGAGATCATTTGCAGAGAAAAAAAGGCCCAAGGACAGTATTGAGAGACACACACATTTAGAGGGGGAAGGAGTAAGAAGCAGTGAAGAAGGCACCCAGATGCATCAGAAAGGTAGAAGCGCCACTAGGAGAGAATAATGACACAGAAGAGAAGGGAGAAGGGAATAAAGAAGAGGCAGAGATCAGTAACATCAAATGCTGCAGTATGGAGAATAAAGACTTGAGAAGCAGGTAGTAGATTATGCAATTAGTTCCCTAGTGACCTAGGAGAAAGGAGTTTTAGTACTGTGGTGCAGCTGGAAGGCAGATTGGGAAGGGGGTGGGTATTGAAGAAGGAAGAGTCAGTATCAAGTGTAGACTTTTCTTTCTCTCCTGGATTAGCATTGAACAGGAGAAGGGCAGTTTATCGAACAGTGTATGGCCAGATAATCCACTACTTTTCCTTTATAAACTTTAGCATCATTCCCGTTAAGTTGCAAGTCCTAAGGGACTCTACCCAATCCAACAGTGCAACAATAAACCTTTGCCAACTTGACTTAAAAAAAAGTAGTGTATAGTCAAAGGAGTGTTTTCCTTAGGATACCTGAACATGTTTAGAGGAATGAGAATGAAGGTGAAATAATGAAGAGATGGACCACTAGAGCAAGGTCCTGGAAGGGAGTGAATGTGGAAATGGGCATAGGGAGAGGGGTTAACTTTGACAAGAAGTTGCCCCTTATTTCTAGAAGGAATCAAACACTCAACAAACATTTATTGACTATGGTTGTTCAGGTGCTTGGGGTTACAAATATCAAAAAAAGAGAAACAATCCCTGCTCTCAAGGACCTTACACTCCATCAAAGAAAGAACAGAGATCTTAAGGTGTGGAGATGAGGGAGAGGTCAAGAGAGATGTCTAGTCTTCTCAGGAACACTGTAAACAAGGTACACTTTTTGAGAGTTTTGAGATTGAGTACTTGAGAATAAAGGAGATTTAGAATAGCTGCTTGGGGGGAAACTTGATAGGGAACAAAAAAGAGGAAAGTGAAAGGATTGATGTTGAGTGTGAAGGAAGCAGTGAGGATTGAGTTGAGGTACACAAATTTGAGGAGGACAAATTTGAGAAGCAGACTTAAGTTTTGTGACTTCCTCCAGAAACTCCATTGCTTGTGAGCAAGAGCAGAGAAAGCAGACGGTAGGGAGTAACTAGGGTTAGAGCCCATGCTGGCTCCTGGTGTACACCACATTCTTTTTCAAGTGCTCATAACAATTGTTTAAGAATCCATTTTTAGAATTCTTCTAGGGATTGATGCCAAGCTTATTGGTCTAGTTTCCAGAATCTATTATTTTTAAAAACTGGAACATGTGGCCATTTCCAATCTGTTGGAATGTTTATTTTTGGTTTCTGACCCTGAGTGTGACCATGGGGACACAACCAGAGAAAGGAGGAATCAGGGATTCTGATCTATTTTAAAGGCCCTAAAAGATACCACAGGAAAGTTCAACCTTTTAGGGCCTTTAAAATAGACCAGAACCCAAGCTCACTCTTCCCTGATAACAAACATGATGTCCAATAAGAGAGGACACTTTCAATTTTTTCCTTAGCTCAACCAACTATCGAGGCTTCAACTTGTGAGAAGAGTTGATATCAGCTAATGAAGCCCCACATTGGCAACCTTAGGGGATTTGAAAGAATCTCCTCCTTACAGGTGGCAGGAGAGAGATCAGCTGAATAAAGGAGACTAATCTTACAAGAAATGACCCATCTACCACTATATCACTCAAGGCCTTAAAGCCTAAAATGTTGGCCTCGGAGGTAAGGAGGGGCAGAAGAATCATCAGTGGCCATTAAACAACTTTATAGCTGGAGAGGGAATGAAACCTTGCTTGCCACAGTCCATCAGCCATGGATATCTCCCCCTCCCCCACCCAATTTCTCTAGCACCTGCTATTTTGAAGTCAGGGAGGAAAGGGCAGAATCTGTCAGCTAGATGAACAACTCATCCCAGCTTCCCAGCAATACCTTTCATTGCCCCTCCTCCACCAATGACCCTAGAAGCCCTGGTTAGCAAGACTGCCTGGGAATAACACTGCATTCAAGACACAGACAGGTTATTTTTAAACCTTACCATGTGTTGCCAGTCCCTTTACCCCCAACTTGAATCTTTACAGATCCACAGAGCCTTTAGTCTTGGGATCTCATTATCCCCTACAAAGCCATTTCCATATTGCCCACAGGTGGGCTGTGTACAGATTTTAAAGCAGGACTCCCAGCACATATAACCTCCCAGTAAGTGTCCATTGCCTCCTTTTGTTAAAAATAATTATTTTATTTCTTTGGAAAATGGTGGGGCCCTGCTCTGTGGACTCCTAACCCCACCTGGGTTAACAATTCCCTAGCCCACTGCCCTGAAACATTAGGGCCTCCTGGCATTCCTCCCCCCAACGGACCCAGAGAAATTCTCACATTGAGAATGAGCCAAAGTCTCTGAGTCTGAAAGCTCCACATTCTGACTTTCCTTGACCCCATTACCCTCCCTTTACAGGGTCTGGGCTCATTTTCAAAAATCAGTGCTAGAATCTATGCTGGGGGTGTGGGGGAGAGAGGGGCAGAGGGCAGTGTTTGGGACAGCTCAATATCCCATCAGCCAAGTCTTTCTGAGGACACAAAAACCCTTCAGTTAACCCTGCCTTTCCTGGCAGCCTGTAAGTCCTTTCTCCCTTGTAGGCCCCTCTGGTTGGGTTTGAGGGAAGCTGGAAAGGTGTGCTTCTTAGGAGGCAGGGGAAAATCTAACCTTCCTTCACCTTTCCTAGAACACCAACCAGTACCCGTAGGTCTGCTATCCTCATTCTCTCATGAGTTCCCTTCTACGCACATGAAGAGAAGAGTTGAATGAGCCCTCTTCTCCCACCCTCTTTGCCAGGGAGGAAGTATCAGAGAAGTGTCCAGTGACCTGGTCAGTGTGGCATGGCAGTGATGCGCATGCTCTGTGAGGCAATGGGGTAAGTCACCATGGGGGTAGTGGTGTGGCTCATTGTGATTCCTGCCAGCGGCTGGGCCATTGAAACAGCCACAGGGGCAACAGACACCGCCACAGGGGCCATGGAGACTGGAGGTGGGGCCATGCCTTGGGCAATTGTCTGGGCCAGAGCAGCTGAGAGCGGCGTGATCTCTGGGTTCAGGTGAGGGGGTGGTGGTGGTGGAGGGGCTGTGGGAGGTGCTGCATTAGTCGGTGGGGCAGCTGGTGCACCTGTAGGGGCTACAAGCTCTTGCTGGGACACAGGTCTAGGCTGCAGGGCCTGGCTGCTGAGTGTGGTGTGTGTCTGAGCAATGCCATGGTTGTAGTTGGTGACAGTGCCCACGCTGGGTGCCAACGTTTGTTCTGTGGCTGGTGCTGTGGAGCTCAGGGTCATGACCTTGGCCTGGTTACGGAACTGGGCATTCTGCTCCAACAGGACTTCATTGGTGGCCAACAAGTTGCTGACCTGCTTCTTTAGCTCCTCCACCCGCTTCCTGAGCATAGCATTCTCCTCTTCTAGCAACCGGCACTCCAATCCCCGGGGTGGGGCCAGGCTATACTCAAATGTCTCAAAGTGGGAACTATCTGCGGGGCACCCACCCCCTCCCCGACGACGTTTGGGGCATGGCTCATGGTCCTCAAAGCCCCGGTCTGGAAGATCATATGTGTCATAAAGATCATGGCGACGGCTGGTGGGCACTGGACCTGTAGATCCTCCTCCACCAGTGCCCCCCCCACCCCGAGCTTCAAATTCAAAATCCCGCTGCAGATGGCGGAACTTGCACTTGGCTCCACGCTGACAATCCCCCTTGAGAAAGTCCCGACAGATAGGAACCTCCTCTTTGCCATTGGGTAGGTCAGCTGGGGAGAGGCCCAGGCCAGCTGCCACCTTCTGCCTTAGCCGTGGGGGTAGTTCACCTGTCTTCTTGTAGCCGTCCTCATCCTCCTTGGAGCCGTGGATGAAGCGGCAGTTCAGACGACTGCACTCTTTGTTCTGGAAGTCATGGCAGAAGATGAACTCGTTCTTGCTCACCCCCAAGTTGGAGACCTCACTCATGTCCGGGTGGCGGTAGCGACAGCGTTTGCCCCGCTTACACACATTCCTCAGAAAGTCCCGGCAGATAGCATCTGAGCTGCCTGCATTGGCTCCTGACCCAGCTCCACTGGTCTCCTCGCTGCCACCGCCTCCAGAGCCTCCATTACTGCTCCCTGTGCCATTGGTATAGCTGTCTCGGTCAGGCATTCTGGTCCCACTCCAAATGAGTGGCTTCCTCCTTTTCCACGACCCTTGGGTACAAATGGGAAAAAGGAAAGCAGTGTCAGACAAAGGGATCCCTGGAAAAGGAACCTGCCTTTCCCTATTCTTGGCAGTGAGAGACTGGCCCAAGGGGTCACTAGTAGATTCTGTGCCTACCATACTTACAGACTGGAACTGCTGCCACTGCTGGAGTATGAAGAGTATCAAGAGAGGTCTTGCCCAACTCTCTCCCCCCTGGCACCCCCCCCCATTTGTGTTGAGAGTGATTCACTTTCCTTGCTTATTTTGGGCAGGGGAGAAGGAAGGGAGGCGGGGAAGGAGGGTTAAGCCACCCACCTGCTGATTAATGATATCTAGCTGAAGAGGATAGTGTAGGATTTTGCCTCTCCCTCTCACTGACCTTATTAAAGTCACTGGAATGAAATCAAAACTTTTCCTAAGTGTTTGAATAAGCTTGGGGGGTGGGGAAAGTGAGGCGTTAGAGACAGGACGCAGACAGTACTAGGGAAAAGGACAATAGGAGCACAACCTTCATTTTTATGCTCTGATCTACTCTGTACCTTTCCCAAAGGTCTCTAAGTGGGGGGTGGTGGGGGTGGCATCTGTATTCCAAACCTCCAGACTTTCTGGAACCCCGGAGAAAGGGAGAAGCGTCACCAGCTTGGGAAGCCCCTGAACTTTTCCAGGTGGTTATTACATGGGGAGGAGGATTCAGCAGCTGTCGTCTCCCCATCCCCAGGATAAAAAGCTTTTTGGGAAACAAGGCCAAAATGGGAGGAGGAAGTTAATCTGAACCCTGTGAACTCCACAGAAACCTTCTTTCTGTCCCTCCTCCTCCACCACCAATACCCCTTCTCACCTCCTACTCCTCAAAACCCCACCCCAGCTCAGATGGATTTCATGAGAGCTTTGACTTAATACTAAGCCAGGCTACTCCTCACACTCATAAAATGTGTATTTATTTATAGACTCTATAAAATCCTCCTAAATCTTCCTCTTTCCTCAAGGGACATCTGAACTATCAAATCTACTGCTTGCCCCACCCTCTGGCCCAGGTCTGCTGTCTCTGTTACCATGTCTTACCCCCAAGTATTTTCCACATGTTGCTAAGGGCCCCCTCTGCTGCTCAGGGATGGCAACACCATCATTCTTCCCCTTGAATCAGTGAAACCTCTCCTGCTTTTACTCCCAGGGTCCAACTAATTCTTACTCCTGCCTCCCTCCTTAGCTATCCTTCAAGTAGGCCCATAAGGTCACCACCGGCCCATGAGATGCAGCGACAGTGGTAGCATTTAAGAAAGGGGAATCTAGAATTAAAAAGAGTGGTAAAAGGGTTGCTAAAAGAGATGGCTCTGAGAGGGTGACACCAGTGAGCCAGACAATATCCATCCTAAGCCTGTCCTCACCCTACATCCCAGATCAGGAGACACACTACCTCTCTCCCCTCAAACTGTCCCGGGACAGATACCTAAGTTATCTCAGGTATAGTCTGGGGCTGTTGCAGGTATCCACTTCCACATCACTGATGGGATCTGAGCAGGAACAGAGCCTTAACGGAGGCCTGCGGGTTTCCACGAAGCTGCAGAGTCCGACAGGGCAGTAGGATTTTGGGGGTGTGCACTCTGAAGAGTCTCGACTTGGGGTGCCAGGTCCCTTAGGCTCCAGGGTCTCTGCACTGTTTCCTACCTGTCAAAGGGAGGCGATGCTGATAGGAAGAGGGACTGGGGACAAGTCGGGATCAGAGATAACAAAATGTGGAGGAGAAGACAACACGCGTGGGAAAGCGGAACTTTGGGACGGGAGGAGTCTGGGAAAAACAGCGTGGATGTGGAAGGTAGGCTGGGGTTGCTGAGGATGAGTTGGGCCAAAGCTGGGGGAAAGTGAGAGCAGGGGCCCGGCGGCTCTGCAGCCCGCCGCGCGCCGGACGCGCGGGTGGCGCGCACCGGCTGAGCCACACGCTGTGAGAGCCTCAATCGGAAGACCGGGGATCCGTGACGTCACGGGGAAAGGAGAGGGGTGTGCTGAGCCAAGGGGAGTACCTGTGCTCAGGAAGCCCCGTCGAGGGGCCTAGGCTAACAGAGCGGCTCCGCTGGCCGGCCCGCGGCGGAGCCGGACCAGGCAGGCGTCTGGGGCCAGTCCCGGCTCCTCCCCTCTTCGGGCGCCGCCTCCCCCTCCCTCACCTGCAGCCGGAGCCACCGCTGTCCCTGCTGCAGCCGCCAGTACCGCCTGCCGGCTCCTCCGACTCTGACAAAGAGCCGCCCACCTAGAGGCACTTCCGCTTCCTTCGGAAGAGGCGACGCTCTAGGAACCAGCCCCGGAACCAAACTCGATCGACACGGTAACTGCGCATTCGGCCCCAGGAAGCTCCCAGCAGGCTCCGCGCGTTACGATGGTAACAGAACGCTTTGCGCAGCGCGATAAACAGGAAGTAACGCGCACCCGCGCAATCTTGGGTTCGATGTTAACCGCAGTCACCGTGTCCCACCTTCCTAAAATGCCTGGGGGGAGTCTTTAATTTTTAATACTTTATCACCTCCCACAACCACAATTCCACCCCGTTTCTCTTCCCACTCCAGCGTCGCAAAATCACTTCCAACTCATGCTCTATCCATTTTCATCACCTGGCACTCGCTGCAGAGCCAGAAATCTGCCCCCCCCAATAAGTATCCAATCACATATATTCCCTGGGTCGTATTTCCTTCATATGCCCTTAGCAAAAGTAGTGACAATAGGTAACAAAGGCCTTGAAATAATACACAAGCTCATTTTTTCACGCAAGAAAGTACTGAGGATTTATTATGCAGGTGCGCTACACTTAGCCACAAGGAAAACAATCAGTCCGGAATGACAAAAGTCCCATGGCACAGAGTCAAGAGTCAGGCTGGTGGAATTTTCATTAAATGATGGCATATCCTTCAGTCAGGGAGGTGGTAAGATGGTGGTAAGAATCCTTTTTCCAGATGGTGATGTCTCCTGATTGTTTCTGCTTTCCTGATGTCACCAAAGGTCATTCCATCTCTGCTCCTGTGGCCTCCGTGGTTAGCACAGTCTGGTTACTTGGACCTCTGCCTCATCTTTCTCCTCTTGCGTTTCAGCCTGTACAGGGAAACCAGGTAAGCCCCCTCCAACTTTCCTACCTAAGGGAAGTCTGTATGCAACTCAATTCCAATAAAAACAATCTACACGTACATAAGTTTATTATTTTTATTCCCACTGACAGCAATCACACAGAACAAAAAAAATGCAATCAAGAAATTAACCCATTTTTCCCGCCCAACTTCCTTCTTTTTCAGGATTATATAATTCGTGATTTTTTTTTCTAACGACTAGAGTTATTCTTTTTGCAAACTTGTCAACCACATCCACCCTCGACCCGCATCTACCTACCTACGCATTCGCTTCTTCCTCCACTGTAGTCCAAAACGAGCCGGAGTAAAATAAGAGTCAGTTAGTACCAATAAAAGTATCGTAAGTCCCCCAAACAAGCAACTGGATCCACACTGCTTCTCTTATGTTTAACATCTACATTTTGCAAAAGCAAGCCGGGCGCGTGATCCTTTCTCTTTCTAAAGTTCGCTAAAAATTCAACTTCTTTCCTTAAAACCGGGTCTACCCCAGAAAGCTCAGTGCATTTATCTAGTGACGATAGAGCTGCTGTACTGTTCATCCCCACCCCGGCGTTTTGAATTGAGAATATAAACGCAACTCGATGAGCACTGAATGTTGCGAATCTCCAGGTCTAACATAAGCACTGCCTCCCCATTCCCAGTACACCCACAGCCGGAGCTATCCCAGCCGCCTCTTGCTCCCCTTTTCCTGCTCTCCTACATCGAAAACCCACGCTGGCTTTCCTCTTCTGCTCACCCAGCTCCCAGGGGGTGGAGGGGGAGGCCGGACCCTGGAAGGCGAAGCGCCAAGCCACAGGCCGCTCCTTCCCCCCCCCCCACCCCTTTCCCCTTAGCAGGCCTCGCTCCCCTGCGGACTCCTCTGCCCCAGGGGCGCAGACAGAGATCCACTTACCTTGGCTCTCATGGCGCAATGGAAGCTGTAGGGAGAAAGGAAAACAACAAGGTTAGTCTGGAGGGCTGGTGGCAAACGCCGAGTCCAGATGGCAGCGGATTGCGAATCCCCGTCTAAGAGGGAGAAAAAGCAGAACGCACTCACTCGACAAGATGGCGCTAAGAAGAAGAGAGAGAGAACGCCTCCCGCGCGTCTTATTTAACAATGCGATCGTGTCGTCACTTCCGTCCTGAGTCCCTCACGGGTCCGCCCCTCTGGTGGGGCGGGGTTTCCCGGGAAAGGAATAATGGCGGCTGTCTTTTTTTTTCCCCCTGAAGCTTCGTGGGACCTCGATTACGCGGCGCACCTACGGAAAATCCTTGGAGAACACCCTGAGGAGTGACCACCAAAATATCCGCCGGGTTCTCGACCACGCCGACGCTTTTCACTTCACGGTCCTTATCCGGATTATCCCGGTACGGCAGCAGCTGCCCTTCTCCAACATGGCCTTTGGGGAATCAAGGTCATTTCCGCCCTCACTCAGATAGTTTCATGGGAGTTGTAGTCCCTTGGTGACACTCGCCATTTTACTGTGGATGGTCCACTCCCACGTGTGGAGGTGAGGTCCAGTAAGTGGGACCGGGGAGAGGAACAGGGAGAAGTTGCCTATTTTGTGTTTCAGTCTCTGTCCCTAGTGCTTATCAGTCTCAAAAAGAAAATTTCCAAAACAAACTTATTATCTTTCTTAAAAAAAATACACATATTTAAAATCAGCAAAAATCTGCCTTCTCTCCTCTCTTCCCCGACTCCCACCCCCATCCCCGTCCTCGCCAACCCTTCCCTCTTACCGATTGGGAGTGAAAGAAAATCAAAGCCCCTGTTATACACAGGTATAGTCAAAACAAATCTCTACTTTGATAGGTCTCATTCTGTACTGCAAGCCCTTCACGTCTGTATCAGGAGATGTTTCATCATTAGTTCTCTTGAAATATGGTGATTACACTGATGATTCCTAATTCTCTAGGAATTTAGGACAAGTTTTTTTTTTTTTATCATACTGCTGTCATTGTATGAACTTTTATCCTGGTTCTGTAAATTCTGCATCAGTATCAATCTTCCCAGGTTTCTTTAAAACTGTCTCCTTCATCATTTCTTACAGCACAATAATATTCCGTCACGTTTATATACCATCACTTGTTCAGTTATTCACCATTTTTCCATTGAGATTTCCATTCTTTGCCACCTCAAAAAGAGATAAAAATATTTTTACACATTTCTTAGAATTTTTCCCTTCCATTCCTCTCCTACTTAATCTACTTTCTCCTATTTCCCGGCGAGTAAGTTGTATTTTGTGCCCAACTACAGTATGTATTTTTTTTTTGGAGGGGGGAAAGCAGGGCAATTGGGGTTAAGTGACTTTCCGGAAGCGTGGTAAGTGTGTCAAGTGTGTCTGAGGCTGGATTTGAACTCAGGTCCTCCTGACTCCAGGGGCAGTGCTCTGCTCACTGCTCTATCTAGCTGCCCCTGTGTATTCTTTCTTTGACCAGTTCACGTGAGAGTAAGGTTCAAATGTCAGCCATCTTCTCCACACCCCTTTCCTCCTTGTATACATAGATGTCTACTTGCTCACCCTAATCATGTAAGATAATTTTCCTAGCTTTCCATTCCCTTTCTTCCCTTCACATCCTCAGTATATTCTCCTCTTAAGATAGTTAAACAGTAGAATCAATCCCAGGCCTTCCATCTAATTAGACTCCCTCCATGACCCATGATGATGAGGGGCAAACACATTATCTTTCCCTTTTCCCTCTGATGCTTCCAGCCACTCAGGTTCATAACCTAGTCTCCTACTGGACTCTTTCCTCCACCTGCTCTACCACTCATCAGTTGACTGCTTGGTCTTGTTAATTCTGCCTTCTCAATACCTCACCTATCCATCTTCTCTTACAGAACCACTAAAGGCCCTCATCACCTTTTGCCTGGATTATTACAATAGCCTCTGATCTCTCCTCTCCAACCCATCTTTCACCCGTTGCCAAAGTGATTTTCTTAAAGCACAGTTCTGACATTGCTTCTCAGCTCAAAAAGCTTCTGTGACTCTGTGATTGCCTCTAGGATAAAACCCTAAATCCTCAGTTTGGAATTTAAAACCTTTCATAATCTGGCTCCAGCCCATCTTTCCAGACTGGTTACACATTTCTCCCCTTCTGCTCCAGTCAAAATCACCTGTGTACTTGCTCTGTATCTGACAGATCGCCTTCTGCCTCCTTGACTTTGTTCTCGATACCCCTTCCCCACCTCTACTTCTTGGAATTACAAGGTGATTTTTAAGGCTTAGCTGAATTGTCGCTTCCTTAAAAAGATCTTTCCTGATTCCTCCAGCTAGTGCGTCCCCTAAATTAATTTGTATTTATTTTGTTTATATACTGTATTTACTTTATCTATGAACCCTGGTGTATTCCTCGTTTTCCAAGTAGATGGTTCACTCCTTGAAGCAGGGATTATTAAGTGGTGGGAGTGGTGCTAAGACCAAAGCTTAGTAGTTCCAGTCCTCAAGAGATTTACATATGTATATACATACATATATATGGTCATCTTGGAATGGGAGAGGGGGTATAAAGGAACTACAGGCTGGGGAGACCAGGAGGTATTCTCAAAGGCTGAGGGGAGGGGGGAGGGCATTCCGGGTATGCTTGTTGTGTATAAGGAACAGCAAAAAGGGCAGTTGGTAGGACTATAGAGTGGATGGTGGAGGGTACTGTGTGATAAGGCTGGAAAAGTAGTATGATGCCAGGTTGTGAAGAGCTTTAGAGGACACAGATGAGTTTATATTTAATAGAGGTGGTAAAGAGCCATCAGGATTTGTTGAATACTCACATCTCATCAGTACCTTGCGTCCTTGGGGGGCCTCCCTGATTGGAGCGGGGAATGGAGTGCTCTACCTAAAACCTCCATTTAAAGAGGGTGCTCAGGCCAGCCGCCTCTTCATTTCTCACCTAGTTGTACTGTCCTCCTTTGGACCTCTACATTATCTATCTTTTGCCTCCCTCCTCTACATATCCCCCCTTTTAATCATCCTTTTGTGTGTTGTCTTCCCCTCATTAGATTTTAAGCTCCTTGAGGGCAAGGGCTTGTCCTTCCATCCCCAGAGCTTACTTAGCACAGTACCTGGCACATAGTATGTCTTAGTAAGTCTTTATCGTGAACTGATGCTGAGTGAAGTGAGCAGAACCAGGAGAACATGGTACACAGTGACAGCCACAGTGTTCAATGACTGATTTCGATAGACTTAGCCCTTCTCAGCCATACAAGGACCTAAAACTTTTCGAAAGGACTCATGATGGAAAATGCCATCCACATGCAGAGAAAGAACTATGGAGTCGGAATGCAGAGAGAAGCAGACTCTTTTCTCCTTTGTTTTCTTTCTCATGGTTTCTCCCATGTTATAATTCTTCCATGCAACATGACTAATGTGAAAAAGTGTTTAACAGGAATGTATGTGTAGAGCCCATATGGGATTGCATGCTGAGAGAGGGGAGGGAGGGAGAGAAAATTTAAAACTTATGGAAATGAATGTTGAAAACTGAAAATAAATGTTTTTTAAAAAGTCTTTATTGACTGACATAATCATACCTATATTTTAGGGAAAGCACTCTGATGGCTTTATGGAGAATGGATTAGTGGGGAGAGACTTGAGAAATAGGGACTAATAGCAGTGCTATAGTCCAGTTGTCCAGGTAAAGCGATAAAGTCCTGAACTGGGGTAGTGATTGAGTGAGGACAGAGAGATGTTAAGGAGGTGGAAACAAAGTTCAGCAACTGATGGGACAAGTGGGAAGAATGAGATTGAGATGTCGAGGACACCAAAGGTGACTAGGACAGTGGTGCACTTGATAGAAAGGTGGAAGACGAGTGGGTTTGGGGTTTTCTTTGGACAACAAAATCAACAGATTTTGAGATGACTACAGGACTTCTAGTTTGAAATGTCCAATAGAGCTCCGGTGATGCCAGACTGTAGCTCAGGAGAGAGAATGGGGATGAAGATGGAGATTTAAGTGAACCCCTGAGATCTGAAGAAATCAGCAAGAGTGAGAGTGTGTTAAGAGAAAATGGGCAGTTTTGCCAAGCTCCCTCTTGGCACATCATTTTCTCGGCCTTAGTTTCCTGATCTGTGAAACAGGGATGCCTACTTCGCCGGGGATCTATCTGCCCCATGAGTAGCAAAGAAGGTCACGTGAGACAAAATATGTAAAATGCTTTGTAAATTATAAACCACTGTATAAATATCAATTATTATTAGAAGCATTCTCAAAGTTTAATTGTTGGAAGGAAGGCAGATTAGAGATCAGGAGAGACTTAAAGGGAAATCATCTTCCCCAAGGAAAATAGGAAGATAGGAAAACAGGAACAAGAGTCCTACCTGTTAGGGAATGGATAATTTTAATAACAACAACAATAATGCTTTTATTTATATAGCATTTCACATTTGTTCTCATTTGGTCTTTCAACTTTCATTGATGTTTCAGAAGCCAGTGCTTGCCCCTCATGGGCTCGAAATACAACACACACACCTACCACCACTCCAGGGTAAACCCAAGCAGCTGAGGTGCCTGTTTCCCCATTAAATTGAGGTGGGAGGTCCCTGGGCTGAAAGAGTCATTATCTCTATCATGGTTTATTTATTTATTTATCCTCCTACAGCTTGAAGTTTAGTTGCAAAACAAAGGATAAAAAAAAAAGGCAAACAGGTCATTCTCTTTGTTATTTGTTAAATTCAGAATAATAACTAAATGCAGTTCTACCAGGGAAAAGAAATTCCAATTGGCAAAGCTAGAATTGTAGTACCTGAGGAAGAGCCTCAAAGTTGGAACAGATTATGACACCACCATCCCCTACCCTTTGTGAACAAAATCCCCAAATGCTGGCTCCTTTCAACTCTATGGCTGTCTCCCCCTAGGAAGTAAAGGAGACAAGAAATCACCTAGTCCAGCCTCCTGAGACATGAATCTCGTCACAAATGCCCCCACCAAATAGGCTTCCATGAAGATCTCTACTAATTAGGAACTCAATAGTCCATTCCTCTTCTGGAAAGTTCTGGTCCTGAGGTAGCCTCCCCATACTTGGACCCAGAATCAGCCAGTTTGGCATACTAAAAGGAGCTGGGGGGCCTGTGTTGGAATCTCTTTGCTACTTGGATGACTTGGGGCAAAGCCCTCCTTTCTCCCATCTTCTTCCACTCACTTGTGGTTTTTAGAATAGCCCTTTACGTTCAAGAAAAACAAATCTAATTATCTCTTCACGGTGCCTAAACCCCTTCCTAGGGTTTTGTGGAATTTAGAGCTTTAAGAGATCTTAGAGATGATCCCTTATTTTACAGAGAAGGAAAATTAATAATCTCTAAGTTTCCTTCCACTTCAAAATCCTGAGGCCCAGATAACAACTTTGCAAGACAATAAGAGTAATAACACCAGATAGCACTTATTTATTATATATTTATATCTATAATATATTAAGGTTAGCAAAGTATTTTATAAGTACCATCTTATTTTATCCTCATAAACCTGGGAGGTAGAAGCTGTTATCATCTCAGGCTACTACCTCAGGGTCACATAACCAGTGTCTTAAGACCAGATTTGAACTCAGTTCTTCCAGACTGTTTAGCAGCCTATCCACCGGGCCATCTAGCTGCCAGGTCTTAAACCCTGGTTGATTCCCAAATACTCCTTTCTGCTATACCAGTTTTTTGAAGATGTCAGTTTCCCAGTTTCCTCTGCATTAATTATCCTTAGTCACTTCAACTGTTCTTCACACCATTATGGTTACGGTCCTTTGGATACAATTCAGTTCAGTGCCTTTCCAAAAATGTTGACCCAGAATCGATTTGACTCCCACATGTACGACAGGGGCAGTATTAGAAGTGGAGCTCACTTGTAAAAACTCATGAGCCTAAAGTTGGATCTGTGTACAATAGCAATCAAATTTTTCTGTACCTTCACCAATCATACTTAGGTAAAGAAATAAACTACCAAATGAAAACATGGCACTTGTTATTCCTATTAGAGGGAATGGCACCAGATTATTGTAGCTTGTTAGAATCTTTTTGGACCCAGATTCTGTGATCCAACAATTAGCTATCCTTCCCAGCTTCTCAAAAAATTGTAGACGTGCTTTCATTCAGATCATGGCTATTAATGTTGAGTAGAGCAGATCTGAGGCAGTCTTACTTGCATATTGGCATATTAATAAATGGCGGGACTTCCAGAGACTTATCTGCTGCCCTCCCTCCAACCAAATCCATCCACACACTGAACACAAATATTACTTATCAATTTTATTTTTAAAAAATAACAGAACATTCCTGGGGGGGATGGGTCATCCTATTATTTCTGAACAAATGGACTTAGCAAGAGGTACATTTCCACTCCAGAAAAATTAAACAACCATAAATCCCCCACTTCCTACAGACACATCTTAAAATTCTAATCCAGAGAAATTAGTGGGATTTTTCTTACTCTTTCATCACTCCCAGAGGACGGAATGTAACTTAGATGGTATAAATGGCCCTCATATGAGGATAGTGGGGAGCTATCATATCCTAGGAAACCTGTTCCAGTTTACTGGAACTTGCTTATCCAAGACACATCTACTAAGACCACTCCCTCCCCCCCAACCCATCACCAAATCAGCAGCATTACAAATGGCACATCAGAAAATCATCAGCAAATCCAATTTTTTTATTGACGCAATCTCAGTGCGTTTAAAAACCCCGTGAGTTAGTGGGAGCCCCAGCTCCCCAAGACCCCACTTGCTATCTGCCCCCTCCCACAACAACCCACAAAGCCCCAAGAATCTGTACAATCCAAGTCAACAGCTTCAGAAAGGAGGAGCCCCCTCCTTAAGAGTCAATCTGCTCCCCTGACTCCTGCCCTCTCTCAGAAGAGGGACGTTAGAGCACCACGCACAGGAACCAAACTGGCAGACGGGGCTTTCAGCTCTAGATCGGGAACTATGGGCAATTCCAGGAACAAGGCTGAGTTGAGAAGGGTCATTTCTTTATAGTTCTGTGAGAAAACAAGTGGATCCTGTCCTTGCAAAAATTAAAAATTTAAACAAGAGGATCCACATAACAGAAGAGAATCCCAAAATTATAGGCTCCAGCTCCTACAAAACGGGAGGGGCCTGGCCAGACAGCCTGGATCTGAATAGGATTCTGCTACATAAGAATCAAAATGAGAAATGGAGGAAGATACTTCCCCAACCCCATTTTGAGGCAAAGACAAAGACTTGAAGAGGCAGAATGGGGCTGTCACCCCAGACAAACAGTAAGATACTGACCACTAGGAAAGATGAGAGTAAAAAATTTCAGGGGAGGTGGCGGCGGTGCGTAAGCTAGATCGGCCATCTGCCTCTCCCTGTAGAGCTGGGCCATCAACCTTGACCAAGCAGAGAGCAATACAAAAAGTTAGAAAGAGGGGCTTGAAGACAGGTTTTGACTCCTGATTTTATTATTCAATTTCTTTTTCCTGTTTAAAGTAGTCTGCGATGGCCAGGAGCCCTAGCCTCCCAAGGCCAGAGTCAGTCGGAGCTGGTAGTCATTGGAAGGAGGGTTGGTTGTAGGGACTGGGATGAGGGGAGAGGTTCCTGCTCTGCCAGCGGTCCTGGATGGAAAAGATGAACCGCTCTTTGTGGAGCCCAGGGTGTAGTAGGAGGGGAAATAGGGAGGAGTGCTAGGCTAGAGAGATGGAAACCATCTCAGTCCCCGGCTTCATTCTCTTCCGCCGTTTCCCCAGTGGTGGCATTCTCTGCAGTCTTGGAGGCCTGGAATGGAAAGGACAACTAAAAACCTCTTAACAGTTTGGGTTAGTGTCTGGGTCAATTTGGTGGGACTTGGGCATAAAGAGACAAACTTGTCCATGAGGGCCAATGGGAGTCTGATCACCTTCAATGAACTATTCTTTGACAACTGCAAACCAACATTAAAGTTAAGGACCCAAGCTACGAGGATTATAACTGACCTTCTTTTTTTTCTTTTTCTGGGTCTTCCGACTGGCTGAACTCTGAAGGAGTGCCTAGAGGAAGGGGAAAGAAAACAGATGATATGTAGGAAGAAAACCAGCACTTCCTATAATGAACTCTCTTAGGCCTTTCTCCCTCATTCTCCTTCCTGTTCAGTAACATAGAGGTCCTGGATCCACCCTCCCACACCACTACTCACCTTTAGCTCTGCATCCTGGACCTCTAGCTCAGACTTGTACAGCTCAGGCTCAAAGGGACCACTAGTTATCCGCATGGGACCATTGGGCATGAGGAGTACTGTGAATTTGAACTGGGCAACAAACTCACCTATGGAAGAAGGGAGAGTTTGGGGTGGGGTAGAAGGTCAGTGACTGCCCTCTGACACAATAAGCCCCGACCCTGAAGTTACTCAGCTCCAAAGTCAAGAAATGCGTTAAGAACTTAATACATCGCTGCTTGTAACATCCCCCCATGGTGCCAGCACTCACCTTCCTTCTCATACAGAACATTGAACGGCTGGAGAAGCTCATGTTTAGCACATTCCACCACACCCATCCGGGCTTTCTTTTCATCCTCAAATGCCCTGTATTTCAAGAAGATTGGGGGATTTAGGCACCCTCACCACCCTGTCCGTGCTTTCAATAATTCAACCAATATTTATTCTCCTAATTTATACAAGGCACTATGATGGGTACTGAGTATACAGAGACAACAATAAAATTGTTCTGGCCCTCAAGGAGCTTACATGGGGAAGGGAGAGGGGAGAATACAACAGGTACACAATCAATAAATACAAGGTAATTTGAGGAGGAAGAGTATACTGACAACTGGGAAGATCAGGAAAGGCTTCAGGGAAGAGGTGGCACCTGAGCTGAACCTTGAGGATAAAGATTCAGAGAAAGAGTTGAAGAGTATATTCTCAGCATCAGCCCCTAAAACTTTTCTCTCATCCTGAATTCAAGACTCCACCATTAAGCATATGCCTGCTCCCTATAACTTTGACTTGGGGGGAGACAAGTCTGGGCAAGTCATGGATACAAGGAAGGATGGGTGTGTGAAGGCAGGCTCTGAGTCATTCCTAGTCCCCAACTTGTCCCCACCAAGACCAGTACCTGAGAGTGAATGGCATGGCATCGAATCGCCTCTCCACCTCGCTAAAAAAGGCACGGGAAGTTTTCATTTTTAGACCATACTGTTTTGAAGGATCTCGCTTATAGATGGTAGTTCTCTGTCCTGCATCCTTGGCCTACAAGAAAATAAACAAGACCCAAGTCCCTAATGGGGACTTTCTCCAGCCACATTTTACTTCCTTATGAGCACGGGAAGGAATCATGTCCCTTCCAACTTGGCTTTTCTTTCTCTCTCCTGGAGGAAGCTCACCTTGCCCTCTCCTGAGCTCACAAGAACATCCACAGCATAGACTTCATGGACTTCAAACTCAGCCTTTTCATGGTCCTTCCTTTTGAGAATAGGAGAAAAAAAGAGGATTAACGACGGGGCTTAAGAAGACTAGGAAGATTTAGCTAAGGACAGGGGGTCTGGACCTACTTCTGCTGGTCTGTGGGGTTTTGAATGATGGTTTTTTCTCCATCGATGACATGTTGCTTCAATTGGTGGGACAACATACCTATAAGCAGAGGGAAGAGAGTGAGCCTTTGGTACCTGCTGTCACAAGGAGGAGGTTGTCAAAACCCACCTCCCTTAGCAGTTTCTAAAAGAAGCTGCACAGAAGAGACAACGAAGGGAGCCTGATCCTGAACTCAGGAATGAGGTTGCTCTGGGCTGGCCTAGATGGACCCCCCGAGTCTTATTTCCTGGCCGAACATTCATTCTGGACATATACACCCTTCGACCCACGACCTCACCTTCTATTGGTGTGCAGTTAAATGAATGGGCAACTTTGTTCCAGGCATCCGTAACTTGTGTGTTCTAGAAATCAGGATAAAAGGGCAGAAACAAAGTCAAAGGTCACCATCAAAGGCTCTCCCCTCCCCAACACCTTGGGGAAAAAAAATGGGAACTAAGTACTATTGTTTCTCAAACTTTTTTGGTCTCAGGACTCTTGTATACTCCAAAGAACTTCTGTTTATATAGATATTACCTATTGATATTTACCGTATTAGAAACCAAAATTTTTATTATAAAAATAGTTTTGACCCACAGACCCCTGAAAGGCTCTCAGGATCCTCAGACTACACTTTGAGAATTACTACCTAGAACTATGACTTTTTAACTTTTTTATTCTCTTACCTATCACCCTAAAGCTACATTCATATCAAGCTTTCCATGCTACTCAGAGGGGAGAGTAAAGGTAGTAGTTTCTCTCTTCACCTACCTCAACTATGTGCCATATGAAAAGGAAGAATGGAGAGGAAAGGAAGCGAAAGCAACAGATTGCAATGTAACAATAAAAGTGGTAGGAAGGAAAAGAGAGAAAAGGGAAGAGAGACAAGACAAGTGGTGGGTGGTGAAGAGGTTTCAGGAAGGCCCACAGAGAACCAAGGTTAGGAAACTCTGCCTTGGGAGGCAGCTAATCAGAGATAATTCACTTTGGGGTATGGAGTTGGTTGGTGAGGATGAGGGGAAGGCACCAGCCTCCTCTACACTTGTAGAAACCATACTCCCATACCTGGTTTCCAGGCTTGACCAGGCGCAGGGCTGCCTCTGCACACAGGTGAGCTGCCTTAATCACATCTGCTTTTCTCCCAGTCACCGGGGTGCCCTTCAAATAAAAGACAGAAGCAATCAGTACCTTTCCTCGAATGTGACCCTTGCCATGCCTATCCAATGAGTAAACACAGAAAAAACTATTTTTTTCTTCATAAGAGGGAGAAACTTAGGGAAGGGGTACTTTAAACAAAGTTGGTTTATCTGCTGGTAGAAATAGAATTCTAGGTATTTTAATGGCTTGGGTTTGGGTGGGGGAGGATATTGGCATCACAGCCACACCCACATAGCTGGCTTCCTTGTACTAAAAAGGTCAAGCCACGCACCTTAGATGCATCAACCACGAAACTGTGGGCCACATTTGCAATGAAGCCATCCACATGGACTCCTAGGTCACTAAAAGACACAGATGGAGCAAAGTGTTAGGAACATTATTTCACACATGACAAGTCCCTATGTGGGGCTCAAGGATCAACCTGGGCACTACAGTGGGGGAGTCTGGACCAAGGCTGAGGAGAGGGAAGGCTAGTCAGGGACTTACATTTTTACTAAGTCACCCTCCTTGAGGATGTAGTCCTGGTCGCTCTTCAAGGGGGAGAAGTGACAGACACAGTTATTTACCGAGATGCTTGTAGGGAAGGCAATACCTGTAAAAAAAGTGACTGTCAACCCCAGTACCTGCTTCTCCCTAGTTCTAGAACCCCTAAGCCAAATAGGAAGACAGTCTTTAGCAGAGACTCCACCCAGGCTTAGCCACTTTGAATTGGGTAGGACAGGTCTCTGGTACCCTGCCCCACCTATATTCCCAAGTATTTCAACCCCAGAGATGGTTATATAAGTTTGGGATCATATGAGTCTGGGAAAAATTTAGAAAGCTAGTGAGGGGCTTGTTACCTTTCTTCATCTCCTTTTCCTTCTTGAAGATCTTTCCTGTCTCCTCCATGATCATGGCATCACCCTTCTCACACAGACCCAGCACCGATGCACCTGAGGTTGATGCCTCTACCACCACCCTCAGGACTCCTGGTAGGATAGAAGGGTACCTTGTTTAGAATCCCACCAACTCAGAGTTACAAGCACTGGGCACAACCTTGGTAAAATAACCTGGATGTTGAGCCCTGTACTCTTGGCCTTTAGATCTCATATCCCAGAAAAGCTGATGGAAAATCTAGATACTTCCTCCCCCTTTCCCTGTGAAAAATAATATGGTCAAAACATAACAGACTTAACAATAACTCCAATCATAAGATTTTTTTTCCTCCTTCCCTTGTTATGAAGGTGGCATCTTTGATATAGTTGGGCAGAATTGATGAACTTTTAAAAGAACCCAGGGGAAAACCCACGTGCAAGAAAAACAAGCTAGAAGGTTGTTTATAGGCATCAAAAACAGAAGGAAGACAGAGCTGAATACTGAGACTGATGCCTTGTTAAATGTCCTCTTCTTCCATCTCCTGACATCCTCAAATTAGGTGTGTATTAGTAAGTATAACTCACAAAAACTTCCCTCATAAACTTCCTGATACAAAGTTGAATGAAATTAAATGCTGAGAGCACATGGGTCAGAAGCAGCAGTGTACTCTAAATGCTCAACAGAACCACGGACTTTCAAAGGAGAATTGTTTTCCTCATCCTACAATCTGCCAACAGCCAAACTCTAAAAAAAAGTTCTAAAAACACGCTGGCATGGGGCTTTAATGTGTGTATGTTGATGGGTTTTAAGAGAAGCAACCATCTCTAAGCTTGGAGTGTATTCAAACCCCAATTTAGGTCCATCTCTTTCGTGATTAAAAAAAAGCTGTGCCTTTCCCAAGCCAGATTAAGCACCACAGACAGTATCAACCCTATTCAAAGTCACTAGGACAAAAGAAAAGACACTGCTGCTCTCCGGACAGTGGTCGGGGATAAAGTCCTGACAGACAGTCCAAAGAATTTCTGGAGAGAAGTGATTGTGACACCTGCCAGGCAGCGGGGACAGCAAAGGGACAACTGCTAGGAAAGTCACCGCGAGCCGAAGAAAGGGGAAAACTTGTTCGGGTTCGGAAAACAAGCTGCTTTCCATCTAGTGTTTCTTAAGTCCTCAGCATGAGAGCGGAGGGACTCGGAAACACCCCCGAGGAGATGTCAATTCCCGGGGAAATTGAAGCTAATCCGGGCCGTCCCCAGGGTGGCTCAGTGCACTTGGGTGGGGGGGGGGGGGCAGGAGAGGAGTGCCCTGGGACGTCGCTCCGGGGCAGCGGGCTGGCTGCTGTAGCCCAAAGATTTGGGGGCGCCCACATCGCCCGAGCCATGCCGGGGGAGCCCCCTTCGGGAGGCGGAGGTGCAGAGAAGAAAAGGCCCCAGCGAAGCACGTGGCGGGGCAGCTGGTGTCAGCGGCGGCCGCGGAGGAGGGAGAGACCCTCATGGGGGACTCGGCAACACGTGCCCGGGCCGGCCCCGGAGCCCCGGCCAGATGCAGAGGCCAGCCTGAGCCCCGGCACCGCCCGGTCCCGGCCCCGGTGCCGCTTCCCTCGAGGCCCCCGGAGTCCGAGAGGGGCGCGCCCTTCCCTCGCTGCCAACTGCCCAGCGCCCCAACCGCCCCGGTGCCCCGCTCGGCCCCGGTCTGGCTCTTACACACGCCCCGAGCCGCGGCCGCGGCCCCGGATCCCGAGGCTCGCCCCCGCTGGATCCCGCCCGCCTCAGCCCCCCGGGCCGCACTCACGGTTGGCGATGTCGCCCCCCATCTTGTACTTGGTCACCACCAGGTCCTCGGCGATCGTCTGTTCCTGCTGCTCGTCTTCGCCCGACATCTTCCCGCCGCCGCTGCTGCCACCGCCGCCGCCGCCGCTGCCACCGCCGCCGTCGTCGCGGTCGCCTCCTGCTCAGCCGCCTCGCTTGTGGCCGGAGCCCCCGCGGTACGTGAGGGAGGAGGGAGAGCTAGCGAGCGAGAAAGCGCGAGCAAGCGAGCGGGCGGGCGAGCGGGCAGGCGCGAGCGAGCAAGCGCGCGGTCTCCGGCGTAGGGCACTCTGGGATGGCGAGTCTCCGCCACCGCGGGCCACCAGTGATACCCAGCACCAGGTGGACTACAACTCCCGGCCTGCCTCGCGCCCGCCAAGTCAGGCCCCAGGGCCTTGCCTTGCATGCCTGTCCTCACGCCGGGCACGCTGGGAAAAGTCGGTCGGCCGGCAGGAAGGCGGGGCTAGTGGTAAGTGGGAGGAAGAGAGAAGGGAGCGTCCCGCCCTCTCAGTTAAAAGGAAAACTACACTTCCCAGAGAGCATCGCTGCAGGAACCCTCGTGAACCGGAGGCGGGGACGCGTCGGGGGGTGGGGGTGGGGCCTTGGACGGAGGAGCCCGGAGGTGTGCCCAGAGGAAGGCCCGGGCTCCTGAATCCGGTTGGCGGACGTAGCTTCGTCGGTGGCTAGCTGGTAGGGCCGGCTGGGCTGGCTGGGTGGGTTTGGGGCCCTGAGGGGAGAGGAGGGGCGGGAAGGGAAAGGAAGGGCGGAGCTCCCTACGTGCCTCCCCTCCGTGGCCACCTGCGCCGGCCCGGCCAGTTCCGCCTGAACCTGGCGGGCCTTTGGGCGGGCGTGCCAACCGGCCGCCGGTACTGAAGGGCTGATTCTGGCTCTAGAGAGCTGCCAGAGACTGACAGAGGAGGAAACTGAGTACCAGGGAAGCTACGTGATCTGCCCAAAGTCACGCGGGAAGCAAATGACAGGACTGTTTCCGAGCCCAGGTCCTTTGAAGTCCAAAGTCGTGGTTCTTTACGATATACCAGATCAGGTGCCTAGTAATAGACCCACAGCACACATGCACACCTTGGTCCGGCCGTTTTCGATTCCTGCACTGGTTCAGGTTGGTTCTAGACAGCCTACCCTAGGAAGGATGGACCGGGGGCAGCGTCTGAGAGCCAGGTTTGAGCTCGAGTGAAGGAAACTCCAGTAACAACTGTCCCAAAGTGGGATGGCCCAGATGGGCATGTCGTGGGGTTTCTTCTCAGTCAATACAAGCATTCATTAAGCACCTACCTGCCAGGCACTATGCCAAACTCTGTGGATCCAAAGAAAAGCAACAGACAGTCCCAACTCGTAAGGGGCTCACAGTCTAACGGGGGAGGCAACATGCACACCACTAACATACAAAATAAACTGTCGATCCACAGGGAAGGCACGTCTCACCGAAGGCTTTACTGCATGTACTGAAGTGAACCACTTGTGGCCCATTGTTGGAGAGAATTCTTGGCCAAGGCGGGGATTGGATTTTGGTGCCAGGCAGAGTTCTGGATCTGGAGTCAGGGGCTCCAGCCCACACATGTGTGGACAAGTCACTTAACCTTAATGATTTTAACTTCCATATCTTAAAAAAGTATGTGTGGGGGGAGGGGAATTGTTGGTCCCTTCCAGCTCTTAAATTTATGAGCTAATGATCAGGTTAACAAATGCTTATTGATTAACCAGATGGCCTTAAAAGCTCTCATTCTGTGATTCTTCTAGATCAGGGATTTGAGAGCTGTGATGGGGGTACAGAAATTAAGAGGGGTTTTCTCACCAAATCCTACACACACATTAGAGGAATATGGTAACTTTGGCATTTTTATTCAAACATGTATAAAAACAAACAAAAAAAATACAGCTCCTTCAGTGACACACCTGAGATTCTCCGCCCCACTCCCATTCCCCCCAAAAAGAGGTGGGCATTGGGGAGTTTGGACCCTCCTATCATACCAACTGGAGGTGCCTCTCACTATCACTGGTTTGGGCATGGCCCAGGAAAATTGCTTCTAGGAAGTCTGGTGAATTTGCTTTGGGGTAGTAGGAAGCCCCTGAATTATATGATGGTAGCTTTTTCACATGTACTGAAGCATGGTTAAGTATAAATGTGAGTGGAGGGAGGCTCTTCCCTCCTGGGAAGTCTTCTCTATTGCTCCAGCTTCATGTTTGTATGAGTACTTTGGTCAAACTTATGGTAAACTTAAAAAAGAAAAATCACTTCCAAGTGCCCTGTCTTCATAGTTTTCTTTACCCCCTCCTTCCTGTCTCTGTCCTTTAAGCTGTGTTGAATAGGGGAGGTAGTAAGTAGCTGGTCCAGCTCTTGCCTTTTGCTAGCCTTGTGTGGGTAGGTGGGGAATAAATTGTCCCCATCTCTACCAAGTAGCCACACTTTACACAGAGGCTTAAAAGTCCAGAAATACCAACAGAAAAATCTGGACAGAGGAATAAGGACACAGGGATTAATTCTTCATATCTCCAGGGATTCCCCCTAAGGGAACTGGGTCCGGCACAGTGTATAGAGGAAACCCTCCCATCCTTACCAGATCTTTTGGAGGAGGACCTAGAGAAGAAAGTGCAGAATTGACAATACCACATACATTGTTTGGGGGAGGGGAGAAACTATTTTAAAGCTCCCCCCCTCCAAGTGGGAATGAAGGGAGACAACCTCCAGGGGATGGAAGGAGAGCCTGAGAATATGGGGAACACTGGAAGATAGTACTGAGAGGATAAAAAAAGAGGGGGTGCCCTCTAGAGGTGCCAGCTGCCATAAAAAGCCTCCTGAGTACAGCAGGGAGGAAGGGTTATGTCCCCTGAGCATTGGCCTTGGAGAAAAGCCGGCTATGCCAGTAGTCGGGGTTGTCAAAGGCAGAGTGAGTGGCCTCTAGGCTTCGAAGGGGCTTGAGGTGGGCGTCATGGATGCAGGAGGCATGATGCCCAGGGCCCTGAAACGATCCCATTTCCTCATACCCTTGCTCAGCTGCTGGGCAACCCCCCATGGCTGCATAATCACCCCCAGCAGTTCCTCCACCATGTCGACGATTCATATATTCATAATCCTCATCGGGAGTAGTTCCTGTAGCAGGCATGATGGGTACAGGATGGAGTGGGCAGCTGTGGGTGCTGCCTAAGGAGGCACTGAGGTCCGATCCCACATCCATGTACTCATAGCCCAACTCTTCCAGAGATCCTGGCCTTGGGGGTCTTGGCAGACTCTGCTTTCTTCTTCGATTCATGTATTCATACTCCTCATCCTCATACTCATCCTCTTCGGTGCCCAGAATGGAACTGAGGCCCACAGATGATGACAGCGTGCCATCCCGGGAAGAGGGAATACCTGGGGCAGTATGAGTAGAGAAAGAACATTTAGGGCTAGGGGGAGGTATCCAGAGCGTCTTGTGGATGCAGTCATGGAAAAGATCAGGGTAGGAGAGGATCAGCAAAAACGAGGATTAATAGGATAGGGGAAAAAATTCAGAAGAAATTTCAGAGACCACAGTCTCAGAAGCCCCCACCCCAATTCAGGCACCTTTGGTATGTGTGTCAGGCATAACATAACCATTGACATCCTCTTCCTCTAGTCCTGGTGGGGTGAGCGGGGTGAGCGGGGTGAGCAGGCTGTGGCGTTGGGAATGATACGCACTGTCCCCTCGAGGCCGAGGGCTCCGGCTTCCACACAAAGATTCTGCCTCTTGCAGCTCAGCCTCGGAGCTTGTCCCCCGGCCTTCTGATGATTCTGAGGCAAGTCGGCCTCGTGGGTTCTGGAGTAGAGAGGTCGGGCAGGGGCATTGCTCACCGCTCCCACGAACCACAGACCCCTAAGGAAGGAAACAGATATACGCTCATAGATAAGGAAAGATGAGGTGGGCTTAGGTAGTTCCTCCTATAAACCAGCTGAAGGTTTATTTGGCTCCTGGAGCTTAAGCCTCCAGTCCCTAATGCCTTTTCTCTATAGTGGACCCCTGCTCAACCCCTAGGATCTTCAGTCTCTCCCAACAGGCTTCCACATAGATGGACAAGTCTTACCTGTCTGGTCCCTCCAAGGCTGCTCTGGTTCATTGGCATGTATCCAGATGAAGGACTCAGAAAGTTCTGACTCTGGGGAGGAAAAAAAGGGAGAAGACAAGAGTGGCACCCCAGAACAAAGATATTTATGGACCCCTCAGTTCTGTATACATCAGTGTTGCACTATTTTTGGAGGGGGGAGAAGGGAACGCCTTACCCCACGTGGCCTGGACAGTGTACCAACGGGCAGGCTGAGGGCAGAGCCCAGTGTGTTTGCCAGCTCTTCCTCCTCCAGCTCCAGCTCTAGCTCCAGCTCCAACTCTGGCTCCAGCGCTTCTACCTCCTCCAGTTCCTTGTCAGTCAGAGCAGGCGGCTCTGCGCCAGGAGGCAGCCCAGAACCACTATCCCTCTGGTGGGAGTTGAGGGATAGATTGTTAATGTGACTGAGGGCTTTAGTCCTTCCCCTTCATCTCCATCCAAGGGATACCTTCTCACCTTGATGACCAAATATCGTGGTGGATCCCGTGCCATTCGGGTGAATTCGTTAGCCAATTCTTTGAATGTCGGTCGTATGTTCTCATCAATCATCCAGCCTTGGGTTGAGATAAGAGAAATAAGGGGCCATAAAAGAGAGCTATTGTTAATAAAGTCCTGGTGGGAGGTCAAAAGGGTCGGGATCAGTGAAGATACGGAGGGGGCAAAGATCGGGAGTGAATCAATGACTCACACTTAACCATGACCATGTAGACATCGATAGTACAAATCTGTGGCTGTGCTAGACGCTCTCCCTTCTCCAGCAGGTCAGGCACTTCAGCCAGTCGAAGCCCTTTATAGGGTATGTCTCCAAATGTCATCAGTTCCCATATTGTCACACCTGGCCAAAAAAAAGTGTGAGTCAGATGGAGGCAGACACAACATGTAGGTTGGTGAAATGGGTGACATAAGACAAGACTCTGAAGGTAATTTTAGAAAGTATCTAGCAGGGCAGCTCTGAGAGTTTGAAAGACATTCAAAATGTGTGGGTGGGTGGTAGGGAAGGGTGAGTACCAACCATAACTCCAGACGTCACTCTGGTGTGTGTATTTTCCAAAATGGATACTCTCCAGGGCCATCCACTTGATTGGTGTCTGGTGAGTTGGGAGTGGAGGGGATGTCACCAGTTAATCCCCTGCCCCCGATTTCCTGAGATCCCGCTAACACCCTTCTTTCTCCATACCAATACTCTTTGCCTTCTGAACTTGGCTGCCTTGTGACCCAGGTACCCCCCTCACCCTATGGAGCCCACCAAGCACTAAGCAGCAGCTTGTTACTGGGCTGACTTCTTGACCACCCCCTACTATTTTGGCACCAGTGCCTTCTGTATCTCTTCCCCACCCCTTACCTTAGCCTCACTGTGCAGTAGTTGTTTATCATCAGGTGGTAGCAGGTCAGCCACCCCAAAGTCAGCAACCTGCACCTGACTTGGGGACTTGAGCAGCACATTTCGGGCAGCCAGATTTCTGTGCACCATGCCATGTTCTTCCAGGTAGTACATACCCTATAAGGGCAGGAAGAAACCTTGGGAGAGGGGTGCTGAGATCCAGAGCCAACTCTGGATTCTCAAGGCCTCAGTCAGCCTTTCTCCCCACTAACTCTTAGGAGCACTCCACCCATCTAATCGATCTGTAACCCCTAAGGACCTCTCACCTTGGCAATCTGCACACCCCAGTTGAGCAGTAACTGTGGTCCCAGAGCCCCTCGATGTTGTCGTACGTGGTCAAGCAGTGATCCCAGTGGCAAATATTGAGTGACAAGCTGCAGAGATGATCCCGGGCATAGCCCCAACAGCCGAACGATGTGGGTATGATCTAAGCTGCCAATGGCTAACATGTGCTAAAGGACAGAGTGGATTTAGATAAAGGGCAGTGTCCTCGCAGACCCTAAAAATATTTTTACACGTTAATATGGCTAATAGTGACATACAGTTGCTTCTAACCCAGCAGCAGCCTTCCTAATGCTGCTTTTCCCTTGACTACCACCCCCAGGCTTCATCCAGCACACCATCTCTCCACTCACATCAGTCACAGCCTGGAAACTCTGCCGTCCACTCCTGTCTTCAATGACCTTAATGCAGACTGGGATCTTGATGGACTCACCCTCTGGGATCCATATGCCCTGGGATAATTTAAAGATGAGGAAACAGGCCCAGAGAGAGGGCAAGTGACTTGTCCAAAGTCACACAGGCATTAAATGACAGAAGCAGGATTTCAGTGCTTTTCTTTTGACCCAGGGAGTACCACATCAGCCTAAGGCCATCATCCCCATAGATCAAGTCCTTTCCTCCAGCCCTTGATATTCTTCCCTGTCCATTGATCCCTCCTGCTTTTCTGGCTCCTGTGCCTCAGACTCCCTCCTTAGGAATTCTTGCCTTCCCCTCACCTTGTGCACAGTTCCAAAGACACCTGAGCCAAGCACTTTAAGTTTCCTCAGTTCTGTCTCCTTGAAAATTCGGGCCAAGACCTTGTTGGCCTTCTCACCAGGGTCCAGAGGCTCCAGGCTCTGTAGGGGACAGAGGGGAGCAGTCAGGAAAATCTCTTCCTGGGCTGAATCCTTTCCCATCCCCCCTAACTACCTTCTATAGGACAGCAATGAGTGAAGGGGGAACTACAGCCCACAGTGGTGAAAGGAAGAAGAAAGAGTTAGCATTTCTGAGAAACATCATAAACATGTTGGGAGATAGGAAATCCTGAAAGCTGCCAGGATCAGAGGTTGTGTAGTCAGGGCTCTAGCAGAGAAATATTATTTCCATGGTGTCAGGGATCATGAGAGGGTGTTAACAAGGACTTTAGAGGGAAATTTTCCCTTGGAGGGGGAGGTGTGTGCTGGGGGTGGGGGGAAGGAAGGGCAAGAATTCTATTTAAATGACCTTTCTCTTGTATACCATTTTACAAGGTACTTTCACATACATTATTTCACTGTAGCCTTGCAACCTGTGTGAGACAGAGCAAAACTTACCACTGTTTCACAGACGGGGAAACTGAGGCTTTGCTCAGGGTCACACAACCAGCACTATAACCCAGTTCAGGTTTTCTTACCACTGTGTCAC
The DNA here is from genome assembly GCF_011100635.1 of Trichosurus vulpecula. Lineage (NCBI taxonomy): Eukaryota > Metazoa > Chordata > Mammalia > Diprotodontia > Phalangeridae > Trichosurus > Trichosurus vulpecula. The sequence continues at coordinate 266,543,830 of NC_050577.1, forward strand.
TATTTCCTTGAAGGGAGGGGATTAAGAACTGACTGAGAATGGCTCAACAGTATGGGGGGAGGGGTCTCCACATGGAACTTGGGCCCCTTAAGTACAGGAAGGAGCATTCACCTCACCCCGCTCCAAGTAGCGCCTCATTGCTCTCTTATTCTGGATCTTCCGCCCTCGCAAGTAGAGCAAGGTGAGTAGCAGGACCAAGGTGATCACTATCAACCCTGCTACCACCGCTAGACCCACAGCCACATGGGTCTTACTGTAGGAAAAAGGAAACAAGGCTTACCCTGAGGATGCAGCTTCTTTACGTAAACTGTATCCCCACAGCATGGGAGATGCCCATCAAAGATCCCTACTGCCCTACCACTTCTTGGATTAGCCCAGGGGTGGGGAACCTGTGGCCACATGTGGTTCCCCACCCCTGGACTAGCCTATAGACATAAGTCTATATATGCAGTCAGTATATGCAAAAAATTAATTTATCCCTGGATACTCCAGCCTACGTCAAGTTAGTTTTAGAGGGGGAGGATAAAAATAGAAGTCCCTGGGTTCTTTCAGAGACTTCCCTTTCCCTTCCCTCTCCTGTCCTCCTGAAAATCTCTTATAATCATTGAACTCCAACCTACCTGCTTATGGCCTGTGGCTGTCCCAAGCAGTCATGGAGCTCTGGTCCATTACACCTGGAATAGAATAAGACCTCCTTAGTGAGGGACTTGGACAACTGGCATTCCATTCTATGAGCTCTTTTCCCCACTACACTGATCCCAGAACCTCCTATGGTTTGCTCACACTGGAATCCATATTTCATCTGAACCTAGCAATCAGGCTTAATTCTCTGATCCCTTCTTTTCTCTCTGGGTGCCACTTTTTCTTTTCTGGCCTATGTTTACCCCAGTTTCTCAGGATGGTTTCTGTGGTGGGATAGACCTCCCCATTCCAGCCCTCTTAAATCTCTTAGCTTTTTAAAAAATTAATTAATTTTAGTTTTCAACATTCACTTTTATAAGATTTTCAGTTCTAAAATTTTCCCCCCTTCCCAAGGTGGCTTGCAATCTGATAAAGTCTATACATGTACAATTGTATTGAAAATATTTCCACATTAGTCATGTGAAAGGAGAATAAGAAAAATTTGGGAAAACCAGGAGACAAAAAAAAATTGTATGCTTTGATCTGCATTCAGATTGCATAGTTCTTTCTCTGGATGTAGGCAGCATTTTCCATCATGAGTCTTTTGGGAAAATCTCTTAGCTTGTTGTTGGGTTTGGTTCCTCCCTAATCTTTTCCCTCCTGACTTATTGTCCCCTGTCCTATGACCCCTCTCTCTTTCCCTCCCCACCCTCTTTATCTTCACTGACCCCTGAGTGCAGTTCTCATGGCAAGGTAGACACTCTCGATGAGCATCTGGGTACTTGTAGATGGGTCCTTTGGCACCCACGAGGCCGTGGGGGCAGCTGCTCACACAGTGTGGTCCATCCCGGAAATGGGCACACTGAGCACAAGCATCTGAGCCCTAGTGGAGGTGGAAGAAAAGGTCAAGAAAGACTGAAGCCTGAGGATCCTTTGAGCTCATCCAGGAGGTTTCCTACCCTGGGTGAGGGAGCCAAGCAATCACCATTTCTACCTTACAAATACCAACATTGTATAAGCCCATGGAGGGCAGGGCCTGTCCTGCTTCTGTATTTGTATTCTTAGCACCCAGCATCCTGTTGGACTTTGGCAAATGTTTGTTGATTGATTTCCTGCCAGGCCTATGATATGCAGGCCCTTGAGTAGCCCCCCTCCCCCTCCAAGGAATTCTGGGACTTATACCATACCGAGCCATAGCAGGTGACATTGCCCTCCACAGGCTGGCACTCAGGATGGCAGGAGAAGCACTCATCCTCATGAGCAAACTCTCGGGGTTCTCTGGGGGTGGGCCCAAAGAGATAGCATCATTTTCAGGTTGTCTCCTCCATAAGCCCTTCCCCGACCTTCAGCTCTATGTAATGCCCACCCCATCAAAGGACAAAAAGTTGCCATAGGAGATCCAGCCCTCCACATGACACACAGCCCCTCATTGTGCCCCTCCATTTGCTGTACCCCACCATGTCCCCCTTCTAGCCTCTACAGTACCCATTAAGGAAGTTGCACTGGGTCACACAGACGCCCTTTCGACTGTAGTTTCGACAGGATAAGCACTGGCCAGGACCAGGGCCCCAGCAACCCCCAGATGAGCACAGTGGGTCACACACTCGACCCTCTGCCACTGGAGAAGGAGAAGGAGGAGAAGTGGGTCAGAAGAGCCCTCCTCAGTCTGCCCACCAAATGCCAACCACTGTACTTGGCCTTGGGTCCCACAGTCTCCAGCTCAGAATCTTTTCTCCCATTCCTGTCCCCATCCCCTTGGAAGTTCCATATCACCACTGCCTGTGCCCTCAGGCCTTCACTTCCCCCCCACTTACCACAGTCCTTTTTGGGGCGATTATGCTTGATATCCAGCCTGCCTTCCTTTGGTCCCCGAAGCAGCCTGGTCCAGTTCAGAGAGTGGTGGTAGCAAAGGCGCCGGTTGGCACTGATATAAATACGCCCAGCACTGACTTCTTTCAGGGACCTGAGCCCCAACGATGTCACATTCACATTTTTCATGATCAACAGTGAGAAACCTCGACTGGGGATGGGAATGACAATGTAAGAAAGGAGGTCCCAGAGAAAGAGATGAGGAGAATGGGCCCATGACTACTGGGTTGGAACTTTGTCTTTTTGCCCAGTGACCCCAAATTCCTCCTACTTGTTCCTCAGAAGGCACTACGGGTAGGCCTGATGCCAAAAGGTACCCCCTGCCAAGAATATGTCCTGTGCCAAACAACACCACCTTCTTCATAGACTTACTTGTAGAGACTTCTACCACCTATGGTTGTCAAGTTGGAGAAGACACTAAAGTTGTGCATGTGGGGAGGCCAAGACTGGATGTTCAGGTAACCTGCGGAGGAAGGGAGCTTTACTTATGGAGTCTGCCCTTTGCCCTCTGCACCTTCTCATTTGCTCATGTCTCTCCCAAGCAGCTGGTGTACAATTGCTTCTCCCTGGGTTCACTGTGTACCCTGCCAATGTTCCTAGTCTCCTTGTTTCCCTGGAGACACATCCCTTCTTCCCTGACCCCACTTACCTGTAATCTCCCTAACTGTCTGGAAGACATTGAGCTTCTCAGGATCCAGGGCAGGTATGTTGTGCCAGGGATCTCTGGGGAAGACAAGGAAAAACATGAGAGTTTTCTTTAAGTACTTTTAAAGTGAGCTGAAAGAGGTATTAGATCATAATTTATTCTAAGGACTAGAACTAGAACCAGAAATGGGTGAAAATTATAGGAATTAGATAGGAATTAGCATAAGCAGGAGCTTTCCAGCAATTACAGCTGCCCAGTCCTGGAATAAGCTGCTTCCCACCCCTACCCCAAAAAGCACAAATCCCTCATCACAGGAAGTGTTTGAGCCCAGGGTAGATGAGCACCTATTAGGGATATTAGAGAGGAGATTGCCTTGTTGATGTCACATGATCATTTCTTCTGTTAGAGTTGGGGTGAGGAGGTGGGTAAGGGTGTGGAAGAACCCAAGAGAGGTTTGAAGAAGGGAAGAATCTAACCCTTGGAGGCCAGTGATAAGGAAGTCCAGGTTTCCCAAGATCTTGGTACAGTTCACAAACCCATCAATGTTGCTAGAATCCACAGTCTGAAATCGGCTACCTGAGCCTGTCCCCTCACAGGCTGCAAACAGAAACAGGATGGGGAGGAGACAAAGGAAATTTAGAAGGGTCTGATGGTAGGCACCAAGACAAGACTTGGGGGAATAAAACTTTTCTCCCCCATACCATGACTGACTCACCTTTTGGACACAGCCCACCACAGGGCTCACACATCTTCAACCCATTCTTTTCTACCTCCATCTTGTCCCCAGGACAGGCCCTGACACAGGAGGTATGATCTATCACAAAGTTATCTGTGCCAGGAGAGAAGAGAGCAAGGAAAATGAGAAAGGGCAAATTCCACCCTCTGTCAGACCTGCCTAGGATTTCAAGTTGAGCAGGACCTCAGTGGGCATGTCCTCCACTCCCTGCATTTGGCAGATAAAGAAAATCCAGGCAAAGAGCTGATGAGACTTACAGAAGGCCATAGGTTGTGAGTGGCAGAGCCAGGCTTCAAACCAAGGTCCTCTGCCTCCCAAACCAGTGTTCTTTCCACTCCATAATATACTGGGAGCAGAGAGAATCCCTGCCCCTCCTGCACCCTCTCAGGTGTCCTGAGTGCCTCTAGTGGAGGTTCTTGCAGCCCTCTTTACCTCCTGTCCTTGGCAAAAGTCCCTTGACTTCCTCCCCAAGGGTCCCTTCTAGAAGGGTCACAATCCATGTGTCTCTCCCTTTTTTAATTTTCCTCCCCACTCATGGACACAGAGAAACCCCTAAAGTCACTTTCCCTGTTCCTACTCCACTAATCTCTGCCCAGGTTTCCTTTCTCTGCCTGTTGCAGTCACTTACGGGGACAGCTGGCTACACAGACCCCTCCATACTGGTACTTAGTGTGAGGATTGGGCTCTAGTTGGAAGGTGAGCTTGTTGTAAACAAGGGGCAGTGGGCACAGAGACACACAGGCTCCACTGTCATTGAAGTGTCGGCATGCCTAGGAAATAGGGAGAGAGTCAGGATGGAGGAATATTTGTGCCCACCCATACACTCCCCCCAGCCACCAGGCCTCCCTCCAACACTGTGTGCCAGGCCAGGGCACTCTTAAAAGAGCCCCACCCATCACCCCAGTACATACAAAGCAGTCTGTCTCCCGGGGACCTGCACATCCACCTGCACACTCATCATGGCAACACTGGTTGGGATTGGGCCCAAAGCAGTGACCATTGCATTGTGGGGCACAGATTGTCTTTGTCACTGGTTAGGAAAGAAAGGGAGAAGCCATGACCACCAAGATGTCCCCATTCCCAATCCACTATCCTCCCCATCCCCTTGCCTATTCACTACCCTTCCCTCTAACTCCTGGCTAGCTGAACTCACACTAAGGTCTTCATATTAGCTAGCTCAAGCCATAGGGGAATATTTAGGAAACCCAAGTTTAAGGGCTTAAGAAAGGTACACACGTGTTTGGCAGTCTCCTGGTCCAGGACCCCAGCATTTTCCCCCACAGGACTCATGACAAGGGGGACCTGGTTAAGAAAAGAGGCAGAGACAAGGAAGCCATCAGTATCTCTGCCCATGTCTTGTGCTGTTGTACCCCCCAATGTCAGAGAGCTAGGAAGGAGAATCACTCTCTCTCCCTCTTTGTCCCTTTCCTTAACACCTCCTTCAAATACTTAGACTTAGTGGGAGGGTACACTGAGCAGGAGCTGAGGCCAACGGAGTAGGAGATTAGAGGTGAGGGTAGAGGACTGCCCAGTGGGAAGGAGCTTGGTTGAGGAGATGGGCTTGCTTATTTGATGTGCCCATGGCTGAATGACTATTAAGAGTCTGCAAGGGCCCAGATGAATGTCCTGGGGTTAAGGGGATTGGACTGGATGAAACTGCCAGGGATCCAGAAGGATAAGTTTTGGGACTTTCCTGAGGGGGAATAGCAGTACCAGACCACTATGAAGTATTTCATCTTGGGAATTTATGTTGGTCCACCCTAGCACCTGAGGAATATCATGAAGGATGAACTCATTCAGTGTCATGGATCTAGGCTTAGGGCCTAATGGAGGGGAATCTCCTTTAGAGGGAGGACTTAATGGGAATGTGAGGGAGTGACTCACAGTTTTTTCCATTGTTCTTGACCACAATCTCAGCCTGTGGGTCCCTCACGATGTCTCTCCAGTCAATTGTGTCCATGTGACAAAGTCTGTCGTTCCTTTCAATGTAAACACCCCCAGCCAGGATCTCTGGAGGGAAAGATTGGTAGGGTAGAGTTGAAATCTCCAGGACCAAATTGAGTTGCTTGCCAGAGGTCTTCCACACACATCTATCCTGGCTTTGAGATTATATTTGAAAGGGTACAGGGGTGTAGAGTAGATGGTTTTGGGTAAAAGAGGCCCAAATTGCAAAGAAGAGCATAGGGGATAGGGAATGAGTCTGAAGCACCTCTTGTTTCCCCAGACACCTGTCCTAGATCTGGTTTAGCCAGTAGAAGAAGGCAGAGCAAGGGGAAGGCTGGAAGATTCAGCTGACTCAGCTTTTGTACTCCTCCACCTCCAGGCTGCCCTGCCTATTTATTTTTCAACTGACTGGGGCAAGGAAGTAGGAGGAGAAGCTGAGGGCAGGAGAGAAGTGAGCCAAGTCATATTTAACCAGCATGCTTTTCCCTAGGGGGACAAATACAAGAAATCAAGACTGTGGTTGGGGGTGGGGAAGTCAGGGAACTAGTAGAAGAAATTCAGGGTAAACATAGTACAATAACCCCAAATGCAAATAAATAGGCAGAGGCTTAGGCTCAAGACCAGATCTTCACTATGAGTCCCCTCAACCCCTGCAAAGGCACAGGACCTTTTTTCCTCCCCACGGACCCTGTGTGAAGGACCTGTGGTCATTGGTTTGGTAGTTAGATGGTTAACTGAGCCATTAAGAGTAGAAGAAAGTATGGATGAGCAGGGATGGGAAGAGGGGTGAAGAGATGAATGGGTAGTGATCAATGAGTGGCCAGTAGTCATCTGGAAAGGCCAGTGGACTGGTCAAAAGGGTCAGTGCAGTGCTTAGAGGTGGTAATAGGTGTTGCAGGGGATAGAGCACTGGGCCTGGAGTCAGGAAGATCTGAGTTCAACTCTGTCCTCAGTCACTAGCTATGTGACCCTAGGCAAGTCACTTAAGGCCTATTTGCTTCAGTTCCTCATCTCTAAAATAAGGACACTGGAGAAGGAAATGGCAAACCACTCCAGTATCTTTGCCAAGAAAATTCCCATGGGGTTTTATACAGTTGAACAAGACTGAGCAACTGAACAACGACTAACCTGTGAGCTGATTGAGCCGGAGCTGGCGTAGGGCATGGCTGGAGTTGGTGTTATAGTTGAGCATGACAAAGACGGCAAACTTCCCATCATAGACCTGGGCCCCCCTTACCACACGAAGGTTAGGGAGTGGCAGAGTCGAGAATTCATTCATAGCAATCAGGACATATCCTGTTACCTCCCGGATCCACTGTGTTGGGACACAGGAGCATCAGTGAGAAGGTGTGAATATACATCAATCAAACATAGTCTTATGCTCTTTTCCTCTAATCACAAAAGCAAAGTAAGGAGACTTAAGATAGGAAAGGGAGGTGACATTCCAAGTCTTCCAGATCCTCCATTCAGGAGGAAATTGGATTTCAAGATCAATTTTAGACCCTCTGCCTCTGGGAGTTGGGATGTTGAGAACCAGAGGAGACTGCTCGACTGCTCTGCAATGCCTTCTTCTCTTGAACTTCATCCATATGGATCTCTTCCCTTAATTCTATTCTCTTGGGAACCCCATTTCTCAACCATAAATATCTACAAAAGGCCTCCTGTTCCTCTCCCCCTTTCCAACTTTTGTCCTCATCTATACAGTTCTCTGTCAGGGTAGGAGGGGAGAAGACAGCTTGGGGGAAGACAGGTCCAAAGGAAAAAGAAGGGTTTTTCTATACAAAGGAAAAAAGGGGGACCATAAAAGTTGGGGGTAATATTCTCTGATCCAGAGGAAGACAGGTTGGGGTTGTATCTCAATTGGGTATGTGTGGGGGAGATGCAAGTTTCCTCACCTGCAGGAAGGACAGGTCAGGGCTATGCCCTATAAGCACAATTTCCAGGTTTCCCATCACAACCTCACACCGATCATAGAGTTTGTACAGTGTCTGGTACTGGTTTTCTGCATCACCGGTCACACTCAGTCCATTGAGGGTTCCTGGGCACACTGTTAGGAGAGGAATGTGGAGAGCTCAGGATTTGGAGAACCTCCCATAGGACTCTTCTACTGACTAGATACAGGGTTCTAGTGGCAGTTAGATATTGGATAGATAAGGCAATTGTTTTCTGTCTTTTCTGCCTTACTTCTTTGGGGGAATGGAGGTGGCAGAAGAGAGAGGTCAGGAGAAGGAAATGAATACCGGACTTTTACATTCAGAATTCCTAGAGGTGGGAGCAGAAAAGACATTGGGAAATCTTACCTATGAGGTATGAGGATTAAGGGGTTAACCAAGCCAAAACTACTGTTATTTCAAGATTTTTTTTTCAGGTAGCTAGTCTTTTAGTATTGGGAAGGGTGAGGAGGAAAAAGAGGAATACAGCTCTGTTCCTCCTTCTAGGGGCACCCAGCTCTTTTTCACCCCCCCATGCCCCAGGGTCCTTGAAATAAAGGTCCCTTTGGGGCCAGACACACAGCCCTCATTGTGTCCACTGTGGGTGAGGAAGGGTGGGGGAAGTGGAGTGGGGGCAGTACCCAGGGCCATAGCCCATCCCACAATGAGCTGATTCTGTCCAAGAGAAGGGGGCAGCCCCCACCCCTTCCCCAGCCTCCTCTTGCTCCCCCCCTCCCCTTCAAGCCCTAGGCTCAGACAGTGACCTCACTGGAGGGAAAAGAGAATGGTCTATAGCAGCTTTGTCTTTTTAGCTGGGAGAATAGGCACCACCCTCAATACCTCCCTCCCAAAACTTAGCTCCACCTCTCTCTACCTTCTTTGCTATCCTTTATCCAACTGTGACTCCATCATCACTGCACTCCATTCCTTTACCTTCAGTCTGAGTCCTCTACCCCTCTGCTCCTCCCCAGAACCCTGCATAGTTTCCACCAAGGACAAAAAACATTGGGATAAACAACAGGAAACTCGCCCCCCCATCACTGTTTGGGAGACAAAAAGGCTTAATTCAAGAGCTTTTCAACACAGGCCACTCCTAGACTAAAGAAGGGAGAATGAGCTATATTGGGGGCACATGAGGAAATTGAGCATGTGTGTCTTTCCACTTGGTGCCCATAGGTTGGAGAAACTGGAACAAATTGTGATATAAAAATGTAGCAGAATATGATTTTGATGAGGAAATGATAAACAATTCAAGGTATCTCTGCCCCCTTGATCTCTGGTCCCCTCCCTTTTCCAGTGGATTAAAGTCTGCGTTGGGAGTCAGGGACAGGGGCAGAGATACCACCTGTTTGCAACTACTCTTCCTTGGGGGCACTGCCTGCTCATCAGGAAGCAGGCATGAAGGCATGTGGGGAATGGAAGTCATAGAACCCCCTCTTGCCAGCTCCATACCAGGCCTGATCCCTTGACAGATCCCCACCCCACTCTCCTGGTCAGGATTCCATTACTGAGAAGGGGGAGGGGAGATGGGATGGAGATCAGCATGATCCCAGGAATCATCAACATTGTCATTTTGGAGGGGACAAGAAGGAAGGCTGAGAACGGCATTGCTTCTGTCTGAGAGTTACGCCATCAGGTTAAAACTGCCTCTACCTCCCTTGCTAACAGGATGCCCCTTTACCAGAGCCCTCCCCCATGCCCACAAAGCAAAGACTTGTGTGTCTGTGTGCAGATATGTCTGTGTGAAAATATGTCTCTGAGAGCAGTATGAGTTAGTGACTAGAGAGCTAGCCTCAGAGGAAGGAAGGGCTAGGTTCAAGTCCAGCCTGTGACAGAGACTTACACCTTGGCAACTCTTCAAGATTATAAATGGCAGAAGAATTTCTGAGCTGCATCAGTTAGAGAGAGAGTTTTCTCACTCCCATAGGAATGAAATCAGACCCAGATTTTTTTTTAAATAACTGAGAATATATGGTGCCCTTGCCCTACCTCTTTTCTCAAGGCCTCCCCCCAGCAGCCATAACTACTCCAGGAATGCTTTTGTACCCTGGTACATTGCCTTGGGCTACCGTGTCAAAGGACATCCCCCAAATATCTCTCTCTTCCACTGCCCCAAAGAGAATCACATTAACATATATGTTTACGGATTCTTGTGCACTAGGGGAGAGAATTAGAAGTCATTGTCTCCTACCCATAGGAATAAAATCCATCTCACATAAAAAAGGGGAGCAAAGGGCAGTAGATGGGGGTGGGGAAGAAGCAGGAAGGAAGGACCAGGAGCCTGAAGTTACTACTATAGCCATTTCTAGGGAAAAAGTAGGTATTTGTGGTGGGTTGGAATGATCCAACTTCCCAAATTATCAAGGAGCACAGGGAGAAGTTGTCAATCACAGGCCCTCTTAGGAAGACAATATTGTGGGATAGGAAAGGACAATTCTCTCCTACAACCCCCCCTGGGGATCCTCAATGTGAACCTCAACTCCAACACCCCCCTACCCCTGACCAGAGTTAGGACAAAGGGAGCATAGTACGACCCAGACGAGGCCGGATGCCCAGAGGCTGAAAATCCAGATAAGGGAAGGCCTGGCCAGTGCTACCCCCCCCCCACCCCCCTTCTCTCCTCCCCCAGGAAAAGAGCCAGGGGCCAGAATTCCTGGTTTCCTTGCTGATAACTTCTCAGATTCCCAGAGTCTGAAGGAGGTAGCTACTGTCACCCCTTTTCTGCAACTACTACCTCTTATACCAGACCCCTCCTCCATTCTTCCAGCTGGGAGTGTTCACAATTCAAGGTCCCAGAGGCTAAATTTAGACCCAGCAACTGTGGGGGAAACACAGGTGTTTTTTCACTCCCACACCACCCCTGCTGTGGGTGGGACACAAAATTCACCAAGCCCCAAATTGGGGGAGATGGCATTGGAATACCTAATTCTTTGATCCCCTCAAATCCCACCAGCACGCAATTATCAAAGGTCCCCAAGGAAAGGGCTGGGGGTGGGCAATCCTTCCCTGAACTGTCTCCTTAAGTTCTGTCTATGAGAGGAGACAGCCTGTCTAAGCCTCCTTTTCCTTCATGCCTCGCGTGCAAGCAAGAAGTTTAAGTGGTCGGATTTGCCAAAGTCTGGATTTCGTGAGGTGCACGGAACGAAGCACACAGGAGTGGTTTGCAGAAGTTCTTTATCACTATCACCTGGACTTGGCCCTCTGGCTAATCTCTGCCCAGCACCCCCCCCCCCCCACAAGTATTCACACAAACAAGCAAAGAAGGGGAGGGGCCCGGACCTATTTTTCAACACAAGAGAACTGCCCCCTCCACCCCCCCAAATCCTATCCTAGCTCCTCCCAGAGCCGGCAAAACACCGAAACTGGCGGTGCCTGAAACCTGGGGAACCAGGGAAACGGGACTGGGAAAAGAAGTTAGGCTCCAAATTCTGATTCACCTCTCGAGAAAATAAAAGAGACTACCCCATCTCAGCTCATCATCTCTACAAATTGGGGCTCCCAGAATGCCTGGGTTCCTTGCAGTCTCGAAATCAGATTGGGGAACTGAGGCAGCAATCGCTTCCCCGGGAGGATCCTCAGAAGGCGGGTGGAGGGTTGGGGGGAGGTCCAGCCCGTCCAAGCTTCGAGTGCTTCAGAGCGGGGCCACCCCGAGGGGACCGCACTGCGGCTGCAGTCAGTGACCCCTCTGTTTCCAAGGCTCTCAAGCTCCAAGTTCCCCGGGCACACCAAACTCCGGCTCCTCCCTGCACTTGAAGCTCCCAGCAGCGCCCAACTTCCCCTGTCCCGCAGCCTCCACTTACCTGCCTGCGAGCTGCCCACCTCCGAGCACCTGGCCAGATGGAGGAGCCAGCCCAATATCTGCAGCTCCAGTAACCCCTTCATAGCTGCTGCGTGCCGGGGCAGGGGGCCCGGGCCGGGGATCCGAGGCTAAGACATCAGGACTGAGAAAGCCACCTGAGTCCAGAAGGGAAGAGGCAGAGGCGGCAGTCAGTCCAGGTAGCAAACGCGAAGTGTTACAGGATCTAGAGTTGGAGCTGGGACCAAGGAAGGAGGGAACTAGGTAGGAAGGTGGGGGGGGCGCGGAGGAGAGAAGAAAGGGGGGGTGCGTACGTGTGTGGGGTGAGTCACGGCCGCTCCCGGACTCTAGCGCTGGCAGCGCCTCAGACTTTCGCAGGGTTGAAGTTCGATTTCGCCCTACTCTCAGCCTCTCCACCCGGCTCGTGCTGAGCCACCCTACACCGCCCGTCCCCCCCCCCCTTACGCGGGCCCCGAGTTCATTGGCTAGACTGTGGGAACCCCCTTGCTGCAGCCAATCAGAGCGATGGAGGGGCTCACCCTCATTTTCCCGGAGGAGAAGGGGAGCAGAAAATTCCTAAGACTGCCCCCACACACACCCCCGTAGATAAAGGAGGGATTCTCTACCAGACTGGCCCCGCCCATTATGCAAATGAAACCCTCCCCCACCCTCCTACTTCCCTGGCCGGTTGGTCCACTTTGGTGTTTTTTTTTATCTCTCTTGAGGTGGGGGGAAGGGGGCAGCTCCCGTCTCCTGCTCCTCCCCCGCCTCCTTTGGGAATTGAGACCCCACTACTGAGCCTACTCGTCCCCAAGATCCTTAGCCTCTCCGAGGCTCCGTGAAATTGCACTGTCTCCGGATGCTTCTCCCCCCTCCAAACCCGGCGCCTGCCCAGTCTCCCAAGAGAATTTGAGGAGGGGAGGGGGTACCAGTCTGGCAACAGACCCTAGGCCCCTCCCTTCCATTCCCACTCTGAGAAAGGGAAAGGAAAGGAGAGGAGGGGCAGACCCAGCCGGGCAAGGGTGGGGCCAAGTTTCAATGCACCTGTTGTTGCCTGCACCTCCCCTACCCCCCCCTTCTGCCCCCCACGGCCTATCTAAAGGACAGCTGCCTCTCTGCTTCCCCCTTATGAATTCACCCAACTGTCCCGCAGCTTCAGTGCCTTCTTTCTCGGGGGGAGGGGATAAGGGAGGCTCAGACAAGTTATACTGGTTGGTCCCTACTTTCTATCACCTCTAGCCCTAGTACAGGACTTTGTTCCCACTCACCTGAACCATATGAAATAGGCTCTGGACAGGACTTCCGCTCCTCTGGCAACTTTTCCTTGTAAACAAAGTCACTCCTATTATTTACTAGTCTTTAGTGTCTCCCTGTTGCCTATTAATTGAAGTCTAAACTTCAATCAATCAACAAGCATTTTAAAGTCCCTACTATGTGTTAGGCATTGTGCTAGAAGCTAGGGATAGGAAGACAAAAGTGATAAAGTCTCTGCCCTCCAGATACGTGAATACAACTATGAAGTGATGCCAGTGACTGGAGAAATCAGGAAAGAGCTCTTGAGGAAGGTGCTCCCTATGTTCCAGGCACTGTGCTGTACATTTGCTATCTCATCTAATTCTCACAACAACCCTATAAGGTAGGTGCTATGATTATCCCCATTTTACAGATGAGAAAACTAAAGCAAACATGTTAATTGACTTGCTCAGGGTCACACAACTGGTAAGTGTCTTGAAGCCAGATTTGAACTTGTCTTCCTGACTCTTAAGCCCAGGGCTCTATCCACTATGCCACCTAGATGCCCACTTTAGCTCTGAAGGGTCTCAAAGGGAAAGAGGTGAGGCAGAACATTTCAGATATAAAGGACAGTCCATGCAAAGGCATAGAGGTGGGTGGTAAAATATTGTATATAGGGAATAATTTAAAAGAACAATTTTAGATGAATTGATGGAATAAGTATTGAGTGCAGACTATGTTCAGAAGCAAGTAGCAGAAGTGTGGCTCCAACTCCCTGAGCAAGTGGAGTCTTGGTTCCGGCTTCGAACAATCTGAATCCTACAAAGGAATAATCAGAGCAGGAATCATAGACCTAGAGGCAGCTTGTAGTTCTATCACTCAGAATCAGCAGACCTTCCCAGCTGGCTTCCCAGCTCCAGATCCAGGTCAGGAATTTGCACAGCTCAAACTGGGAAACAATGATCACACTTTGTCCTGGATCAGATCACTTTGGGAACACTAAATGTTTACAGATCCCCAGCCTAAGCTGTTCCTGAGATCCTGGAATAACAAATAACACAGCGTTTAATACCCCAAGAAAGCAGCAATAGCCCAGACATTTCCTCCAGAAGTGAGCAGAGTCCAGCCCTAATATCAAGTCCAAAGTCAGGAGGTAATCTGGGAGAATGAGCAAACGAAAAAAGGATAACACCATAAAATGCTATCATAGTGACAAGGAACCTCAAGACACAAATCCAGAAGAAAAGAATGACTAAAACAACTGCAAAGAAAGTCTTAACAACAACACAAATTCAACTAGAACACCTGCAACAGATGATTTAAAAAAAAAAGCTAATAGGATTATTTATTGTAGCTTATTTTGTGGTGGCAAAGAGTTGGAAGCTGAGGGCATTCCCACCAATTGGGGAAATGACTGAACATGTGATGGAATACTATTGTGCTGTAAGAAATAATAAAGGGGTTGTTTTCAGAAAAACCTGGGAAGATTTACATGAACTGATGAAAAGTGAAGTGAGCAGAACCAAAAGAACAATCTACACAAAACAGCAATATTTTAAAGATAATCAAGTGTGCAAAACTTAGTAACTATGGTCAATACAATGATCTAACACAGTTCGAAGGAGTTATGATGTAAAATGCTTTCTACCTCCAGATAGAGATTTTGGTCTTAGAGTGCAAGTTGAAGCATGCTTTTTCCCCCCTTTTCTCTATTTTCCTTTCCTTTTTGGGGGTGGGTGGGAGGGGAACATGGTGAATGTAAACATGTTTTACATGACTTCATATATAATTCATAATGTAACTTCATATCTAATGGGTATCATTTCTTGCTTTCTCAATGGATTAAGGAGGGGTGGAGGCAGGGAGAGAACTTGGAATAGAAAATAAAAATGAAATTGAATTTTAAAAATCAATTGAAAATTTTCATGTAAAATGAAAAGGTTAATAGTGATGGAGTCAAGATGGCAGAGTGAGAAGTAGAATTTTTTGCCTTAGCTTCTCTCCAATCTCCTCCACAAAGACCAAGAAAGCATGCCATACTGAATTCTGAATGAGAAAGCCAAGAAAATGTTATAGTGAATCATTTTTTTCAGCCCATTGCAGCTTTGGAAGATAAAGAGGTCTGTGGATCCTGGGGTGGAAGGTGGCCAGGAGCTCAACACAGCAGCAGGTAAAAGTGATAGTGGGCCATGGCAGTAGCAGTGGCAGTGAGCAGCCCAGTGCCCTAGGATAGTAAGGGGACTGAATACCTGTGCAGAAAGAGATCCTAGGGGTCCCTTATACTAGTATTGGGAGCAGGAATGGGTGCCATCTAGCATCTCTGTTGCCTATTATTTATTTCTGGGTAACAGTTCTAGGGAGGAGAGGAGTCTTCATGGTCACAAGGGAGCAGGGGTCCTACCTGTGTAAGGAGCAAGGAACAAGTTTCAGAAACATAGCTGTATATCTCTGAGCCTAAGAGCAGAGTCGGGGACTCAGTTCTAACCTTTAGTCCTACACATAAGCCTGCACTGGAATAAACCAGGACAGAAGGCCAAAACCAAAGGGGAGCCAGTAGTTCATTCCGAACCTGCAGAAAATCCTAGGGGCTGTGACTGGGTCTGGCAGCAGTTTGTGGAAACTCAACCACACGCAAGCCAAGAGATCCAAAGCAGGTCAGAAATTCGCAGAGCACAGACCAGGAGAGCAGTGAACAGACCTCTTCTTGGATCACATCACTTTGGAAATACTGAAAACTTACAGAGCCCTCAGACTGAGCTGTGAAAGCAGTAGAAGGACATAAAAGTTCAGACTTGACATCTCCCCCCACCCTAGAGGTGAGCAGAACCCAACACTAACATAAAGTCCAAAGTCAAGTAGACTGGAAAAATGAGCAAACAAAAAAATAACCTGATGTAAAAAAATGACTGTGGTGACAGAGGAACCCAAAACATAAACACAGAAGAAGAAAATGACTTGAAAACATTGACAAGCAAAGTCTTGAAGGAAAAAAGAATGCAGACTGGATATAAGTCCATCAAGAATTCCTAAAAGAGTTTAAAAAAAGACTTTTTTTTAAAAAGCAAAAAAAAAAATTTTAATAAAATGGGAGCAGTAGAGGAAAAATTGGTAATAAAAATGAGAATAATGCAAGAAAAATATGAAAAGAGAATTAACAGCTTGTAAAAGAGATGCAAAACCTCACTGAAGAAAATAAATCCTTAAAAATTAGTATTGGCCAAATGGAAGCTAAAGACTCCACAAGACATCAAGAAACAATGTGAAGGGGCAGCTAGGTGGTGCAGAGAGTGGAGTACCGGCCCTGGAGTCAGGAGGACCTGAGTTCAAATCCGGCCTCAGACACTTGACACACTTACTAGCTGTGTGACCTTTGGCAAGTAATTAACCCCAACTGCCTTCCTCTCTCCCCAGAAAAAATTTTTTAAAAAAAGAAACAAAGTGAAAAGACTAAAACAAAAAGAAGAAAATCTGAAATATCTCACAGGAAAAGCAACTGACCTGGGAAATTGATTGAGAATCTTTTGAGCAAATTGAAAAATTGAGTATTTATTGGAATAAATTGAGGAATATAAGAATCATTGGACTACGTGGACTTCATGGGAAGTCATGAACAAAAAAAGATATATTTCAAGAAATAACAAAGGAAAACTGCCTTCAGGGAAGAGTAGAAAATGAAGAAATCCGCTGGTCACTTCCCGAAAGAAATCCTGACATGAAACCTAAGACTATTATAGCCAAAATCTAGAACTCGCAGGACAAGGGCAAAATAGTGTAACCAGCCAGAAAGAAAGAATTCAAATACCATGGAGCCACAGAATCACACAAGATTTAGCAACTGCCGCTAAATAGGAATGGAGGGCTTAAGATGTTATATTCTGGAAGGCAAAGGAACTATGGTTACAACTAAGCATAAACTTCCCAGCAAAACTGAGTATAATTCTGCAGAGAAAAATGGATATTTAATGAAATAGAGGACTTTCAAGCATTCTTGATGAAAAGAACAGAATGGATAATTTGATATTCAAACATAAGATTCAAGAGAAGCATAAAAAAGTATATGAATGAGAAGTCATAAGGGACTAGACAAAGTTAAACTGTTTACATCTCCATATGAGAAGATGACACAGGTAGTGCCTCAGAACTTTATCATAACTAAGGCTGTTACAGTTTATGTAGACAGAGGACAAGGATGTGGTTCAATTATGTTGGGATGATCTCAAAAGAAGGATGAGAAAGGGAGATGCACTGGGAAAGAAGGGAAGGAACAGGAAAAATGGGGGAAATTATCTCACATAAATGGGGTAAGGAAGAGTTTATGCAATGGAGGGGATAGTAGGGGGAAGCAGGCAACACTTGAACCTCATTCTCATCTGAACTGGGAAGAATATACATACACACTGTTAAGTATAGAAATTCATCTTGCTCAATATGAGAGTAGGATGGAAAGGGGTAAGTGGAAATGGGGGGTGTGTGTGTTAAAATGGAAGGTAGATAGAGGAAGGCAATCATCAGAAATGAAACAGACTCAAGGAGGGAAAAGGGTAAAAAAGAGGATAAGTATTAGAGTATAGGATGAACGGAAATATAGGTAGTAATTATAACTGTGCATGTAAATGGGATATATGATTATTTAAGAGAAGAGAAAATATGATATTTAAATAACCCTATGTTAGAAAAAGAAATTGAACAAGCCATAAATGAATTCTCCAAGAAAAAAAGTGCTAGTACCAGATGCATTTACAAGTGAATTCTACCAAACATTTAAATAACAATTCAAATACTACATAAATGATTGAAAAAATAGGTATCCAAGGAATCCTGTCAAATTTTGTTCAGTGACATAACAACCTTGAAACTTAAACTAGGGATAGCCAAAACAAAGAAAAATATAGAAAAGTTTTCTTAATGAATATTGATACAAAAATTTAAAATAAATGTTAGCAAGGACATTACAAAAATATATTACAGAAATCATACTCTGTGATCAGGCTGTATTTATACCAGGAATGCAGTGTGGTTCAATATTAAGAAAACTATAAGCATAATTAACCAAATTAATAAGAAAACAATGAAAATCATGTGATTATTTCAATAGATAAAAAGCTCTTGACAAAATACAGTACCAATCCCCATTAAAACACTATAAAGCATAGGAATGAATCAAGCTTTTAAAAATGATAAGTAGCACGATATGCTAAATATCTGTGATATCTAAAATTAAGAGCAAGATTTTCTGAAATAGGGATAAACTAGAAGTCTTTCTAAGAAAGTAAGGAGTAAAGCAAGGATGTCCATTATCACCATTATTATTCAATTTTGTACTAGAAATGCTAACTATAGGAATATGACAAGAAAAAGAAATCAAAACAATAAGCAATGGCAGTGAAGAAAGCAAACTATAACTTTTTGCAGATGATATGATGATTTACAGAAATGCAAATTAAAACAACTCTGAGGTACCACCTCACACCTATCAGGTTGGCTAACATGACAGAAAAGAAAAATGATAAATGGTGGAGGGGATGTGGGAAAATAAGTACATTAATACAATGTTTGGTGGAGTTGTGAATTGCTCTAACCATTCTGGAGAACAATTTGGAACTATGCTTAAAGGGCTATAAAACTGCATACCCTTTGACCCAGCAATACCACTACTAGGTCTGTCTCCCAAAGAGATGAAAGGAAAGGGACCTCTTTGTAAATACATACATACATACATACATATATCTATATCTATATATCTATATATATATATATATATCAGCTCTTTTTGTGATAGCAAAGAATTAGAAATTGAAGGGATGCCTAGGAGAATGGCTGAACAAGTTGTGGTATATGATTGTGATGGGCCACTATTGTACTATAAGAAATGATGATCAGGATGGGTTCAGAAAAATTTGGAAAGACATATGAACTGATGCAAAGTGAAATGAGAGAACCAGGAAAACGTTGTACACAGTAACAGCAATATTGTAAGGATGATCAACTGCGAAAGGCTTAGCTACTCTGATCAATATAATGGTCCATGACAATTCCAAAAGACTCATGATACTATTCACTTCCAGAGAGAGAAATGATGAATTCTGAGTACAGATTGAAGCATAATTTTTTTCACTTCTTTTACTTTGCTTGTTTTTTTTTTGTTAATGTGGATAATATGGAAGTGTGTTTTACGTGGCTTCACAAGTATGTTGTTGTTATTCAATTATTTAGTCATGTACAACTCTTCATGACCCTATGGATCATAGTAAGCCAGGCCCTTCTATCCTCCGCTATCTATAGAAGTCAGAACAAGTTCACTTGTTGTTTCCATGATACCATCTATCCATCTTACACTCTGCTGTTCCCTTTTCCTTTTCCCTTTGATCTTCTGAACATCAGTGTCTTTTTCAATGAGTCTCATCTTCTCATTATGTGGCTAAAGTATTTATAGTTTAGTTTCCGTATTTGACCTTTCAGTGAATTGCCTGAATTGATTTCTTTACATACTGATTGATTTGATCTCCTTGATGTCCAAGGGATTCTCAAAAGTCTTCTCTAGCACCACAGTGTGAAAGCAATGATTCTGTGGTACTCAGCTTTCTTTACAATTCAGTTCTCATAGCCATACATTGTTACTGGAAAGACCATAGCTTTGACCATACAGAACTTTATAAGCAAGGTGATGTCTCTGCTTTTTAGTATATTATCCAGATTTGCCATAGTTTTGCTTCCAAAGAGCAAGTATCTTTTAATTTAATGGCTGCAGTTGCCATCTGCAGTGATCTTTAAGCCCAGGAATATAAAATCTGACACTACTTCCATTTCTTCCTCCTCTGTTTGCTAGAAAGTGATAGGACCAGTTGCCAAGATCTTTGTGCTTGGGTTTTTTATGTTAAACTTCAAGCCAGCTTTTGCACTTTCCTCTTTCACCTTCATCAGGAGGCTTCTTAATTTCTGTTCATTTTCTGCCATCAGAGTGGTATCATCTGCATATCTAAGATTTCCCAGCAACCTTAATTCTGGCTTGAGATTTCATATGCTGTACTCTGCAAATAAGTTAAATAAGTAAGATGATAACATGTAGCCTTGTCATGTTCCTTTCCCAAATTTAAACCAATCAGTTTTTTCATGTTGCCTTTTGGCCCCCGTACAGGTTCCTCAGAAGCTAAGTAAAATAATCTGGTACTCCCATCTCTTTGAGGACTTGCCATGTTTTGTTGTGATCCACACAAAGGTTTTAAGTGTAGTTAGCAAAGCAGAAGTAGATATTTTTCTGGAACTCCCTTACTTTTTTCTGTAAACCAGCGAATGATGGTAATTTGGTCTCTAGTTCCTCTGCCTCTTCCTCAGTTAAAGACTAGCTTGCAGAATTATAAGCATAACCTTGCTGGCATGTGAAATGAGTACAATTGTTCAGTAATTCAAACATTCCCTAGCATTACCCTTCTTTAGGATTGGGACATAAACTGATCTTTTCTAATCCAATGGACACAGTTGACTTTTCCAAATTTACTGGCATATTGAGTGCACCACTTTAACAGCATCATCTTTTAAGGGTTTTAAATTGCTCAGCTGGGATTATATCACCTGCACTCACATATCTAATGAATATTATATTGTTTGCCTTCTTAGTGGCGGGGAGAAGGCCTGGAGGGAGGGAGAGAATTTGGAACTCAAAATTTTAAAAAATGAATATAAAAAAGGAATGTCATTTTGTCCGCTGTGTGGAGAATTTTTTGGAGAGAGGGAAGACTTGAAACAGGAAGATCTATTAGGAGACTCTGGCAGTTTTCTGGGCAACTGGGACAAAGGTGAGGAATATGAGAGATGTCAAAGAAAGATGTTATGAACTGGATTTTCGGTTAAGATGAAAGTGTAAAAAGTCACCAAGGAAATCACCGGATCCTGATGACTTACTGACCGGATGGGTTTCCAAGTGGACTTGAGGGGGACTGAGGGGAAACAAGGTGGATAGTGCCACTGTATCCTTGTGGCACATTCTTGATGTGCCAGGGCAAGGTACACTTTCTTTGCTAAATGTTTGTTGACTTGTGAGTGCCTCATTTTGTGCCAACATTGAACCTGAACTGAGAGGGTGATGGTGTTTAGAGTCAAACCTCCAATATTTGGCAAAGTCGCAGTAGGTTGGGACAAGATGAGATGGTCTTATAGTCCACACTGTGGTTGAATTTGAGGAGCAACCCTGAAAATACAGAAGAGGGTGGCTTGATCAGATGTTGGGGACACTTCATGGCTCTCTGTCACCAGAGTCCTCCTTATTGTATATGAGGAGTCCTCTCTGAGAGACAGGGAGCTGGGTTCGACTTAGAAAGGATTCACTTAGTGGGTGCTGGAGAAGGCTTCCTAGGAGAGTAAAGAAAGTGCCAAGTCCAGTAGTCTCTAATATTGTTGAATGTCTTGCATAACTTGGATTGTCAGACTAATCAGACAGAAGGTAAACTAGGCCAGGGCATTCAGTAGCTAGAGAAAGAGACAGAACTCTCAGCTCTCAGGGACTGACAGTACAAGGAAAGCTGAAGGGCAGCTAATAGAGCTGTCAGACATGAAAATTAAGGGCTATCTCCTGATGGGGGTGGGGACTGAGGGGATCCAGACAGGAAGCCATCCAATGGCTTATGACCCAGGCGCTCTGGTTCTTGATGAGATAGAGAGATCAGACTGAGTTTTGGTGACAAAAGGGTAGTTTTGTTGGAAGATACCTTGATTTCTGATACCATTGTGAAGTTTGCTATATAACTATTGTGGATGTGTATTTACCTGGAAGAAAAGGAATCCCTTAGTTAAGTCGGTGGTAATTCTGAGTCACTAGATGAGGAAAAAGGGGACAGACCCTCCACATGTCCCTGTAAGGGCGCAAGAATCATGTATCATTCCCTTGATGTAGCTCTTGGGGAAGGAGAGGTTTTGGCAGGTGAGCCAAGGAATACTGAGTGGGTGACCATACAGAGAGAGACTCTGTATCAACTTAGACCTCAGGACAAGTTGCATCGAAGAAGCTTATGGCTCTTAGCCCTTATAATACAGATGACCGGTATGCATGGTGAAGAATTGTTGACTGTTCCAGAAGTATCCCTGCTGTGGCCGTGATGTTCTTAGAGTTGTTCTCCTGCTCTTAGTTATTACCTCACAACAAGAGAAGAAATTTATGACTGTATTTAAGGGGTCATCCGTGCTACACTGTTCTTGGTGCTGCTTTAGTTCATTGTCACCACCTTGCATTAGGAGACACACCATGTACCTTAAAGGTTTTACATCACCTACCACATGGACTAGATCATAAGACTTGAAAATTGATTTTTCTAAAGGAGGAAAGAAAGGCCTAGGATTTCTGGGCTTTATATTTTTTTTCCTCCCTTCACCTCTTTTTCCCTTTCTTCCCCCTTAGAACTGCATGTGACAGATGGATTGTTCTGTCAAAACCTTATAAGCATTTAAAAGGTGGAAGGTCCTCTAGAATAGCATGTGACCTGGGAGCTGCATGTAGACCACAATACTTTTGAGTGTCAACCAAACCAGATTAAAATATAGCTTGGAAATATTTACCAAAATAAATGAAAATACAATAAAACATAGATAATATTCCTTTTTTAAAAACTAAGTCAACATGCAACCTTCAGGGATCCTTATGCATGGCTTAGTGGCCCCCATTTCTATCTGAGTCTGATACTACTGCTGTAGAAGATTCTTAGAATCTTGCCACCAAAGGGTGGTATGTGATAGGATTAGTATTTCCCTGACAAGACTTCTTTCCTCTCATCCACAACATGGGGAAGTATTACCTAAGAGAAGACAAATCTCCTCCCAGAAGCTGATTACCTTCAGTTTGCCTGATGCAACTTCCTTTCTCATCTTCCCCATCCCCAGCCAACATTGAGCAAGCCAAGGACAAAGCTTCCCCTGAGACCTAATTGGCTCCAACTTCCTAGATGTCTAGGGGAATAAAAAGTCTTAGCCACATGGAGTTGAGGCCTCTCAGATTTGGTAGGTGCCAAGATCACTCAAGTTGCCAGTTTCCAGATGGAGATGAGGAAGAGTTCATCTCAAGAAGATAAGTACCACTGTATCCTTATTCTATATGTTCACCGTTTTAGGGAAAAGTAAATTGCCTTTATTACCTATTCAGTTGCTTACAAGGACTTCATTTCATCCCACCATTGAACCTAAACTAAGAGGTAGGCTGGCATAGAATCTCTAACAGAAGGAAAAATTAGAAGGAAAATAAATCGCCTAGAAGAGAGAGGATGAACTTGTCCAAGGGGCAAATCTCTGAATAAATGAAACAGAACTCAAGAGTTCATGAGGCAATAAGAAATTGTGAATGAGTTACTGAGAAGTAACATAAGTACTCAAAGGATTATAAGGCAGGCAATTTATTACTGACAGGCATACAAGTGTGTAGCTTCACAACCCTTCAGTCCCATAGGCAAGCATAAGGTGGTAGGTGGCATGGGAGTATGGTAGGATGTGTATCCCAATTAAGTGCCCAGAGCCCTGGGCCTTTGCCCTTATATATGATTGTTGTTTCTGGGCAGATTCACAGAGACCAGGTGGGAAGGGGGCCTTTGGAAATGTCAATCAGTGGGTGGCCTAGAGTCCAACACCTCTTATTTATCCCAAGGGCATTGGGATTAGTCAAGTTTGCTAACCTTGAATACCTGAATTAGATGTAGTTTTCTAAACTTTATAATCAGGACAGCTTTACATTCCTTGCCTAAATGAAGTTGATTAAACCAGTATTAGGTATCTAGGAACTTCCTGGTACATAGTTGGGTCACTCAAAGGTTAAAAACAAAAGGCCACTTGTGTCAGCTAAGGCCTCACAACAGATCAATCCTCACAATTCACTTTCTTGACTTGCCAATTCTCTTTTTTTTTGGGGGGGGGGGTTCCTTTGGCCATGTCCTTTACAGTCATGTTCTTTTCATGGATACTAAAAAGTTGCTCCTTGGGGTCACCAGGCTGGGTGGCACACTCGGAAGGGTGTCAGGTTAGCTGCCTTAGCAATAGTCTCGATGTACTTCTGTAGACTATTGACTTTGTGGTAGCAGAACTGAAAGTAGTAGCAGAAGAATTGTTGGGACCAAATAGGTAGGTGTCATGGTGACAGGTGGGCCAGAGGACTGTGGCTATCATGACTGGGGCTATTTTTAGCAGGATCGATCATCATGGGGGTCTCAGGGATACGTAGAAGCGTAATGGACACATTAGATTCTTACCCCATTTCCTTCCCACATTTTCTTGGTCTTGTGTGTTTATTCCCCACTAAATGATAATCCATTTTCCCTTTTGCAACCAACACCATATTTCCTATTCCTGCTATGATATCTGTGGACATTGATTTATGACACCCTGTCTGTCTATACCAAACTTTCCCATCTGATTCTAATTGTAGGAGCTCCAAAAAGGTGGAGGAGAAAATCAATCAGAACCACTCTGTGACATTGCTGGGGAAGGAATGTAGAGACCTGAGAAAATTGTCTCCTTCCCTTCCTGAGAAGTAAAAACAGGAGCTTACAAGAGGGTGGAGAAGAGGGGGAGGAAGGAGAACAGTGGTCTGTGAAGTTGGTGCCCACACTTCCCTAACCAGCTGAGAAAAGAAACCACCATGCACTTGAGCTCAGCTTTGGGGGTGGTGGGGGGAAGAGAGTTAGTTGTGAATATTGTATAGGGCTCAGCAAACTATGGCACCTGCTGTCCGTTTTTGTAAGGCCCAAGAGTTTGAAATAGTTTTTACATTTTAAAATAAAGTTTTCTTGTATCTAAAGATCTAAAAACCATCCTTAGCACAAGGGCCATACAAAAACAGGAGTTGGGGGAGTGTTGAGGCTGGGCAGCTGACTCCAGGTATGGTACATCAGTTACTGACCAGGTCAGTTGCGATCCCTTGTCTCCATTCCATGATAGTTATGTGTTCAGCAGATGGGCTAGGGGAGAAGACCTCTTTGGGGGTATGGCGATGGTTGCAGAGGAAGGTGATCTAGCCATCCTTTCCATGGGTTGTTGGAAGTGAGGTCTATGAGTTGGGCTTTTAACTATCCATTACATTGCTCAGTTATCCCAGCTGCCTGAGGGTGATTTGGAGCACGTGATGCCTTGATCTCAGGTCCATTGTGGGGTAAAGGTAGAGGAAAATGAAGTCCTGTTATGGATAGAAATGTAATCTGGTTATCCAAACCTCAAACCGTTGTGAGTCTTGAGGGCATGGGCAGTGAGCTTGGCAATGGGATATATCATCACAACAGCTATTCCATGCCTAACATGAGTGCTGATTGCTGTAAGAACATATTGTAGCTGCTTCTGTGGGAGGCAGGTCAGTGTAGTGTAGTTGTTAAGGTGTGTTGGTTTTGTGTGCCCCTGGGCACTCTCTCTTCCGTGGGTACAGAAGAACGTTTCTTCTGTTGATTTCTTGGGCATTGCTCTAGTACCAACTAGACATACGTTTGGGTAGGTGAATTCCTCTCTGCCCATGCTGCTAAGGGTCAGTGGGTTACCATGCATAGTTTGGGCATATACCCAGGAGGCCACTGAGGCAATTGTCTTGGAGCAGGTTTCAGTGGCCTTTGTTGTTCACTCTTTTCATTCGTGCCTGACTCTTTGTTACCACACTTGAGATTTTCTTGGCAAAGATACTGGAGTGGTTTGTCATTTCCTTTTCCAGCTCATTTTGTAGATGAGGAAACTGAGGCAAATAGGGTTAAATGACCTGCTCAGGGTCATATAGCTAATAAGTGTCTGAGGCCAGATTTGAACTCAGAAAGATGAGTTCCTGACTCCAGGCCCAGCACATTATCCACTGTGCCATCTAGCTGTCCTTTAATGTGCTACTGCCAGTAACCAAATAGTGGGGAAGGGGAAAGGAATAAGCCTTTATTAAGTACCTACCGTGTGCCAGGCACTGTGCTAAGCACTTTACAAAAATCTCATTGGATCCTCACCACAATCCTAGACTGCTAAGTAGGTGCTATTATTATCCCAAGTTGGGGAAATTGAGGCAGAGGTTAAGCTAGTATCCGAGGTCAGAATTGAATTCAGGTTTTCCTGACTCCAGGAAGTGCTCTATCCACTGAGCCACCTGCCTTTCTAGCTGTCTAGTCTTATCAATTCTTGGGTGTCTTTTTGTTTGTTCGTTTCTAGGGGAGGTCATGGCTAACAGTTCATCCTGGGCCCCCAGCTTGGCAGTTCCCTGAATTATATCAGGGTTTGTTGTTGTTTAGTAGTTTCTATCCTGTCTGACTCTTTGTGACCCCATGTGGGGTCTTCTTGGCAAAGTTACTGGAGTGGCTTGCTATTTCCTTCTCCAGCTCATTTTATAGATGAGGAAACTGAGGCAAAGAAGGTTATGTGACTTGCCCAGGGTCACACATCTAGTAAGTGTCTGAGGGCAGATTTGAACTCAGGTCTTCCTGATCTGACTCCAGGCTCAGCACCCTATCCACTGTACCTCCTAGCTGCCCTTATCAGGGTTGGTATCCCTGTAATCTTGGTTTTCTACTTTTCTTTTTCTATTTGAGCCACCAGCACAATGTCATCTATGTAATGTAGGGTTGTAATGCCACGGGAGCAAGGGGCCCTTGGACAGAGTCTTTACCCAATGGGGAAAAATTTCAGGGTTGTTTAAGTACCCTTAGGGTAGAACAGAGGTGTACTCTCTTCTAAGCTAAGTAAAAGCAAATTGGTCTTTGTCCCCCCCAGTCTGAGAAGCACTGAAAAGAATGCTTTTGTAAGCAATCCCATCACAAAGAGAATCCCTCATCCAGGCCACTGAATTTTAATAGGGGAGGAGACCCTGGAGCTGGCCCCTAGCCTCATATCTAAGGTCAAGTCTTTGAAGTGAGTCAAGTCAGAAAGTAAGCCAAGTCACTTTGAAGTGAGTCAAGTCAGGGGAAGGCATTCCCTTTCAGTAACCCCTGGCAAAATCCTCCAGTGGACTACTTCCCTCACGTGTTTGAAAGGATGAGATCTGATGACAGTCCTCTCGACAATGCTGTGAACTCCAGTGTAATCAAGGAAGGGTGCTGCCCCCTCCCTACCCACCTCACCTCAGAGTCATCATTCATTCAGCTGTTCTCCATCTCTTCTGCCTTATGTTATCTAACTGTTTCACTATAACACCTCAGTTCCCACTTCAATATGAGTCTTTGTCATTCCTGGTCTCTCCTCCTTCGTTATAAGTTCTTAATCATGGTGGGGAGGTGAGGGCAAGTATTTCCTAAGAGCAGGAGGCATGAGAATGAATGTTTCCTTTGATTTCACACTGAACCCAGAGAATGAGTAAACTCCTGTGTGGTCCCTAGATTAATGAGCTCCCAAACAGCACTTCCCCAGGAGCCCTTCTCCCTCTTTCCATGAGGAATCTTCTCAATGCTTGGGGATCCTCACAGCCTTCTTATTCAAGAGAGGGATGACCCCACTCTCCATAGGCCTTGTGAGGAGATGCTGGGTGAGGTACTGGGAAGGATCAGGCAGTTCATTGCTCATAGGCATGCAAGTGTGCATCTACTCATCCTTTCAGTCCTATGGGTAAGCATGAGGTGGTGGCATGGATAAGTGGTGGGATGTGCACCCTAATTTAGAACCCAGCACTCTGGGTCTCTGCCCTTATATCTGATTGCTATTTCTGGATATATTACCTGAGACTAGGTGGGAAGGGAGCCATTGGGGAAGTCAATCAGTGGGCGACCTAGAGTTTGACGCCCCTTATTGATCACAAGGGTAATATGATTAGGCAAGTTTGCTAACCTCGAATACTTGAATTAGATGAAGTTTACTACACTGATTGTGGTCAGGAGGGCTTTGCCAAAATTCTTTGCCTCAGTGAAGCTGACTAGACCAGTACTCGGGTATATAGGGGTTTCCTGGTTTAAAGTTGGGTGAGTGAATGGTCAAACATGTAATCATTTTTATTAACTGAAGCCTACCAATAGAACAGTCCTCACATCAATATTCAAACAAATCAAAAGATTGAAAAATAGAAAACATAAGATGCATACCATCAAAAACAATTGATCTGGG
Organism: Trichosurus vulpecula; assembly: GCF_011100635.1. NCBI lineage: Eukaryota > Metazoa > Chordata > Mammalia > Diprotodontia > Phalangeridae > Trichosurus > Trichosurus vulpecula. The sequence goes on from NC_050577.1 coordinate 266,571,621, forward strand.
AAAAAATGTTGAGGAGAAACAGTTTAAAAATGCTGAAAGGACTCACTGAAAAATGAAAACAAAAAAGCCCCTGGATACCATATTTCAGGAAGTTGTAAATGAAAATTAAGCAAATTTATTAGGACCAGAGGGCAAAGTAAAAATAGGAAGAATCCACTGCTAACCTGCAGAAAGAAATCTTAAAATCAAAACTCCCAGAAGTATAGCCAAAATCTAAAACTTCCAGATTAAAAAGAAAAACAAACAGACACAAAGTTAGAGTTCAAGTACTAAGGAACTACACAAGATTTGGCAGTTACAACTATAAGGGAAGGAAAATCTAGGAATACATTGTTGCAAGAGGTAAAGCATAAGGGCTTATAATAGAAAATAATCTATCCTTCAAGACTGAATTTAAGCCTACTGGGAAAAATAGACCTTTAATAAGATAGAGGACTTTCAAGCATTGCTGATAAAAAGACGAAAGATGAGTAGAAATTTAACAACTAAAGCAAAGTAGTCAAGAGAAATCTAGAGAGGAGGAAAAAAGGCTAAAAAGAGCCTCAGTTTCCAAAGGTAAAGTGGGATCATGGTATAAATGAAGAGATTTGATGGGAGTCACTAAGAGGAGAGTTGGGGGAATAAAACTTTTATTCCTACTACCATGACTACCTTTTAGACACAGCCTTCATTTTAGAGATGAGGAAACAGGCCCAGAGAGAGGGCAAGTGACTTGTCCAAAGTCACACAGGCATTAAATGACAGAAGCAGGATTTCAATGATTTTAATTTGTTTTGGCTCGAGGGAGTACCACATCAGCCTAAGGCCATCATCCCCATAGATCAAATCCTTTCCTGCAGCCCTTGATATTCTTCCCCTTCCATTGATCCCTCCTGCTTTTCTGGCCCCTGTGCCTCAGACTCTCTCCTTAGGAATTCCTTCCCTCCCCTTACCTTGTGCACAGTTCCAAAGACACCTGAGCCAAGCACTTTTGGTTTCCTGAGCTCTGTCTCCTTGAAAATTCGGGCCAAGACCTTGTTGGCCTTCTCACCAGGGTCCAGAGGCTCCAGGCTCTGTAGGGGACAGAGGGGAGCAGTCAGGAAAATCTCTTCCTGGGCTGAATCCTTTCCCATCCCCCCTAACTACCTTCTATAGGACAGCAATGAGTGAAGGGGGAACTACAGCCCACAGTGGTGAAAGGAAGAAGAAAGAATTAGCATCTCTGAGAAACATCATAAACATGTTGGGAGATAGGAAATCCTGAAAGCTGCCAGGATCAGAGGTTGTGTAGTCAGGGCTCTAGCAGAGAAATATTATTTCCATGGTGTCAGGGATCATGAGAGGGTGTTAACAAGGACTTTAGAGGGAAATTTTCCCTTGGAGGGGGAGGTGTGTGCTGGGGGTGGGGGGAGGGAAGGAAGGGCAAGAATTCTATTTAGATGACCTTTCTCTTGTATACCATTTTACAAGGTACTTTCACATGCATTGTTTCACTGTAGCCTTACAATCTGTATGAGACAAAGCAAAACTTACCACTGTTTCACAGACGGGGAAACTGAGGCTTTGCTCAAGGTCACACAACCAGCACTATAACCCAGTTCAGGTTTTCTTACCACTGTGTCACTATTTCCTTGAAGGGAGGGGATTAAGAACTGACTGAGAATGGCTCAACAGTATGGGGGGGAGGGGTCTCCATTGGAAACTGCCCCTTAAGTACAGGAAGGAGCATTCACCTCACCCCGCTCCAAGTAGCGCCTCATTGCTCTCTTATTCTGGATCTTCCGCCCTCGCAAGTAGAGCAAGGTGAGTAGCAGGACCAAGGTGATCACTATCAACCCTGCTACCACCGCTAGACCCACAGCCACATGGGTCTTACTGTAGGAAAAAGGAAACAAGGCTTACCCTGAGGATGCAGCTTCTTTACGTAAACTGTATCCCCACAGCATGGGAGATGCCCATCAAAGATCCCTACTGCCCTACCACTTCTTGGATTAGCCCAGGGGTGGGGAACCTGTGGCCACATGTGGTTCCCCACCCCTGGACTAGCCTATAGACATAAGTCTATATATGCAGTCAGTATATGCAAAAAATTAATTTATCCCTGGATACTCCAGCCTACGTCAAGTTAGTTTTAGAGGGGGAGGATAAAAATAGAAGTCCCTGGGTTCTTTCAGAGACTTCCCTTTCCCTTCCCTCTCCTGTCCTCCTGAAAATCTCTTATAATCATTGAACTCCAACCTACCTGCTTATGGCCTGTGGCTGTCCCAAGCAGTCATGGAGCTCTGGTCCATTACACCTGGAATAGAATAAGACCTCCTTAGTGAGGGACTTGGACAACTGGCATTCCATTCTATGAGCTCTTTTCCCCACTACACTGATCCCAGAACCTCCTATGGTTTGCTCACACTGGAATCCATATTTCATCTGAACCTAGCAATGAGGCTTAATTCTCTGATCCCTTCTTTTCTCTCTGGGTGCCACTTTTTCTTTTCTGGCCTATATTTACCCCAGTTTCTCAGGATGGTTTCTGTGGTGGGATAGACCTCCCCATTCCAGCCCTCTTAAATCTCTTAGCTTTTTAAAAAATTAATTTAGTTTTAGTTTTCAACATTCACTTTTATAAGATTTTCAGTTCTAAAATTTTCCCCCTTCCCAAGATGGCTTGCAACCTGATAAAGTCTATACATGTACAATTGTATTGAACATATTTCCACATTAGTCATGTTGTGAAAGGAGAATCAAAAAAATTGGGGAAAATCAGGAGAAAGAAAAAAAAAAGAAAAGAGAAAATAGTGTGCTTTGATCTGCAGTCAAACTCCATAGTTCTTTCTCTGGATGTGGACAGCATTTTCTATCATGATGAATCTTTTGGGAAAATCTCTTAGCTTGTTGTTGGGTTTGGTTCCTCCCTAATCTTTTCCCTCCTGACTTATTGTCCCCTGTCCTATGACCCCTTTCTCTTTCCCTCCCCACCCTCTTTCTCTTCACTGACCCCTGAGTGCAGTTCTCATGGCAAGGCAGACACTCTCAATGAGCATCTGGGTACTTGTGGATGGGTCCTTTTTGGCACCCATGAGGCCGTGGGGGCAGCTGCTCACACAGTGTGGTCCATCCCGGAAATGGGCACACTGAGCATAAGCATCTGAGCCCTAGTGGAGGTGGAAGAAAAGGTCAAGAAGGACTGAAGCCTGAGGATCCTTTGAGCTCATCCAGGAGATTTCCTACCCTGGGTGAGGGAGCCAAGCAGTTACCATTTCTACCTCACAAATACCAACATTGTATAAGCCCATGGAGGGCAGGGCCTGTCCTGCTTCTGTATTTGTATTCTTAGCACCCAGCATCCTGTTGGACTTTGGCAAATGTTTGATTGATTGATTTCCTGCCAGGCCTATGATATGCAGCCCCTTGAGTAGCCCCCCTCCCCCTCCAAGGAATTCTGGGACTTATACCATACCGAGCCATAGCAGGTGACATTGCCCTCCACAGGCTGGCACTCAGGATGGCAGGAGAAGCACTCATCCTCATGAGCAAACTCTTGGGGTTCTCTGGAGGTAGGCCCAAAGAGATAGCATCATTTTCAGGTTCTCTCCTCCATAAACCCTTCCCCGACCTTCAGCTCTATGTAATGCCCACCCCATCAAAGGACAAAAAGTTGCCATAGGAGATCCAGCCCTCCACATGACACACAGCCCCTCATTGTGCCCCTCCATTTGCTGTACCCCACCATATCCCCCTTCTAGCCTCTACAGTACCCATTAAGGAAGTTGCACTGGGTCACACAGACCCCCTTTCAACTGTAGTTTCGACAGGATAAGCACTGGCCAGGACCAGGGCCCCAGCAACCCCCAGATGAGCACAGTGGGTCACACACTCGACCCTCTGCCACTGGAGAAGGAGAAGAAGGAGAAGTGGGTCAGAAGAGCCCTCCTCAGTCTGCCCACCAAATGCCAACCACTGTACTTGGCCTTGGGTCCCACAGTCTCCAGCTCAGAATCTTTTCTCCCATTCCTCTCCCCATTGGAAGTTCCATATCACCACTGCCTGTGCCCTCAGGCCTTCACTTCCCTCCCACTTACCACAGTCCTTTTTGGGGCGATTATGCTTGATATCCAGCCTGCCTTCCTTTGGTCCCCGAAGCAGCCTGGTCCAGTTCAGAAAGTGGTGGTAGCAAAGGCGCCGGTTGGCACTGATATAAATACGCCCAGCACTGACTTCTTTCAGGGACCTGGGCCCCAACGATGTCACATTCACGCTTTTCATGATCAACAGTGAGAAACCTCGACTGGGGATGGGAATGACAATATAAGGAAGGAGGCCCCAGAGAAAGAGATGAGGAGAAGGGGCCTATGACTACTGGGTGGGAACTTTGTCTTTTTGCCCAGTGACCCCAAATTCCTCCTACTTGTTCCTCAGAAGGCAGTATGGGTAAGCCTGATGCCAAAAGGTACTCCCCCCCAAGAATATGTCCTGTGCCAAATAATACCACCTTCTTCATAGACTTACTTGTAGAGACTTCTACCACCTATGGTTGTCAGGTTGGAGAAGACACTAAAGTTGTGCATGTGGGGAGGCCACAACTGGATGTTCAGGTAACCTGTGGAGGAAGGGAGCTTTACTTATGGAGTCTGCCCTTTGCCCTCTGCACCTTCTCACTTGCTCATGTCTCTCCCCAAGCAGCTGGGGTACAGTTGCTCCTCCCTGGGTTCACTGTGTACCCTGCCAATGTTCCTAGTCTCCTTGTTTCCCTGGAGACACATCCCTTCTTCCCTGACCCCACTTACCTGTAATCTCCTTAACGGTCTGCAAGATTGAGCTTCTCAGGATCCAGGGCAGGTATGTTTGTTGTACCAGGGGTCTCTGGGGAAGACAAGGAAAAACATGAGGGTTTTCTTTAAGTACTTTTAAGGTGAGCTGAAAGAGGGATTAGATCATAATTTATTCTAAGGACTAGAACTAGAACCAGAAATGGGTGAAAATTATAGGAATTAGATAGGAATTAGCATAAGCAGGAGCTTTCCAACAATTACAGCTGCCCAGCCCTGGAATAAGCTACCCCCCCACCCCCACCCCAAAAAGCACAAATCCCTCATCACAGGAAGTGTTTGAGCCCAGGGGAGATAAGCATCTGTTAGGGATATTAGAGAGGAGATTGCCTTGTTGATGTCACATGATCATTTATTTTGTTAGAGTTGGGGTGAGGAGGTGGGTAAGGGTGTAGAAGAACCCAAGAGAGGTTTGAAGAAGGGAAGAATCTAACCCTTGGAGGCCAGTGATAAGGAAGTCCAGGTTTCCCAAGATCTTGGTACAGTTCACAAACCCATCAATGTTGCTAGAATCCACAGTCTGAAATCGGCTACCTGAGCCTGTCCCCTCACAGGCTGCAAACAGAAACAGGATGGGGAGGAGACAAAGGAAATTTAGAAGGGTCTGATGGTAGGCACCAAGACGAGACTTGGGTGAATAAAACTTTTCTCCCCCATACCATGACACATGAGCCACAGGGCTCACACATCTTCAACCCATTTTTTACCTCCATCTTGTCCCCAGGACAGGCCCTGACACAGGAGGTATGATCTGTAACAAAGCTATCTGTGCCAGGAGAGAAGAGAGCAAGGAAAATGAGAAAGGGCAAATTCCACCCTCTGTCAGACCTGCCTAGGATTTCAAGTTGAGCAGGACCTCAGTGGGCATGTCCTCCACTCCCTGCATTTGGCAGATAAAGAAACTCCAGGCAAAGAGCTGATGAGACTTACAGAAGGCCACAGGTTGTGAGTGGCAGAGCCAGGCTTCAAACCAAGGTCCTCTGCCTCCCAAACCAGTGTTCTTTCCACTCCATAATATACTGGGAGCAGAGAGAATCCCTGCCCCTCCTGCACCCTCTCAGGTGTCCTGAGTGCCTCTAGTGGAGGTTCTTGCAGCCCTCTTTACCTCATGTCTTTGGCAAAAGTCCCTTCTAGAGGGGTCACAATCCATGTGTCTCTCCCTTTATTAACTTTTCTCTCCACACATGGACACACAGAGAAACCCCTAAAGTGACTTTCCCTGTTCCTACTCCACTAATCTCTGCCCAGGTTTCCTTTCTCTGCCTGTTGCAGCCACTTACGGGGACAGCTGGCCACACAGACCCCTCCATACTGGTACTTAGTGTGAGGATTGGGCTGTAGTTGGAAAGTGAGCTTGTTGTAAACAAGGGGCAGTGGGCACAGAGACACACAGGCTTCACTGTCATTGAAGTGTCAGCATGCCTAGGAAACAGGGATAGAATGAGGATAGAGGAATATTTGTGCCCACCCATACACTCCCCCCAGCCACCAGGCCTCCCTCCAACACTGTGTGCCAGGCCAGGGCACTCTTAAAAGGGCCCCACCCATTACCCCAGTACATACAAAGAAGTCTGCCTCCCGGGGACCTGCACACTCATTATGGCAACACTGGTTGGGATTGGGCCCCATTCCCCAGTCAACCCTCCCTTCTGTCCCCCCACTCCCCCCCATTCCCTTTTCCCTTACTTTCTTATAGGGCAAGATAGATTTCTATGCCCCATTGCCTGTATATCTTGTTTCCTAGTTGCATGCAAAACCTTTTTTTTTTTTTGAACATCTGTTTTTAAAACTTTTAAGTTCCAAATTCTCTCCCCTCTTCCCTCCCCACCCACGCTCCCTAAGAAGGCAAGCAATTCAACATATGCCACATGTGTATCATTATGTAAAACCCTTCCACAGTACTCATGTTGTGAAAGACTAACTATATTTTGCTCCTTCCTATCCTATCCCCCTTTATTCATTTTTCTCCCTTGACCCTGTCCCTTTTCGAAAGTGTTCGTTTTTGATTACCTCCTCCCCCTATCTGTCCTCCCTTCTATCGTCCCCCCCTTTTTTATCTCCTTCCTCCTTCTTTCCTGTGGGGTAAGATACCCAATTGAGTGTGTATGTTATTCCTTCCTCAGGTCAAATCCAATGAGGGCAACATTCAGTCATTCCCCCTCACCTGCCCCTCTTCGTTTCCTGCAGAACTGCTTTTTCTTGCCACTTTTATGCGAGATAATTTACCCCATTCTGTCTCTCCCTTTCTCCCTCTCTCAATATATTCCTCTCTCATCCCTTCATTTGGTTTCATTTTCTTAGATATCACCCCTTCATATTCAACTAACCCTGTGCTTCTGTATATATATATATATATGTATACATACACACACACACACACACACACACACACACACACACACATATATATATATATATATATATATATATATATATATATATATATATATATATATATATATATATATTCCCTTCAGCTACCCTAATACTGAAACTGAGGTCTCATGAATTATACACATCATCTTTCCATGTAGAAATGTAAACAAAACAGTTCAACTTTAGTAAGTCCCTTATGATTTCCCTTTCTTGTTTGCCTTTTCATGGTTCTCTTGATTCTTGTGTTTGAAAGTCAAGTTTTCTATTCAGCTCTGGTCTTTTCACTGAGAAATCTTGAAAGTCCTATATTTTATTGGAAATCCATATTTTGCCTTGGAGCATGATACTCAGTTTTGTTGGGTAGGTGATTCTTGGTTTGAATCCTATCTCCATTGACCTCTGGAATATCTATTGCAAGCCCTTTGATTCCTTAATGTAGAAGCTGCTAGATCTTGTATTATCCTGATTGTGTTTCCACAATACTCAAATTGTTTCTTTCTGGCTGCTGGCAGTATTTTCTCCTTGATCTGGGAGCTCTGGAATTTGGTGACAATATTCCTAGGAGTTTTCTTTTGGGGATCTTTTGCAGGAAGTGATCAGTGGATTCTTTCAATTTCTATTTTACCTTCGGGCTCTAGAATATCAGGGCAGTTTTCCTTGATAATTTCATGAAAGATGATATCTAGGCTCTTTTTTTGATCATGGCTTTCAGGTAGTCCAGTAGTTTTAAAATTATCCCTCCTGGATCTATTTTCCAGGTCAGTAGTTTTTCCAATGCAATATTTCACCTTGTCTTCCATTTTTTCATTCCTTTGGTTCTATTTTATATTATCTTGATTTCTCACAAAATCACTAGCTTCCACTTGCTCAAATCTAATTTTTAAGGTAGTATTTTCTTCAGTGGTCTTTTGGACCTCCTTTTCCATTTGGCTAATTCTGCCTTTCAAGGCATTCTTCTCCTCGTTGGCTTTGTGGAGCTCTTTTGCCATTTGAGTTAGTCTATTTTTTAAGTTGTTATTTTCTTCAGTATTTTTTTGGGTCTCCTTTAGCAAGTCATTGACTTGTTTTTCATGGTTTTCTCACATCACTCTTATTTCCTTCCCAATTTTTCCTCTACTTCTCTAACTTGCTTTTCCAAATCCTTTTTGAGCTCTTCCATGGCCTGAGACCAGTTCATGTTTTTCTTGGAGGCTTTTGATGTAGGCTCTTTGATTTTGTTGACTTCTTCTGTCTGTCTGTTTTGGTCTTCTTTGTCACCAAAGAAAGATTCCAAAGTCTGAGTCTGAATCTGAGTCCGTTTTCGCTGCCTGGCCAGGTTCCCAGCCAACTTACTTGACCCTTGAGTTTTTCGTCGGGTATGACTGATTGTAGAGTAGAGAGTACTTTGTCCCAAGCTTGAGGGGCTGTGCTGTTGTTTTCAGAGCTATTTCCACACAGCAAGCTCTGCCACACCTGCGCTACTCCTCCCGCAAGAACCACCAACCCGGACCATGACTCAGATCTAAGCTGGCTCTGCATGCCTGCTCTGATCCACCACTTAATTCCTCCCACCAGGTGGGCCTGGGGCCAAAAGCAACTGCAGCTGTAGCTGTGTAAGCAGCCTCAGGGCTGCATCACTTCTGCTGCCCCCCGGTTGGTGGCCCAACCTCAAACTCCTTTCACGCTGCCCCCCACAGTTTTCCCACTCACCTCCTCTGTTGTCTTTGGTGTTTGTGGGTTGAGATGTCTGGTAACTGCCACAGCTCACTGATTCAGGGTGCCAGCACCTGTTCTGCCCGGCTCCCGCTCTGGTTAGTCTGGGTACATCCCAGGCTGGGCTCTGCTCTGCTCCCAGTTCCATGGGATAAATCTTACCCAGCGACCATCCAGGCTGTCCTGGGCTAGAGCCCTGCTTCCCTCTGCTATTTTGTGGGTTCTGCAGTTGTCGAATTTGTTCAGTGCCATTTTTTATAGGTGTTTTGAGGGACCTGGGGGGGAGCTCACGCAAGTCCCTGCTTTCCAGCTGCCATCTTGGCCTCTAAATCACTATTGATTAGAGAAATATAAATTAAAACTACTCTGAGATAACACCTCACCATATCAGATTGGCTAATAAGACAGAAAAAGAAAACGAGAAAATTGGGACACTCCTGCACTATTGCTAAAATTGTAAATGAATCCAACCATTCTGGAGAACAATTTGGAACTATGCTCAAAGGGCTATAAAACTGTGCATACCCTTTGACCTAGCAATACCACTATTAGGTCTGTATCCCAAAGAGATCATAAAAAAGGGAAAAGGATCTACAGTTACAAAAATATTTATTGCAGCTCATTTTGTAGTGGCAAAGAATTGGAAATTGAGGGACTGTCCATCAATTGGGGAATGGCTGAACAAGTTGTGGTATACAATTGTAATTGAATACTACTGTGCCATAAGAAATGATGAGCAGGCTTTCAGAAAAACCTGGAAAGATTTATATGAACATACAAAGTGAAATGAGCAGAACCAGGAGAACATCCTACATAGTAACAGCAATATTGTATGATGATCATCTGTGAATGACTTAGCTATTCTCAGCAATACAATGATTCATGACAATTACAAAGGACTCATTATGAAAAATGCTATCCACTTCCAGAGAAAGAACTGATGGAGTCTGAATGCACATCGAAACATACAATATTTCACTTTATTTTTTTCAGTGGTTTTTTTGGTGGGGGGTCTGTGTTTTCTTTCACAACATGACTAATATGGAAATATGGTTGGCATGATTACACATGTATTACCTATATCAAATTGTTTACCATCTCAGGGAAAGGGGAGAGGAGGGAGGAAGAGAATTTGGAACTCAAAATTTAAAAAAACCCAAAACTTGTTTTTGCATGTAATTGAGAAAAAATAACAAAATATTTTTTTTTTTAAAAGAGTCTGCAAGGACCTAGATGAATGTCCTGGGGTTAAGGGATTTGGCTGGATAGAACTGCCAGGGATCCAGAAGGATAAGTTTTGGGACTTTCCTGAGGGGGAAGTAATAGCAGTACCAGACCATTATGAAGTATTTCATCTTGGGAATTTATCCACTTGTAGGGTATGTTGGTCCACCCTGGCACCTGAGGAATATAATGAGGGATGAACTTTAGTGTCATGGATCTAGGCCTAGGGCCCTGAGGATGAACCTTTAATGGAGGGGACTCTCCTTTAGAAGGAAGACTTAATGGGAATGTGACTCACAGTTTTTTCCATTGTTCTTGACTACAGTCTCAGCCTGTGGGTCCCTCACGATGTCTCTCCAGTCAATTGTGTCCATGTGACAAAGTCTGTCATTCCTTTCAATGTAAACACCCCCAGCCAGGATCTCTGGAGGGAAAGATTGGTAGGGTGGAATTGAAATCTCCAGGACCAAATTGAGTTGCTTGCCAGAGGTCTTCTACACACATCTATCCTGGCTTTGAGATTATATTTGAAAGGATACAGGGGTGTAGAGTAGATGGTTTTGGGTAAAAGAGGCCCAAATTGCAAAGAAGAGCATAGGGGATAGGGAATGAGTCTGAAGCACCTCTTGTTTCCCCAGACACCTGTTCTAGATCTGGTTTAGCCAGTAGAAGAAGGCAGAGCAAGGGAGAGGCTGGAAGATTCAGCAGACTGAACTTTTGTACTCCTCCACCTCCAGACTCTCTTGCCTATTTTTCAACTGACTGGAGCAAGGAAGTAGGAGGAGAGACTGAGGGCAGGAGAGAAGTGAGCCAAGTCATATTTAACCAGCATGCTTTTCCCTAGGGGGATAAATACAAGAAATCAGGACTGTGGTTTGGGAAGTCAGAGAACTAGTAGGAAAAATCAGAGTAAACATAGTACAACAACCCCAAATGTAAAGGAATTGGCAGAGGCAGAGGCTCAAGACAAGATCTTAGCTCTAACTCCCCTCATCCCCTGCAAATGCCTTTGTTCCTCCCTATGGACCCTGTACAGAGGGCTTGTGGTAGTCAGTTTGGTAGTTAGTAGATAGTTATTTGAGTTATTAAGAGTAGAAGAAAGAATGGTTGATTATTAGAATGAACAGAGATGGGAAGAGGGGTGAAGAGATGAATGGGTAGCTATCAATGAGTGGCCAGTAGTCAACTGGAAAGGCTAGTGGGCTGGTCAAAGAGGTCAGTATACTCCTTAGAGGTGGTCAGTGGACTAGTTAGTCATTACCTGTGAGCTGATTGAGGCAGAGCTGGCATAGGGCATAGCCAGAGTTGGTGTTATAGTTGAGCAAGACAAAGATGGAAAACTTCCCATCATAGACCTGGGCTCCTCTTATCAGATGAAGGTTGGGGAGTGACAGATCTCAAATTTGTTCATGGTGATTAGGACATATCCTATTACCTCCCGGATCCTTTATGTTGGGACATAGAAGCATGGGTGAAAAGGAGTGAATATATATCAAACACAGTCTCATACTCCTTTCCTCTAATCACAGAAGCAAGACAAAGAGGTTTGGGGTGGGGAAGAGAGGGGACATTCCAAGTCTTCCAGGTTCTCCATTCTGGAGGGGGAAGCTTGAATTTGGAGATCATTTTCTGACCCTTTACCTCTGAGAGTCAGGATGTTAAGAACCAGATGAGACATGATTATCCTGGTGCCCAATGCTGCCTTCTCCTGAGCTACTTGATCTAAAGGGTTCCCTCCTCCTAATACTCTGCTCTCAGGAGCTCCATTTCTCAACCTGATAATCTACAAAGGGCTCCCTCCTCCTCCTGTTTCCCCCCTCCCGCCAATTCTTGTCCTCTTTATAGATACAATTCTTTTACCAAGGAGGGAATGTAGAGGACAGGTCCTAAGAGAGAAGTGGGGTTTTCCACAGGGAGAAAAAAGGGGAACCAGGAGAAAGTTGGGGATAATGTTCCCTGCTCCCAGAGAAGTCAAGGCTATATCTCAGCTAGAGAATGGAAGGAATGAAAGAAAAAGAACCTGCAGGAAGGAGCGAGGTCAAGTTGTGCTGTGTAAGCACAATTTCCAGGTTTCCCGTCACCACCTTACATGGCCCAGAGAGCTGATGCAGGATCTTGTTCCGGCTTTCCAGATTGCCGGTAACATGCAATCCTTGACGTGCTATTGGGAGAGGAATGAGAAGGGCTGAGAATTTGGGGATCCCCCTATAGTACCATCCCAATACAAGACTCCTCTTCTTCTCACTAGGGACAGGATTCTAGTGGGAGTCAGATGTCAGATTGGATAAGAGGAAGAGACAGGGTAGGCTAAGGCATATTGATATTCTGTGCCCTTATATTCAGTGGAGGGAAATAGACATGGAAACATCTTACCACAGGCATGAAGACTAAGAGGTTAACCAAGCCTAAACTATTATTTCAGAGTTTTGTTTTGTTTTTCTCTTCAGGTGGCTGGTTTTCCCCTGGTGGATGGAGGAGGGGGCAGAGAGCAATAGCTTTGCTCCATCTCCTTACCCCCTTCTTCCCCAGGGTCCTTGAAATAAAGCTCCCTTTGGGGCAGACACACAGCTTGTGTCCACTGGGGATGACAAAGGGTGGGGCAGAGAAGTGGGAGTAGTACCCAGAGCCACAGCCCAATCCACAATGAGTTGATTTTGTCTAAGATAAGGGGGCAGCCCTTCCTTTCCCCCAGCCTTCTCTTGCTCCCCCTTCAAGGCCTAGGCTCAGAGAGTGACCTCACTGGAGGGAAAAGAGAATGGTCTCTAGCAGCTTTGTCTTTTCAGCTGGGAGAAGATAAGATACAAGACCCCCATAAATCTCTCCAATGCTCCTGCTCCTCCTTCTAATCCCTCCAATCCGTCATCCAATATTGACTCCATTTTTATTGTACTCTATTCCCCCACCCCAAATCTTGGTATTCTGCATCTCCCTCCCCCCATCATTTCTGCATTTTTTCATCAAGGGCAAAAAATGACTGGGATGATTAACAGGAAGGAAACTTCTCCATAATATCATTTTTTAAAAATCAAATTTAATTTTCAGCTCCAAATTCTTTCCCTTCCACCTCCCTCTCTTCCCCATTGAGAAAGTAAGAAAAACAAAACCCATTACAAACATGTATAATCAAATAAAACTAATTCCAACGTTAGCCATGTCATATATGTATATGCATACATATGTGTATATGTTTGCATACATCTATATCTGCACTCTGAGTCCATCACCCCTCTTATCTGGAGGTGTGATGTTTCATCATGAGCCTTCTGGAATTGTGGTTAGTCGTTTGTTGTTTAGAGTTCCTAAGTCTTTCAAAGATGTTTATCTTTACAGTATTATGGTATAAATTGTTCAAGTAGTTTTGCTCAATTCACTTTGGCTCATTTCACATGAATATTTCCAAGTTTCTCTGAAACCATCCCTCTTTGTAATTTCTTATAGCACAATAGTACTGTCACACTCATATGCCATAAATCGTTCAGTCATTTCCCAGTTGATGGGCACCCTTAGGTTTTCCAATTCTTTGTCACCATGAAAAGAGCTGTTATAAATAGTTTTATACATATTAATCCTATGCCTCTTTCTTTGATCTGAATAGAGACTAAAAGTCATATCATTGGGTCAAAGGAATTCCAAATTGCCTTCTAGAATGATGAGAGTAGGGGCAGCTGGGTGGCGCAGTGAGTAGAGCACCTGCCCTGGAGTCAGGAGGACCTGAGTTCAAATCTGGCCTCAGACACTTGACACACTAGCTGTGTGACCTTGGGCAAGTCACTTAACCCCAATTGTCCTGTCTTTCCCCATCCAAAAAAAAAAAAAAGAAAAAATAAAATAGAATGACTAGAGTGCTAGGCCTATTCACAGTTCTGCCAGCAGTACAATAACATACCTGTTTTCCTACAGTACCTCCAGCATTTGCAATTTTCCTTTTCAAATCTGCTGATCTGATGGGTGTTAGGTGGTACCTCAGGGTTATTTTGATTTGCATTTCTCTATCAGTGATTGAGAACATTTTTTATTTGGATATTGATAGTTTGGATTTCCTCTGAAAACTGTCTATTCATATACTTTGACCATTTGTCAATTCAGAAATAGCTCGTATTCTTATAAATTTGTCTTAGTTCCCTATATATTTAAGAAATGAGATCTTTATCAGAGAAATGATGGAAAGATTTTTTTCCCAGTTTCCTGTTTTTCTTCTAATTTTAGCTACATTGGTTTTGTTTGTGCAAAAGATATAAAATTCTATATATTCAAAACTGTCCATTATACTTTCTGTGAACCTCTCCATCTCTTGTTTGGTCATGAACTCTTCCCTTTTCCATAGATCTGACTAATAATTTCTTCCATGCTCCTCTACTTTGTTTATGATGTCATTTTTTATATTTAAGGCATGTAACCATTTGAAGTTTGTCTTGATATATGGTATGAGATGTTGGTCTTTTACCTAGTTTATGTCACACTAATTTCTATTTTTCCCAAAAGTTTTTGTTGAATAGTGAGTTCTTGACACAATAAATGGGATCCAACTCTATTTCTTACCCAGTACCAAATTGTTTTGATGGTCACAACTTTGAGTAGTTTAAAATCTGATACTAGTAAGCCCCCTTCCTTCCCACTTTTACTTCATTAATTCTTTTGATACTATTTACCTTTTGTTTCTCCAGATAAATTTTGTTATTTTTTTCTGAGCTCTATAAAGTAATCCTTTAGTATTTTGATTGGTATGGTACTGAACAAATAATTTAAGTAGTATTGTCATTTTTATTATATTGTTTCAATCTACCCAAAGAAATGACTATTTCCCCAATTATTTAGATCTGTCTTTTTTTTTACATTTAAGTTTATTGTTTAGTTATTTTTAGCATTCTTTTCTTTTTAAATTTTGAGTTACAAATTCTCCCCTTCCCTCCTACCCCCTTCCCCTCCCACTGAGATGGCAAACAATATAATATCAATTATACATGAGAAATGTGCAGAACATATTTCCATATTAGGTATGTTGTTTTTTAAGTGAGAAAATTATGCTTCAGTTTGCACTCAGAATTCATCAGTTCTCTCTCTCTGGAGGTGGATAGCTTTTTTTTCACCATGAATCCTTTGGATAATTATATTGTCATTTCTGTCTTTATATGTGTAAAGAATGTTTTGTAATTGTGTTCATATATTTCCTATTTGTGTATTAGCAGATAGAATCTCAAGTGTTTTGTGTTATCTGTAGTTATTTTAAATGGATAGTCTCTAAACTCTTCCTTCTGGGTTTGTTGGCAATATACAGAAATTCTGGCGATTTGTGTGCATTTATCTTATATCCTGTGTCTTTGCTAAAGTTTTTCATTACTATTCATTTTTAGTTGATTCACTAAGGTTCTCAAGGTAAACTATTAGATCGTTATATTTATACTTCTTCTTTCCTGTTTATTCCTTCCATTTCTTTTTCTTGGCTTATTATCATAGGTAGTATTCCTAGCACTATAGTGAATAGTAATAGTGATAATGAACATCCTTACTGTACCACCAATCTTTTTAGAAAGACTTTAATTTATCCCTATTATAGATAATGCTGTCTCTTGATTGTAGATAAATAATATTGTTCTTTTTCAGGAAAATTACCCATGATTTCTAGTGTTTTTTTTTTAATCAGGAATGAGTGTTGTATCTTGTCCAAAGCTTTTGCTGCATCTATTAATATAATCATGTGACTTTTATTGTTCTTGTTATTAATATTGTCAATTATGTTTATAGTTTTCCTAATTTTGAATCAGCCCTACAGTCCTGGTAGAAATCTAGCCTGGTCATAGCATTTCATCTCTGTGGTATGTAGTTATAATCTTCATGCTAATATTTTATTTAAAAATTTTGCATAAATATTCATCACAGATATAGGTCTATAGTTTCGCCTCTCCGTTTTGACTCTGTCTAGTTGGGTATCAAGACCATATTTGTGTTACAGAAGGACTTTGGTAGGACTCTTTCTCTTCCTCTTTTTTTTTTCAAACAGTTTAGTATTAGAATTAATTGTTCTTTAAATTACAGGTACAAATCACTTGTAAATCCATTTCTGGATCCAGTTCTAGAACCAACCTGGTTCTAAGTTTTTGTTTTTGTTTCCTATCTTAGTTCATTTATAGATTGTTCAATTTCTTTTTGTAATACAGAATATTTTATTTCTTGTTAATAGAAATGTATATTTCTGTAAATAATCATCCATTTCACTTAAATTATCAGTTTTATAGGCATATTTTGGGGCAAAAATGTCCTAATAATTTATTTCTTATTCATAGGTTATAAGTTCACCTTTTTAATTTTTTTGTATTGGCAATTTGGTTTTCTCCTTTAAAAAAATAAATCAAGTTAGCTTATCAATTTTATCAGGTCTTTTTTTCATAAAACAAACTTCTAGTTTTATGTGGGGTTTTTGCTTTTAATTTTGTTATTTTCCTTTGATTTTCAGGATTTATATTTTGGTGTTTAATTGGGCATTTTTAATTCAGTGGGTTCCTAGTTTTTTACCTGCATGTCCAATTCTTTGATCTGCTCTTCTTCTCTTTTATTGATTAAAGTGTTTAGAGATATAATTTTTCTCTTTAGCTCTGGTTTGGCTGGATTGTTGTCATTAACTTAATGAAATAATTGATTGTATCTATAATTTGTTGTTTGATTCATTCATTCTTTAGGATTAAGATATTTAGTTTACAATTAATTTTTAATCTTCTTTTTAAAGGCCCTTCATCGAATATAATTTTTATTGCATTATGGTCTGAAAAAGATGCATTTAACATTTCTTTTTTGTATTTGTTTGTGAAGTTTTTATGCCTTGATCAATTTTTGTAAAGTTGCCATATACAGATGAGCATTTCTTCTCCCATTTAATACTTCAATTCCAATTCACTAGTCCAGAAGTCTATCATATCTAACTTTTCTAAAATTCTATTCAGGTTCTTAATCTCTTTTTTAAAATTAGATTTATTTAGTTCTAATAAGGGAAAATTGAAGTTCCCCACTGTTAGAAATTTAGTGTCTAATTCTCCCTGTAACTCATTCAACTTTTCCTATAAGAATTCATACACACCTGTGTTTAGTATCAATGTTGTCTGTAGTACCATTCGGCAAAAGTGTGTATCTTTCTGTTTCAAGTGTGTTTCTTTTAAACAACATATAGTTGGATTCTAGTTTCTAATCCATTCTATCTTCTTCCATTTTATAGCTGAGCTCATACCATTCATATTCACAGTTATGAGTACTAATTTTGTATTTCCCTCCATTGTGTTCTGTTAAACATTTTCTTCTGTTTTCTGCCTCCTCTTCAAATATTTGTTTTATTTCTGACCAATTCTTTTCTTAGTTTACCCTTCTCTCTGTCTATGCAAAACTGGCCTGAAAAAAATGACTCACTGTGACATTTTCTTGTATTTCTGCCATAGGATATAGTCTCATACATTTTCTCAATTTTTGTTCAAGACATTTGGTGGGGGGATCTAGGCTGTACTTGCTAATCTATCATTTTAACTCTGCCTCCTCCTTTCTGCCAATAGTACTGTTTGGGGGACAAAAAGGCTTCATTCAAGAGCTTTCCAGCACAGGCCACTCCTAGACTAAAGAAGGGAGAATGAGCTGTATTGGGGGCACATGAGGAAATTGAGCATGTGTGTCTTTCCACTTGGTGCCCATAGGTTGGAGAAACTGGAACAAATTATGATATAGAAATGTTATGGAATATGATTTTAATGTAAGAAATGATGAACAATTCAAGGTATCTCTGACCCCTTGATCTCTGGTCCCCTCCCTTTTCCAGTGGATTAAAGTCTGTGTTGGGAGTAGAAGCAGAGATACCACCTGTTTGCAACTACTTGGGGGCTCTGCCAGCTCATTAGGAAGCAGGCATGAAGGCATGTGGGGAATGGGAGCCACGGAACCCCCTCTGGCCAGCTCCATACCAGGCCTGATCCCTTGACAGATCCCCACCCCACTCTCCTGGTCAGGTTTCCATTACTGAGAAGGGGGAAGGGAGATGGGATGGAGATCAGCATGAACCCAGGAATCAACATTGTCATTTTGGAGGGGACAAGAAGGAAGGCTGAGAACGGCATTGCTTCTGTCTGAGAGATGACTCATACACCATCAGGTTAAAACTGTCTCTGCCTCCTTGCTAACAGGATGCCCCTTCATCAGAGCCCTCCCCCATGCCCATGAAGCAAAGACTTGTGTGTCTGTGTGCAGAGATGTTCTTGAAAATATGTCTCTGAGAGCAGTATGAGTTAGAAAGCTAGTCTCAGAGGAAGGAAGAGCTAGGTTCAAGTCCAGCCTGAGACTTGTCACCTTGGACAAGTCACCTTGGCAGTTCTTTAAGATTATAAATGGCAGAAGATTTCTGAGCTGCATCAGCAGAGAGAGAATCTTGTCACTCCTATAGGAATGAAACCACAGTGAGAGAGAGAGAGAGAGAGAGAGAGAGAGAGAGAGAGAGAGAGAGAGAGGAGTTAGTGATAATGTATGGTGTACTTGCCCCTGCCCTACTTCTTTTCTCAAAGCTCCATCCCACTCCAAGAATGCATTTAATTTTTTATCTCTGTACATTGCCTTGGGCTACCGTGTTAAAGGATATCCCCCAATATCTCTATCCCCAATCACTCCAAAAATAGAATCACATTAAAATATATAAGTTTATGGATTGTTGTGTGCTTGGGGAGTGGGGGTAGAGAATTGGAAGTCATTGTCTCCTGCCGGCTGGAGTAAAATCCATCTTACACAAAACAGGAGAACAAAGGTCAGTAGAAGGGGGAGGGATGGTGAGCAAGAAGAGAAGACCAATAGCCTTTGGGAGGTTGTTAATCACAGGCCCTCTTAGGAAGACAGTATTGTAGAACGGGAAGAGGCTATTCTCCCTCACTCCCCTCTCAATGTAGACCTCAACTCCAAAATCCCCCAATGCCTCACCAGGGCTAGGACAAAGAGAGCATAGTGTGACTCAGACAAGGCTAGATGCCCAGAGGCTGAAAATCCAGATAAAAAGAGGCCTGGCCAATGCCTCATCCCCTCCCCCAGGAAACAGACTAGAGGCTAGAAGTCTTGGTTTCCTGACTGATAACTTCTCAGATTTCCAGAGTCAAAAGGAGATGAAGATACTGTCACCCCTTTCCTGCAACCACTACCCCTTATACCAGACCCCTCCTCCATTCTTCCAGCTGGGAATGTTCATAATTTAAAGTCTCAGAGGATAAATTTAGACCCAGCAACTGTGGGGAAAACACAGGTGGTTTCCTTACTCCTACACCCTTCACCCCTGCTGTGGGTGGGACACAAAATTCACCAAGCCCCGAACTGGGATCTTGGGGGCTGGGGCAGGGGTGGGGGGGATGGCATCAAAATACCTAATTCTTTGATCTCAAATCCCACTAGCACTCTCAGTTATCAAAGATCCTCAAGAAAAGGGCTGGGTGGGGGGGTGGGGGGGGAGCAGTTTTTCCTGAACTGTCTCCTGAATTTTTTTTCCATAAGGGAAGACTCTCTAGGTCTATGCCTCCTTTTCCTTCATATCTGGAATGCACTCAAGGAAAAGTTTAGTGGCATTCAGATTTACTAATGTCTACATTTGATAGGAGGGGTGGAAGAAAGCAGAAGGGAGTGTTGTGTGGAGCTTTTTTTTCTCACCTAATAACCTGGACTAATAATCCTGTGGCTAATCTGTGCCCAGCCTGCCTCTCCCCTCCCCCTCACAAATAAGCAGGGAAGGGGAGGGGCTCCCATGGATTCAATTAGCGTCTCTATGTTGATGATTCTAAAATCTACTTTCCAGCCCTAATCTCTTTGCTGACTTCTAGTATGGCATCTCTAACTGCTTATTGAACATCTCAAACTGGATGTTCCATAGACATCTGAAACTCAACATATACTAAACTGAACTGATCTTCCCCTCCCCCCACTTCCCTAATTACTATTGAGAGCACCACCGTGCTCCCAGTCACCCAGGTTCAAAACCTAGGTGCCATCCTAGACTACTCCTCTCATCCTCCATAGCCAATCTATTACCTAATCCTGTTACTTTCCTAACATTTCTCCCCTAAACCTTCTTATGTCCCCGCCACCTGATACAGGCCTTTATCACCTCCCTTCTGGACGACAGCAATTGCGTGTTGGTTGGGCTCCCCGACTAGTCTCTTCCCAGTCCTTTCTGTCCTCCACCCCCTGCCAAAATAATCTTCCTAAAGTACACCTGTGATCGTGTCACTTCCACCCCCTCCCCACCCCCCCACCCCCAGTGGCTCCCTACCACCTCCAGGATCAAATCCTCCATTTGGCATTCAAAGCCCTTCATAACCCTCTCTCCCTCTTCCTCTCCAGGCTTCTTACACTTTACACCCTACTAAGTACTCTGGAACCCAGTTATACTCGCCTCTTTGATGTTCCTTGAACAAGACACTCCATCTCCTGACTCCTAGAATCTTTGCTGGCTGTTGCCCATGCCTGGAATGATCTCCCTTCTAATAATCTCCATCTCTTGGCTTCCCTAGTTTATTTAAAATCCCACTTTCTGGAAGCCTTTCCCGATCCCCCTTAATTCTAAGGCCTTCTTTCTGTTGATTACCGTATGTAGCGTGTTTGTATATGGTTGGCACGTTGCCCTCCCCTCCCCCATTAGACTGTAAGCTCCAGGAGAACCGGGACTGTCTTTTATCTTTGTAGGTGCTTTCTTAGCACAGTGCTCTTAACAAGTGTTTATCGACTAACGGATTGACAGAAGGAGGGCGGGGGTGGAGGGTTGGGGGAAGATCCAGCCGTCCAAGCTTTATGTGCTTCAGAGGGGGGACCACTCCGAGAGAACCGGGTTGGGACTTCAGGCACTGTCCCCCCGATTTCAGGGATCGCAAGCCCCAGGTTCCCTCCGCACACCAAATCCCGGATCCTCCCTGTGCTCTGGACTCCCAGCGGCACCCAGCTTCCCCTGTCCCGCAGCCTCCACTTACCCGCTTGCGAGCTGCCCACCTCCGAACCCCTGGCCAAGTGGAGGAGCCAGCCCAATACCTGCAGCTCCAGTAACCCCTTCCTTGCTGCTGGATGCTGGGTCAGGGGGCCCAGGCTGGGGCTCTGAGGTTAAAGATATAAAGACTGAGAAAGCCACCTGAGCTGCAGAGGGAGAAGGAGGCGGAGGTCATAGTCTGTTCAGGTAGCAAACACGCAATGTTATGGGATCTAGAGTTGGATCTGAGGCTAGAAAGGAAGGGAAGGAGGGGTGCATACACGTGTGGGAAGTGGAGTGAGTCACCGCAGCTCTCGGACTCGCTATAGCTGGAAGCACTTCTTACTTTAGTAGGCTTCAAGTTCAATTTTGCCCAAATCTCAGCCTCTCCACCCGGCTCGTGCTCAGTCACCCTACACTGTGCACTCCCCTTACGAGGGCCCCGAGTTCATGGGCCAGTCTGTGGGAACCCATTGCTCCGGCCAATCAGAGCGACCGAGGGGCTCACCCTCATTTTTCCGCAGAAGAGGGGTGAAGAAAATCCCTAAGACTGCCCCACCCACAATCACCTCCCCCCCTCCCTCCCCGCCCCGGTCTTATCTGCGGGCTGGTATTATGTAAATTACCCTCCTCCCCATCCTTCCAACTTCCCAGCCAGGATGGTCCATTTTGATGTTTTTTAATCCCTCTCCTTTGCGGGTGGAGTCTGGGAGGAATCCTCACCTTCCGCCTTCACCTGCCTCCCTAGGGAATTGAGGCCTCACTACTGAGCCTTCCCCGCCCGCAGGATTCTGAGCCTCTCCCGGGCTCCGTGAAATTGCGCTGTCTCTGGACGCTTCCCCCCTCCAAACCTGGCGCCTGCGCGGCCTCCCAGGAGAATTTGAGTAGGGTTGGGGGTTCCAGTGTGGGAACCCACCCCAGGCCCGCCCCATTCCCACTCTGAGGCAGAGAAGGGAAAGTAGGGGAGGGGCAGACCCAGCCGAGCAAGGGTGGGGCCAAGTCTTAGGGCCCTTGTTGCTTCCTGCACCTCCTCTACCCCCCCTCTTCTGCCCCCCACGGCCGATCTAAAGGACAGCTGCCTCTCCCCTACCCAGTTATGAATTCGCCGAATTGTCCCAGAGCTTCATTCAGTGCCTTCTTTCTTGGGGAGAGGGGATAAGGGGGCCTCAGATCAGCTACACTGGTTGGTTCCCTATATTCTATCATGAGTGCCATCGTTCTAGTACAAACAAGATTTCATTCCCACTCGGACAGTTAAAAGAGTCTCTGGACCTCTTTCCTGTGTCCGCGTCTCTTCCTGCAATCTTTCCTTGTAAATAGATGTCATTCCTATTATTTACTCATCTTTGGTGTCTCCTGTAATGTCCAAACTTCAATCAATCAAAAACATTTTTAAAACACCTACTATGTGTTAGCCATTGAGCTAGAGATTAGGCATAGGAAGACAGAATTGACACAGGTTCTCCCTCCAGGAGATTGTATTCTACTTAGAAGACTTTTCACATAGAAGTAAATGTTCACATTTTGCATGTTCACAGAGAAGTAAATACAGTGATTTCCAAGGAGCTGATTGAGAAATCAGGAAAGGGCTCTTGAGGAAGGCAGTACTATAGCTTTGAAGGGTCTCCAAAGGGAAGAGGTAAGGGTGAGACCATGCAAAGGCATGGAGGAGAAGATATTGTATATAAGGAATAGCAATTGGCTGGAATGTAACATGCCTTAGATGGAGTAAAGTGTAATTAGCCTGGAAAGATAGAGTGGAACCAATCTATAAAAGGCTTTAAGTGCCAAAAAAAGCTTGGATTTGATCTTAAAGGTAGTAGCAGACCCCTGAAGCTTTTTGAACATTGGAGTGAGTCAGGTCTATGCTTTGTGAATATCACTGCGGCAGCTGTGTGGAGGATTTATTGGAGAGGGGAGAAACTTGAAGGAAGAAAATCTAGTTAGGAGATTCACAGGTGTCCAGGCAAGAGGTGATGAGGTCCTAAACTAAGATAGTTGTGGTGCAAATGGAGAGAAGAGGTGGGATATGAGGGATGGAAGTATGAAAGATAGCCAGCAGCTACAAACGCTAGAGGAGGGGGTCTTTGCATCTAGAATAAGTACAAATAAACAGAGTGGAAGCCCTGGGCTGCATACTGACCTTGGGAAGTCTCAGTGGGAACAGATCACACATTCCTTTGGTTAAGGAAACCCCATGATAGACAAAAGACTACTTGGCATAGTAAATATAATATATAAATATAATCCAATGGGGAAAAAACTGATCTTTAATGAAATAGAGGACTTTTAAATTGTGCTGTTGAAAAAACACTAGGAAGGAAAGGAAAGAATATACTTTTCCCCCTCATAATACACTCTTTTGAGGTGCAAGGAAATCATATAAATTATATTAAAATGAAGAAAAGTTTATGAAGAGTGAACATCACTTGAACATCATTTTCATCTGAACTAGATAAAGGAATGTTGAACACAGAGATACAGAGACAGAGAGAGATTGGTTTACGTATATATTAAATTCTAAAGGGTTTAGGACAAACTCTTAAGAAGGAAGGTATAGTTGGAAAGGGAATCACTACGAGTAGAAGAAACTTCAACTGAAGATGATGGATATTTTATTTTTTTTAATTTATTTTTTATTTTTATTTTACAGCACCCAGTTCCACAAGTTTTTGAGCTCCAAATTTTCTCCTCCTCCCTCTCCTCCCCTCCCCCTCCAAGACAGCATGCAGTCTGATATAGGTTCTACATATACCTTCACATTAAGCTTATTTTCACAATGGTCAAGTTGTAAAGAAGAATTGTAACCAATGGAGTGAACCATGAGAAAGAAGAAACAAAACCAAAAGAGAAGGGAAAAAAAAAAAGAGAGAGCAAATAGTTTGCCTCAATATGCATTCAGATTCCATAGTTCTTTCTCTGGATGTGGACAGCTCTTTGATGAAGGATATTTTAAAGGGAGAATTTGGTGAGAGGAAGAGAGGAGTGGTATAGTGGAAGCAGATAGCTTAAATTAAGGAGATTACTGAGAAGGATTCCTTCTTTTCTTACTGAGAAGGATTCTACTTTCTTCTCTGTAAAGCAGATGGGGGCTAAGAGAGAATATGATGGAAGGAAACACACGATTATCCATCATAAATGTGACTGTGAAAGGATGAACTCACCTATTAGATGGAAGAAGATGGCAGAGTCAATTGGAAAGCAGAATCCAGTGATATGTTGTGTCAAGATATTAGGAGACACCCTGTTTTCCAGAGCTAAGACCCAGCAAGAAAGTTGTGCCCTGAACTTGACATAACAACAATCCTTTGTGCTCACCCTCTGGATGATCTCAGCCCCTGGGGAAAAAAATCATATAATTATTGTATTGCTTTGACCAGCACCAGGTGTTTTCTGAGCTTGGACAAGCACCTGCTGTATAGATGTTACAGTTGTAAAGGCCTGCTCTGAATGAAACTTGTCTCATTCTTACTGTTACCCCTCATTTTTAGGGCTACAGCTCACTGTGTATTGGTATAAGTATTGAGATTGGTATAAGTGTGTATAAGCCATTGGTATAAGTATTGAGCTCTCCCCACGCTGCCTGAGGTCCCCCCAGTAAGGGCTAGGCCCCAGAACATGTGTCTAGATTCTTCCTTGCTTCTAAGCTGTTTCTCACTTTGAAGTTAAATTTCTGTTTGATTCCTGACTCTCCTATCTCTGGCCACCCACAGGTTAGAGGCTGGTACAATTTGGTTGACATTAATTGGTGTCAAAAGTGGGACTGGACATGGGATGGGGTCATTGTACTCTCTGGTACCAGTGGCAATGGACTAGGAACCACTATAGATTTTTACTCTGGAGTCCAACCCCCTCCTCTAGTGAGTCCTCTGCCCTTGTCCCTGCTCTACTCCTCCAAGCTTGAGGTCACCATTCTTTTTGAAGAAAACTCTAGGGCCCCTCTAGTGACCCAGTTTGTCTAAGATCACTCTGGTAAGGATATCCTTTCTTAAACTGCATACCTCTGTTAATTGGCCTCTCTGTGTGCCTCTTTAACTGTGTGTCTCTGGAGGGACTGTGACTGTGTGCTTTGTTAAAACTGTGTCTGTATCTGTCTTGTCATTTTTGTCTGTGTTTGTGTCTTTGTAAAATGTAAAATGTCTGTGTTGTATTTGTGTTATGAGCTAGATTCTGTTACCTTAAAAGAGTTAAAATGCAGCTAGCCAGAAAAACTTCTATGGGCTGTAGCCAGA
This sequence comes from Trichosurus vulpecula, assembly GCF_011100635.1. Lineage (NCBI taxonomy): Eukaryota > Metazoa > Chordata > Mammalia > Diprotodontia > Phalangeridae > Trichosurus > Trichosurus vulpecula. The sequence goes on from NC_050577.1 coordinate 266,596,901, forward strand.
GAGTTTAGAGCACTGGGAAAGATTAATAAACTTTCATAGTTGAAACAATTGTCCCAGTAAGCAGGACTAACTCCCGCTTTAGGATTTCCATGGGAGATTAGGTAATAAGAAAAGAAAAAAACCTGTAAGACACTTTTTTGCCCTGTTATTTCAGCCTTGGCTATGTTGGTGTTACAGAAATAAAGTCAGATAATCAAAGTTTGTAAAACTGCTAAAAATATCTTACTAGATTAAGCAGTTTGGAAATTAATCATTTTAAGATTGCAGGGGAGAACTCCTGAGACTTTGAGGTAATTCCAGGAATTCAGTTTCTTCTGAAATATCTTAGTAAGTTTTGGGATACCACTTTGTAGAATTTGTTTCAAGGAAAAATAAGGATTAGATTTTATAAAAGTTTTAAAAGTAAATGGCAGGATTAATAGCTTAATTGTCTCAGGAAAATGAAGGAATGCAGCAAGTTTGGAAGTAATAACAGAGTGAAGAAAGAAAGAAAAAAAATAGGTAAACAGTTTGCACCTTATAACAACCTCTTGTTTGTACCTTATAGCAACCCTCCCTGATGTTTCTGACCATGAAAAGAGAAAAGATGGTTTAAACCAAACATAACTCCCCCACGTCAGAGACCCTCTCCCTCTCCTTGTTAACCCTGAGCATCTCAGATCATATTCCTAAATACAGGTGTTTTAAAAATGATGGAAAAATTCATGGAAACTTGAATTATGTTCCAATTGCAGAAATTTATTAACTGTATAATCTTAGGTAAGTTATCTTATCTCTCCTTGCTCCAGTTTCCTGATCTGTAAAGAGAAAAATAATAATAGTACCCACCTCCCAGGGTGGTTGTGAGATCAAGATAACATAATGATTGTAAAGTGCTTAACACAGTGACTTCCATATGGTAAGCACTACATTATTTCTTTAATTGAATGTGATTGTTCAATACCTGATAACTCTAAAGTGCTTTTAAAATGCCAAAATTAATGATATTTATATGAGATAATATGGAAATGCAATTGATGTCATTAGAAGTTTTGTTTCATGTTTTAAATACATTATATTGTTTATGTTATTATTGTATTTCTAAATTCTCTTATATTGTAGAATTTGAGAGACCATTGCAACAGAAATACTGATATACAAAACAATTTTTTAATCTGGATGCTGTTATATATCAATTGGGCTCTTAAAAGGATGTGATGAAAAATAGATATTTGAAAACTATTAAATATTTAATGAGGTATATTTTGTTGTAAAGCAGATAAGTTTACTAAAATAGCAAATTTTCATTTGAAAATTTTTGGCTATTATTATTGGTAGTTTAAAGACATAGTTTCAACATAACAATGATAAGACAACTACCAGGTATTTGCTGTATGTCTGAAGCCCCAGAATATGGGTAGTTTTAATTTAAGTAAGGGATTAGTGAAATGTTAACTATTAGGAAAACATCAGAAAAGATATTCAAGCCCTAAGTTATGGTTAGTGAAATTTTGCTATTTAAGGTAAAAATTCTTGGGATTATAATTTAGTATTGTTTTAAACTTTGATCATAGGTATAGTTGTCTGAATTGTCATGAAGCCAACAATAGAAAATGGCATGTGCTACAGTCTGGGAACTGCTAAAGGTAGATGTCTGTGTCTGGGAAAAGTTTTGGGGACAACTTTGGCATGGCCTAGGTAGGATCCTCTTCACTCTATTTCCCCATCATGCTATTTACTTTCTGAAAAGGAAAATTCCCCACCTGGGTAATACTGAGCCTTGCTACTAACACCCTGTGACTACATGATTGGCTGTCAGATATGATTTATCAAAAAACTTGAAACATATATATAAGAGTTAAAATGAGGGTCTATAGCAAAATTTATTATGTTTCAGTTGAATTAGAAAATTCAGGGATAATAATCATAATATCAGACAAGGCAATAGCAAATATTGACAGGGCTAAAAGAAATAAATTTAAAGGCACCATAGACAATACAATAATAGCAAACCTTAACATATATGCAACAAATGGCATAGGATCTAATAAAGGAAAATTTAGTAAAATTACATGAAGACAGCAAAACCAACAAAGTTGAGGAACTCAATGTATGCCTTTCAGATCTAAACAAATCAAAGAAAATGTAAATAAGAAAGAAATTAAGGACCTGAATAGAACTTTAGAAAAGTTACATATGCTAGATCTCTGATGGTTACTGAATATAAATAGAAAGGAGTACAGTATTTCTTTTTTTAAAAAACAAAATATTTAATAGTAACTTTTCTTTTGTTACATTATTAAATTTTCTCCAGCACCCTTTCCCTTCTCCTTCCTAAGAGTCACGCCATATAACAAATAATATTTTAAAAGACAAAAAAAAGAAAAAGAGAAAAAAATTATCAAAACTGATCACTAAATCACAGAAGTTTGAAAATATATTCAGTGTACCACATTTATGAACCTCCCACATCTGCCAAGGGTTGAAGTAAGGGTGCCTTCTTATATTTCTTTTTTGGAGACATGTTTATTCTTTGTCATTTTGTGACATTCAATTTTGATTTTATTGTATGTAGTTGTTCTTTCCATTTATATTGTGTGGTCATTGTGTACAACCACTTTATTGGTTCTATTTACTTTATTCTGTCTCAGCTCATAAAGAGCTTTCCACACTTCTCTGTATTCTTAATACTCATAATTTCTTATAGCTGTGTGATGTAAATAAAATGTGAAGACTTCACAAGGAAAATATGTATAAATATATATCTATATCTATACTAAGAAATGTTTAAAAATCAAGAAATAGGGAAGTAAAAAAAAATTCTGAGTCCCTGAGAGTCTGATGGCTCAGCCTCTGGGAAAGTTTACCCTGAAACTTTTTGTTCTTTCTTCTGGTTCTGGTTTAAAGATTTGCTCAGTGAGAACAGGGTCACTGTGACCTGCTTTCCTTTACTGTAAAAGTACTGTAAGAGAATGAAGAGGGTCTCCCCCTCCCCTTATCCTATTCTCCTTCTTTAGATTTATAGATGTCACTTCAGTTGTAATCATTAACTAAGGGAATGGGAATTGGAGTTTCTGTGCCTCGATTTCCCGGTTCTTTGTCTAGCTTTTGTGCTCAGATTGTAAGTCCGTCTCCCAGCCAATGGTGAGAAGGGTCAGAGGTGGGCAGGAATTCTCTTGTGTTAGGTATAATTATGGGTGCTTTGCCTCTTGTAAAGTGCCTCCTTTGCTGGTTCTGCTCTGTGCTAGCAGAGGACAACCAGTTCTTGAGAATTGAATAAAATTTATTTCTGTTCCTGCCCTGAGATGTCTCCTTATTAACTTTTAATTGGTGAGGGTCTTTCATCCCACACATAGCAAAGTAATATTCCAGTTCATTCACATAACAATTTGTTCAGCTATTCCTGAATTAATGGAGTATTTACTTTTTTTAATTAAAAATTTATTTTTAAACATTTTTTCCTTTTAAATTTTGAGTTCTATATTTTCTCTATCCCTCCAACCCCTCCCACTTCCACTGAGAAGGCAAGCAATATGATATCAATTATACATGCAAAATCATGCAAAACATATTTCCATATTAGCCGTATTTTTTAAAGCAAGAAGAAGGAAGTAAGAAAATTATACTTCACTTTGTACTCAGAGTTCATCAGTTCTCTCTCTGGAGGTGGATAGTGTATTTTCATCACGAGTCCTCTGGAATTGTGTTGGATCGTTGTACTGATCAGAGTAGCCACGTCTTTCATAATTTGTTATTATTACAACGTTGCTGTTACTGTGCACGATGATCTCCTGATTCTTCTCACTTCACTTTGTATCAGTTCATATAGGTCTTGCCATGTTTTTCTGAAATCATGCTTCTCATCATTTCTTATAGCACAATAGCACTCCATCACAATCATATATCACAACTTGTCCAGCCATTGCCTAGTTAATGAGCATCACCCTGATTTTCAGTTCTTTGCCACCACAAAAAAAGGCTGCTATAACTATTTTTGCACATACAGGTTCTTTTCCTTTTTCTTTGATTTCTTTGGGAAAAACAACTGACCTGGAAAATAGTTCAAGAAGAGACAATTTAAAATTATTGGACTACCTGAAAGCCATGATCAGAGACAGTATCTATATCTATATTTATAAATTATCAAGGAAAACTGCCCCAATATATTAGAACCAGAGAGTAAAATAGAAATTGAAATAATCCACTGATCACCTCTTGAAAAAGATTCCCAAAATGAAAATTCTCAGGAATATTATAGTCCAATTCCAGAGCTCCCAGATCAAAGAAAAAATACTTCAAGCAGCCAGAAAGAAACAATTCACATATCATGGAGCCACAGTCAGCATCACACCAGATTTAATAGTTAAAGGAGTGGAGGGCTTGTAATATATTACAGAAGGCAAAGGAGCTAGGATTACCACCAAGAATCACCTACCTAGCAAAACTGAGCATAATCCTCCAGGGAAAAATGAACATTTAGTGAAAATAGAGGACTTTCAAGCATTCCTGATGAAAACACCAGAGCTCAAAAGAAAATTTGATATTTGAATGCAAGACTTAAGAGAAGCATAAAAAGGGAAACAGGAAAGACTAATCATAAGGGACTCAATAAAGTTAAATTGTTTATATTCCCATATGGGAAGATGATATGTATAACTCCTAAAAACTTTATCATTATTAGGTCAGTTAAAACGAGTTTACATAGACAGAGGGCATAGGTATGAGTTGATTATGTTGAAATGATCTCCAAAAAAAATGAAGGGGTGAGAAAAAGGGATGCACTGGGAGAAGGGAAAAGGGAGAGGCAGAATGGAGAAAATTTTCTCACATGAAAGTGGCATGCAAGGAAGAGTTTTTACAATGTAGGGGAAAATGGGGGGTGGGGCAATGCTTGAACTTCACTCTCATTGGAGTTGGTTGAAAGGAGGAAGAATATATATACACTCTCAGTTGTATATAGAAATGTAACGTGCCCAATAGTAAAATAGGAGGGGAAAGGGATAAGAAAAAGGGGAGTGATAATCAAGGGGAGGGCAGAATAAGGGAGGCAGTGGTTAGAAGCAAAATAGATTTTGGAGCAGGGAAAGAATAAAAATAGAGAAGAAGCAGCTAGGTGGCACAGTGGATAGAACACCAGTCCTGGAGTCAGGAGGACCTGAGTTCAAATCTGGCCTCAGACACTTGACACTTACTAGCTGTGTGATCCTGGGCAAGTCACTCAACCCTAATTGCCAAGAAAGACAGAGAGAAGAAGAAGGAGGAGAAGGAGGAAAAGAAGGAAAAGATGATGGGATGAAAAGAAATATACAGTTAGTAATCATAACTGTGAATGTCAATGGGATGAGCTCATCCATAAAACAGAAGCAGATAGCAGAATGGATGAGAAACCGGAATCCCACAATATGTTGTTTACAAGAGACACAGTTGAAACTAAAAGACACACACAGAGTTAAAATAAAGGGCAGGAGCAGAATCTAATGTGCTTCAGCTGAAGTAAAAAAAGGCAGAGGTAGCAATTGTGATCTCAGACAAAGCAGAAGCAAAAATAGACCTAATTAAAAGCGATAATCAAGGAAACTATGTTTTGCTATAAAAGGTACCAGAGAAAATGAAGTAATATCAAGACTTTTTACAGTCAGTTTCTCTGATAAAGGCTTCATTTCTCAAATATATACTGAATATAGAACTGAGTCAAATTTATAAAAATAAGTGCTATTCCCCAATTAATAAATGGTCAAAGGACATAGGCAGTTTTCAGAAGAAGAAATCAAAGCAATCTATAGTCATATAAATAGTCATATATTGATTAGAGAAATGCAAATTAAAACAACTCTGAGGTGCCACCTCACACGTATCAGAAATGACAAATACTGGAGAGGATGAGGGAAAAATAGGTATGCTAATGAAGTACTGGTGGGGTAGTGAACTGGTTCAACCATTCTGAAAAACAGTTTGGAATTACTCCCAAGGGCTATAAAACTGTGCACACCCTTTGACCCAGCAATATCACTTCTTGGTCTGTATCCCAAAGAGATCATAAAAAAGGGAGAAGGACTCATGTACAAAAATATTTATAGTATCTCTTTTTGTGGTGGCAAAGAATTTGAAATTGAAGGGATGTCCATCAATTGGCAAATGGCTGAACAAATTGTGGTATATGATTGTGATGGAATACTATTGTCCTATAAGAAATGATGAGCAGGCAGATTTCAGAAAAACCTGGAAAGACTGGCATGAACTGATCCAGAGTGAAGTGAGCAGAATCAGACCATTGTACATAGTAACAGCAACATTGTGTGATGATCAGTTATGATAGACTTAGCCCTTCTCAGCACTACAATGATCCAAGACAATTCCAAAAGACTCATAATGGAAAATGCTATCCAGAAAAAGAAATATGGAGTCTGAATACAGACTGAAGCATACTATTTTCGCAGTTTTTTCTTCCTTCATGTTTTTTCCCTTTTGTTCTGTTTTTTTCTTTTACAACATGACTAATGTAGAAATATGTTTAACATGATTGCACATGTATAATCTGCATCAGATTGCTTCCCTTAGGGAGGGAGAAGGAAGAAAAAAGTTTGGAACTCAAAATCTTATACAAGTAAATGTTGAAAACTTTCTTTACATGTAATTGGAAAAAATGAAATACTATTTTTTAAAAAGACTCCCTCTAAAATGCCAGAAAACATGCCGCCCACCTCCAGAGGTGATGTATATGGAGACATCTTTTTTTGGACATGATCAGTGCGGTAATTTGTCCTATAAGAAATAATGAGCAAGATAGTTTCAGAAAAACCTGGAAAGACTTACATGAACTGATGCAAAGTGAAATGAGCAGAACCAGAACACTGTACACAGTAACAGCAATATTGTACAATGACCAACTGGGAATAGCTTAGCTATTATGATCAGCAATACAGAGTTCCAAGACAATTATGAAGGAATTATGATGAAAAATGCTATCCAACTCCAGAGAAAGAACCAATGGAATCTGAATGCAAATTGAAGCATACTTGAAAATTTTTTTTAAATTTTTCTTAGCTTTTTTTTCTGTTTTCTTTTACATGACTAATATAAAAAATGTTTTATATGACTGCACTTGTATAAACCATATCAAATTGCTTGCTTTCTCAAGAGGTGGGGAGGGGAAGAAGGGAGGGAGGGGGAGAGAATTTAGAATTCAAAATTTTTTTAAATGAATGTTAAAATTGTTTTTATGTGCAATTGAAAAATTATTTTAAAAAATATCATCAAAGAAACTCAAGCAATATTTTTAAATGATTATACAGTATTACCAAGTTGAATTCATGCCAGGAATGCAGGGTTATTTCAATAATAGGAAAACTATAAACATAATGGACCATATTAATAAAATATCTAATATTTTATATATATGTATATATAACATTTCACAAAATACCAATATTCATTTCTGCTTAAAAAATAGTAAAACATAGGAATAAATGGATTTTCATTAATACAATAAGTAGTATCTGTCTAAAACCAAGAGCCAGCATTATAGATAATGGAGAAATGATAACAACCTTTCTAATAAAATCAGAGGTAAAGTAAAAATGTTTATTATCACCATTACTATTTAATTTATTTCTAGAAAGTCTTGCTATAACAATAAGACCCCTAAAATTGAGAGAATAAATATAGGCAAAGAGGAAACAAAATTATTGCTTTTTGCAGATCATATGATAGTCTTCTGAATGGACTCATTAATTCATCTGATTATTTGGAGTTGACTGATTAAATTAAAATAATTTATACCTTCAACAAAGGATTGAGATATAAAATAAGCTCACACAAATCATTAGCTTTTCTTCATATTACCAATAAAACCCAGCAGTACGAGAAATTTCATTAAAAATAACCACAGAATGTTGTAAATATTTGATGGTCTGCTTACCAAGACACACACAGAAATTATATGAATAGCTTATTAATAGAAATAAGGACAGGAAGTTATCTTTACAGATTTCAAACTATGTTACAGAGGAGTGATCATCAAAACTATTTGGTAATGGTTAATAAATAGAAAAGGTGATCAGTGGGACAGATTAGAAACATGACACCAAGAAGTAAATGAACATAGTGGAGTAGAATTCAATTAAAATCTCAAGGATTTGGGAAAAGAGTCAGTATTCATTCAAAACTGCCGAGAATACCGACTGCTACCATGTGGTAGAAATTGAATTTAGATCGACATCTCACACCATATAAGCTTCACATGGATACATAACCTGGCTCTAAAATGTCAAATCATAAACAAATTAGACTGCTAGGGAAGGAAATACCTCTTGAATGTATTATAAGAGATAAGGGAGGTGCTTTTCAACAAATAAAGGATTGAGAGGATCATAAGAAATAAAATTTTGATTGCATAAATTTATAAGCTTTTGCACAAAAATAATACAATTTTGATTACATAAATCTATAAGCTGCACAAAAATCAGTACAGCTAAAATCAGAGGTGAAATACTTAATTGAAGGAAAAAATCTTTGTAGCAAAAGTCTGATATCCAAGATACAAAGGGAACTGATTCAAACAAAACCATTTCTTTACAAATACTTAAAAGATATGGACAAGCAGTTCTCAAAGGAAGAAATTCAAGCTATCAACAATCACATATAAAAATGCTCCAAATCACAAGAAATGAAAATTAAAACAACTCTGAGATCTCCTATTTTACACGCATCAGTGTGATGAAGACAGGAAAGAAATGACAACTGTCAGAGGGGCTGCAGGAAAACAGAGACATGAAGGCCATTGTTGGAGTTGTGAATTGGTCCAATCATTCTGGAAAGCAACTTGAAACTACATCCTCCAGACCTCAAAGTATGTGTACCAAATACCTCTAACACAGACTATGACTTCTATCATCTTTATCGATTTATTGAGTGTGAAGTGAAGCCTCAAGGCTATTTTTATTTATTCTGATTTAATCACCCCCCAAAAATCATTTCCATATACAGCAGAACACAAAAATATTTTTATGAAACTATGAATCTCCATTTTATACTACTTGCTTTCTTTTTAAGTGTGCATTACCAAGGCTTGGCTTTGCCCATGCTCAGATAGCCTAAAATGGAGGCAACTACCTAGAAAGTGCCAGAGACCTGTTTCTAAGAGAAGATATTCTGTGTTCCCTTACCATGTGGGTGGGAGTAACATCTTTCCATCAGCAGAATAGTCAAAACAGTTTGCTGTCTTTAAACTTTGAGACGGGGATACCTCTCCCATGGCATCCAAAGAAGTGAAGGACATGTTCTTCCACATCATGGGTTGGGTAGAGAGAAGAGTTACTTTTCTCTCCTCGCCTCTTTTGCTCTATGTCCCCAAATCAGGCAGCAGATCAATCCCAGGCCTAGTGGTCCAGTCTGTGAGTAGGGGTTTAATTACTCTCAGCTCCTCTGGAATTTCACAACCCTGTGGCTGTCTGTTCAGGGACTCCCAACTGGTCCAAAGTGATAAATTTTGTATTTTCTTCAATATTTGGTACTGACTTTTTGAGCATCTAAGAATCTGTTCTCTCTTTATGTCTTTAGAGACATAAAAGCTTGAGGGAGTGACTAATCTTAAAATCAGTAGATCCTCCAGAGTCAAGCCATGTGTGACCACAAGATCACATGCATCCTCAAAGAAGTGCTTGACCAAGAGATCCTGTTGGTCATTTTGGAGTGCTTGACCCGAATTGGTGAATGGCTCTTCCTGCCTGAGTAGTTGATATACAGATCAGCTGATCCTCAGGAATGGGAAAGGAAGCTTAAGATGCATCTATGCCCAGAAAAAAAGACCAGATTACATATTATAGGGGTGGAGTTGAAATCAGTCTCCTGTGAGGCAGTGAGATTTGAGCACAGATGTACCATTTTGCAGGCTGTGTCCAACTAGGGAAAAGTTGGGAGAAACTCAGATTGAGAAACAGAGCATAAAAAAATGTCCTTGTCCCTGGAAGAGTCTGCATTTATTTGTATCTTACTCCATAGAAATAATATGTCCAAATTCTTGTCCAAAAATAATTTGGCTAAAATTTTTAAAAATCCAGATTTATTTTATTTTCAGTTCTGAATTCTCACCCTTCCCCACCCCTCCCCCACCTAAGGGCCCAAGTCAGAAATAGAGGTCAAAGCTCCCCTCACAATCAGTAAGGTGAATCAGCCTGAAGGTAGCTTCTGCACTTCTAGCATAAGTGAGACAAGGAGGAGAGAGACAGAGAGAGACAGAGACAGAGAGAGACAGAGAGAGAGAGAGAGAGAGAGAGAGAATGCCAAATGCCTGGAGCTAAGAGGTGGGGGGTCTTGTTCATGGAACAGCCAAGAGGCCAACGTCACTGGTTTGAAGAGTATGCGTTGGATAGTAAGGTATAAGCAGGAGGGTGTTAGAGTATGAAAGGCTTTGAATGCCAACCAAAGCACTTTATATTTGATTCTGGAGGAAACAGGAAGCCACTGGAGTTTATTGAGTAGGGGGATGACATGGTCATAACTGTGTTTTACGGAAATCACTTTAGTGGCTAAATAGAGTGTAGATTTCTTATGAGGGATTTTTTTTTCCCTTTTATTAATCTTTACTATGCTGAGGTTCAGGGCTGCCTTTTTGGATTAGGAGGTTATTTGTCTGAAACCTGTCTCCTGAGAGGTTAATATTAACTGACTGGCTAAACCCTGACTCATGGAATGATAGTATTAAGGGAAAGCTTTTAAACATTTCTGAGACAATAAGCCAAAAGAGAAGAAGAAAGGAATATAGCATCTACAAAATTTAGCTTAAACACCACCAAAATGATTTAACTAGCTTGTTTGTAGAAGAATCCCAACTGGCTCTGACCATGTGGTTATCTTTATGGCATGTAAATCTCCCCTCTCAATCTGTCCATTGCAAACCTCTAAATGCAGTTTAATCTGTAACTTGACTTGGTTTACCTATAGATTCTAATATTAAGGTTGTTTGGCTAGGTCTGTTTCCTTAAAGGATATATGAGATTATGATTCTGTTTGACTAGGTCTGTGTGACTTTTATGGGACATATGATATTGTATGATATTGCTGTTTCATCAAAATTTATTTTCTGTCTCTCTGACTTAGAAAATATTTTAGCTTTATTAGAACCCTAATCAGTCGGTATTCAGTTATTTTTCTGAGCTCTGAACCTGTGCTAAAGTATGATAAAACCTAGGTCTTAACCTCTGGAATCTCTGTGTGGTAACAGTGTTATTCAGCAGCAGTTACCTATCACATGAACTGAGTAAGAATGTTTTTCCCATACAGACTGCAACAGGGAGAGACTTGGGGAAGGCAGACCCACCATAATATAACTAACATGTATATGGTGTTTACTATGTGCCAGACGCTGTGCTAAGCACCTCACAATTATTACCCCATTTGGTCTTCACAACAACCCTATGAGGTGGTGCTATTATTATCCTATTTTACAGATGAGGAAACTGAGGCAAACAGAAGGTAAGTGACTTGCCCAGAGTCCTCAGATGTTCCTGACTCCAAACCCAGCCCTCTATCCGCTGGACTCCCTAGCTGCCTCCAGCAGGCTATGACATTCATCCAGGTGTGAGGTGATGAGGGCCTGCACCAGGGTGGTGGTGGTGTCATAAGAGAGAGATGTTACACAACTGAAATTGACAAGCCTTGGCAATAGCTGGGGTGTAGGGGAGGGAGGGTGTTGAGAGATAATGAGGAGTCCAGGATGACTCCTGGGTTGAGACGTGAGGGACTAGGAGGAGGGTATTACCCTCTACGATAATAGGAATGTAGGAAGGGGGAGGGTTTAGAGGAAAAAAATAATGAGGTTAGAGCTAAGGTTGAAGCTGATGGATTCCTTGAGTTTCAGGAGTTCTGAGCTGCAGTGGGCTGTACCTGTCAAATATAGCGGGGGTCCCTAGAGGAGGAGGAGGGGAAATACCAGGTTGCCTAAGGAGGGGAGAATTGGTCCAGGTAGAACCTGCTGATTAATAGTGGCTAGTGAATTTGTAACCGGGGCAAAATGGGGAGACCTAGTCTTAAAAAAAAAAAGTAAAATTCCTCAAGAACTAGAAATTGACTGTACCAGATTTAAATTGTACATTTGATGGTTGTTCTTTAGAAATCCACAACCTTACTACTGTAAGTAGCCTCTTCCAAATGATCTTCATTTTATTTCTGAGATTGTTAAATTTGTGGCAGTGGATTGGAATTGTTCTGTATAACCCCAAGCAATTATTTACAGAGCCCATCTCATCTACATGAGACATTCCAGTATGTGTTGCACCAAGAAGGCCCCTTCCCACCCTGAGTGAATGTAAACCTGTTCCCTGGATACTGGTTTAGAAGAATAAAAAAAGCTAAATGGGAAATTCAGACCATGAAAAAACTTTAGCATCTTTGTCTTGTAGAATGTATGAAGACCCTACAGAGGAATTTCTCAGAGGGATTTTACAGTTTAAGGCCATCCTCTAGCCAACAGGCAGTTTAGGGGTGGGGGTGAGGGAGGAGTCTAAACTGAGGCTGACTCCTCAGCCCAGATATGTAGCCTTTCTTGTCATCCTTCATGCAGATCATTTGTGACTTTATCTTCATTCCTCAGTTCATTTACACCTAAGGCAATTCATTCTTATCCCGCCCTACTGCTTGGCAAAATGCACTTGAGCAAGGGGTTGTGGGAGGGAATTGGTGTTAACTGGTGTCTAAAATTTCTGGTTGAATTTTTTCTTTAATAGCTCAGTGATAGTGTACTGGTCTCACCTGCTGGGCATATAACGTTGGAAAACAAACCCAAGATAAGGAAGCTGCTAGATGGTGCAGTTGGTAGGATTTTAGAATGGTTTCAAGGAAGACCTGAGTTCACATCCTACCATAGGCACTAGCTGTGTGACTAGTTAAGTCAATCAATTCACCAATAAACATTTATTAAATGCCTACTATGTACCAAGCACTGTGCTAAACCCTGGAGATACAAAAAGAGGCAAAAGACAGCCTCTACCCTTGAGGAGCTTGCAATCTTTTTTTTTTTTAATGTAAATCATTTCCATATTAGTTATTTTGTATAAGATGACTCGAATAAAAGAAAAAAATGAAAGAAAGTGAAAAATAGGATGCTTCAGTCTGTATTCAATCAGTATCAGTTCTTTCTCTGTAGGTGGATAGTATGCTTCATCATTAGTCCTTTGGGATTGTCTTGGATCATTGTATTGCTGGGAATGGAGCTTACAATCTTATGGGGAGACAACGTGCAAACAAATATGTACAAAACAAGCTATATACAGGATAAATAGGAAATAATAAAAAGAAGGCACTAGAATTAAAGGGTTTGGGGAAGACCTCCAGTAAAAGATAGCAGAATGACTGAATATGTATAACGTATATCTGAATGCTTCTTGTCTCAGGGAGGGGGGGAGGTGAAGGTAGGTGAGAGAGAACATTTAGAACTCAAAATTTTTTAAAATGAATGTTAAAAACTGTCTTCACATGTAGCTGAGGAAAAATAAAATATTATTTGAAAAATAAAAATAAAAAAATAAAAGATTGGAGGAGCTGAGGAGAGAGTATTTCAGATATGGGGGACAGCCAGGGAAAAGGTCACTTAGTATGCCTTAGCCCAGAGATGTCAAACACACAGGTCAGAAGTACATCTGAGTACAGCCAAAGCATACTAAAATATAATTGGGAAATATTCAACAAAATAGAAAAATACAATAGAACATAGATGTTTTTTAAGTTACTAGAGATTAGTGACTCTGCTTCCATTTGAATTTGATACCACTATCTTAGCCTAACTTATCCATAAAATGTGGATAATAACAGCATCTACTTGTGAGGATCAAGAGTTTTGCAAACTTTAATAGCAAAATAAATGTTAATAAGGAAATAAAATGCTAATAAAATAAGTGATAGAGAGCAGCATACATGATGGGTCTTTCATCAACATACAAGTTGATTTTATTAAAATGATGAAATGCTAAATGAGGAATATATTATTGTTATAGTATGTATATATATATATATATGTGTGTGTGTGTGTATTAGGATGAATTAAAATTTACTGTCCATTAGACTCCAAAGCAGTCACAAGGGGAAACTGCTGATAGACTTCTGTGACCAGATTACCAAGTTGCTATAAAAGTAGCATCTTCAGTACTGAGGTTACCTATACCACACTGTAAAGGAACTTTTGCAAAAGAAGTGAAAGAACAGGACAGCTGTGCTAATAACCCCTCATTTGTCCAAAAGAAGAGGATGCACCATAACAGAACAAAGACACTGACTTGTAGTAGTGTTACAGGCCCAAAACCCCGCCAAATCAAAAAACTACACATTTAATCCTCATAAGGGTCTTTCTGGAAGGAACTATGAAAGATTTACCTGGGAAGAAGGACCTAGGGTCTCATTTTACCCCATCATCCATCAGTCCCTCCCAGATTGTCCAGAGCTTGCCTAGAAGGATACAGGCCACTCCCATCAATTTACAGAAGAATTTACTGAGTTCTACAGAAGTTAAATGATTTGATCAAGGTTACCGCAGGATTTTGTTTCACTGTTGCAAAAGAAAAATTCAAGTCCAGAAGCTCAGACTCCAAATCTAATGCTAATTTACATCACTCTATGATGCTCATGATGTTTTTTGCTCTATTATTCATTAGAATATTCCCAGCATCCCCATTCCAGAGGACCGGGTTGATGAGTGATAATATCAAGACAACCCACAAGGCCCTCTCAGTTGCCCAGAAGGTCACCTTTATGACTTCTGATGTCTACCCCGGGGATTCTCACAGGACTCATGAGTCTCTGAGCAGATCCTGCTCCTACTTACAAGCTGCCCAACCCCCTCAAACTTTTGCAGATAAACAGAAGAGCTGGTCCAGTTCTCACTGTGGTCACCTTGGCCATGGATCTTGCACCGCCCCCCTTGACTGTGACCTCTGACCCTAGGCTCTTTAATCAGCAACTGCCAGAGCCTCCTGAACCACAATGTGTCTTGGAGCCATGGAACAGCCCTGAGTTGGTGCCTGCCCTGGCCTGTTACATGTCTTTTATCTGCTACTTCCTGCCTTAATGGCCAGGAATGTATTTGTTAAAGTTTATACATACACATACATACATACATACATATATACATATATATATATGTGTGTGTGTATCTATGTATATATACATACATAAAAATATGTATATATGAATACATGTGTGTATATGTACATCTATATCTATCTGTAATAATTAACATAAAATTTGTTGCCATTGATGGTCATGCTTTTTTTACAATGATATCACTACATTTTGTATTGTAAGGTAAAAGATAATGGTCACGATTCCTGGTGATCTGAGAATGGGACCATATTGCTCCCTTATTACAGATAGTCAGTCTGGGAAAGGAGGCAGATGGTAAAATGCTGTGGATCATCAAATATCCCTTTCTTTAATAACCTGTTGCTCTATTACTCTGGTTGCTCTAAGATCATGGCTGTCTAATTGACACAAATTAACTAGATCAGAGTAGCACCTGAGTGTCCTTACTTTCTAGGAGAGGTAAGATTTAATGGGATATTTTTGTGATAGAGGCAATACTGCAGTTTCCATCTGGGCCTAGAAAGAGACTATTACTTCATAGAATTAGAAAGGCCTCTGATCTTATGACAGAAGCCTTTTGGATCAGCTCCAGGTGGGGTGGAGAGAGCTCCAGACCATTTTTGCACTAGGCAACCAAGTAAGAACTCTCCTTATTAATGAGTGAGATGGCCCAACAGGCCGAGAAGCTCCAATGGAAGCGAGTAATACTCTAGGGTCCAGAATTTCTTAAACGACTAGCTATAAACCATAACATGATTTCCCTCATCGGTGTTAGCTGGACAGTTCAAGGAATCAGGAATTCCTTCTAACCTGTAGCCATAAGGCCCAGAACAACGTTGGGAGTGCAGCTGCTCAGGGTGTACCTTCCCCATGAGGGAGTCTGGGTCCTGATTCAGAGACCTTGGGAAGTACACATGTGGAACTAAGTCAACTGTGATGTGTAGGAGCTAAATCAGAATAAGTGATCCTGGAAAAATGCCGGCTGTTTGGTATGGAATAGGAAGTTAGTAGACTTCCTGACCTTTATGCAGTGATCCAGTTGCTGTGTGCACAAAATTTTGAGGTGAAGATGTAGTTGCAATATTTGATAAGTCTGATTGGATTTCCAACATATGCTAGTCAGTGTGCTCACCAGGTGCGAATGATAGCTTTCTTGGAAAACTTAGTATATAGAATCAGAATACCTGCTCCATGATAGTTGCTGTTCAGTTGTTTCAGTCATGTCTGACTCCTTGTGACCCCATTTGGTGCTTTCTTGACAAAGGTACTGGAATGATTTGCCATTTCCTTCTCCAGCTCTTTTTACAGACGAAACTGAGACAATCAGGGTTAAGTGACTTGCCGAAGGTCACCAACAAATCTGAGGCCAGATTTGAAATCAGGTCCTCCTGAGCCTCCAGGCCCAGCACTCTCTCCATTACACCACCTAGCTACACCTATTCTATAATAGTTATGGCTAAAGGGATCAGACTACTGGCCAGTTATCCAGTAGAATAATGTCACTATGAGTTCCAAGTGCCTTTAAATTATACTATTTTGACCCTAGACAGATTTATTAATCTATATAGACTTTCAGCTAACATTCAGGAGATTAAAGGGTTGGCTGGAGACTCAGGTATGTTGAAACACTGTTTTGTTTTTTGTATCCCAACTCAAGGCAATGATCCAATACTATTGTGTCACTTGGTATACTTGTCATAACATCTTGGTGTATTGTTGCATTTGCTGTATTAAAGAAAAACACAGAAAACTCCGTATTTTGGACCAACTAGAGTAATATATCTTGCTACTGATTAGCAGGCACAAAATTGAGATCATAAAATTGATAAATATAGAGCACGCTTCAAACAACTATGCAAGAAGTACAAAAGAAGCGTTATATATGCATATTAAAAATCATATTTTTGCAAAACTAAAAATATTAAGAAATAATATTTTTTTCTCTAGGCTAAACTTTTCCCTTTAGGAAAGGGGATGGAACAAAGCTAAGGCTTTTCTTAGGAAAATGGAATGTCTAGATAAGATTATTTACTCTCCACCCACCAAAAGTCATCCACCTAGGAACAGAATCTTTTTTTGCATTCCAGGTTAAGATCCCCAGGGAGGAAAGTCTTTTCAGTCCTTAGAGAAGGAGTGACTATTCTGGAATGTTAAGCTTCAATTGTATTTTAACATATGAGTTGTCCTTGTTTAAGATTCCTACAAATACTACTTCAAAATGTCTTAGGGCAGAGAGTCAATTCCAAAAGTATGGGGGAATTATGCCAGTTTAGGCACCTATCTCTAAGCTAAAAATACTTTGATATTCGGTCAATGTTAAATTTGGAAAAAAATTTAAAATACAATTTTATTTTCGATTCCAAACTCTCTCTCTCTCCTCTTACTCCTTCTTCCATCTCTTGAGAAGGCAAAAAAAAACGCAGTCCGTTGCAAATATGTATAGTCGTGCAGAACAAATGCACAAATTAGTCATGTCCAAAAACGCAAAAAGAAAAGCAGATATGCTCCAGTCTGCACTCTGAATCCATCAGCTCTTTATCTGGAAGTGGATAGCATGTTTCTTCAAGAGTCCTTTGAAACTGTATTTGGTCATTGTGTTAATCAGAGTTCCTACGTCTTTGGGAGTTGATTTTTTTTATATTGTTATTATATAAATTGTTCTCCTGGTTCTGTTCACTTCACTTTGGATTAGTTCATACAAATCTTTCTAGGTTTTTCTGAAATCATCCCCTTCATTATTTCTTATAGCACACTAGAATTCCATTGCATTCATATACCGTAACTTATGCAGCCATTCCCCTCATTGATGGGCATCACCTCAGTTTCCGATTCTTTGCTACCACAAAAAGAACCTCTACAAATACTGTTGTATGTATAGGTCCTTTGATGTCTTTAGAGTATAGACCAAATAATGGTTTTGCTGGGTAAAAGGGTATGCATAGAGTAATTGCTTTGGGGGCATAGTTCCAAATTGCTTTCTGGAATGGTTGGACCAGTTCATAGCTCCACTAGCAGTACATTAAAGCGCCTGTTTTCTGAAAGCCCCTCCAGCATATGTCATTTTCCTTTTTTGTTAAATCAGAATTGTTATTTTTTTGTTAAGTCATTTCACCTGTGACTGACTCTTCATGACCCCTTCTGAGGTTTTCTTGGCAAAGATAGTAAAATGGTTTGCCATTCCCTTCTTCAGTTCATCTTGCAGATGAAGAAACTAAATAGGGTTGTGACTTACTGGGGTCACACAGTTAATAAGTGTCTGAAGCCAAATTTGAACTTAGGTTTTCCGGATTCCAGGCCTGGTGCTCTATCCACTAAAGTTAAATTAAATAAAATTGTTTCTTTTGTTTGTTTGTTTGTTTGTCTGTTTGTTTGTTTTTAGTTTACAACATTCAGTTCCTTAAGTTCTTGAGTTTCAAATTTTCTCCCTCTTCCTCTCCTCCCCCCTCCCCTCCCAAGACAGCAAGCAATCCAATATAAGTTCTACATATACCTTCACACTAAACACATTTTCACAATAGTCAAGTTGTAAAGAAGAAGTAGAACTAATGGAATGTACTGTGAGAAAGAAGAAACAAAACAGAAACAGAAACAAAAAGAGAGCAAATACTTTGCTTCAATCTGCATTCAGACTCTGTAATTCTTTCTCTGGTTGCGGATAGCTTTTTCCATCATGAGTCTTTTGGAGTTGTCTTTGAACCTTGCATTGCTGAGAAGAGTCGTCTATCAAAGTTAGTCATCACAGATACGTGTCTGTGATTGTGTATATTGTTCTCCTGGTTCTGCTCCCCTCACTCAGCATCAGTTCTTATAAGTCTTTCCAGATTATTATGAAGTCTGTCTGCTCCTCATTTCTTATATTCCATTACATTCACATACCACAACTTGTTTAGCCATTCCCCAATTGATGGGCATCCCCTTGATTTCCAATTCTTTGCCACCACAAAAAGAGCTGCTATAAGTATTTTTGAACATGTGACCTTTTCCCACCCATATGATTTCTTTGGGATACAGCCCTATAAGTTGTATTGCTAGGTCAAAGGATATACACATTTTTATAGCCCTTTGGGCAAAGTCCCAAATTACTCTCCAGAATGGTTGGATCAGTTCACAACTCCACCAGCAATGCATTAGTGTTCCAATTTTCCCACATCCTCTCCACATTTATAATTTTCCTGTTTTGTCATGTTAGCCAATCTAACAGGTGAGATGTGGTACTCAAGAGTTGTTTTGATTTGCATTTCTCTAGTCAATGGTGATTTAGAGCATTTTTATATGACAATGGATATCTTTAATTTCTAATAAAATTGTTTCTGACAGATTTCTGCCTAAAATTCAGCATAGTATTTGTATTTTTTCTATGCCAGAAGCCATTTCTTAAAAGCTAAAGTGGTCAGAGGATATGAACAAACCATTCTCAATGGAAGAATTGCAAACTATTAATAATTATATAAAAGATTGTTTCACATTACTATATAATGGAGGACTGGCCAATGTTGGCCCAATCCTTGGAACATGTGCAGTGTTATTTTCTTGTTTCATATTCACATGGAGGCTTGATGAGCCTGCTTCGGGGCATATGTACTAGGACGCTCCTCTCCTTGATCCCCAACATGTAAAGATATTCTATGCTTGTTTCCTATTTGCTTACTGCTTGGTGATGGAAAGTTTTCTAATTGAGCCAGGGTGCAAACAAAAGGCAAAAACAGAAGAAAGGTTGTTCCCTTCCCTGGAGGCTTTCGAGTAAGGAGGAAGAAATGATTTGAGCTTCCAGACAGGGGAAAACATCACACACGTTACTATGAGGACACGAACAACACATTGAACCACTGTTCCTTTTTTCCTTTGTTATGTGCCTTCTTTCTTGCTTTTTGATGAATGAGTATCAGAGACAGACAGACCAGGTTACAATCCTGTGCACTTCAAGAGGTAAGAAGAGCCACCTGAAGTCTTGCAAAGTGACCTTGAGGTCTTAGAGTCCATGGCAGTTTGCCTTGTAACTGCATTAGCTGAGGGTAGAGAAGAGCTGTCCATAAAGACTGACTTGCTGACCCAGCCTAATAGCAAATTGAGCCAACAGTCAAAATATTGTGTCCTGCAAGCAAGACACCAACTCATCCATTGACTATGCCACATTCAGAAATGAACTTGCTTGAGGGAACTGATTGGAGTAATCACTTTAAGGTTAAGCATTCTTTCCCAGAAACCATATGGGTGTGTAATAAAGTATGCCCCAGTTTGATGGTTAGAGGGGAAGATGATTTTGTAATCCTACCCTTGCTAACCTTTTTCTGTAAATATCTCTTTGTAAAAACTGGTTGATGTTCATTATTTGTCAATGATATTGAAGAGATTCATCTAATCAAATTGATATTGGGGTGGCAATCACTGTCAAGTGATTTTGAGCAGAAATCAACTGGTTATATTGATGTTAGGGAGATGTTAATTGGTGAATGATATTAGGAGATTACATCTCAGGTGGGGTCTTGTGAGCTACAGCATTAGAAAGACACTCCCTATCCTTCAGGAATGTGCCTAGAACCTTGAGAGGAGCAGTACACTTGTTCGGGGGACCTTATCTTCTAGTTGGAATATAGATAAAAGAGTTATCCCAGAGTTTATGTGTGATACACTGATAATAGAAATGTAAATTAAAACTCTGAAGTTTTACCCCCTCCCTTACAGTAAGATAAGATGACAAAAGATATGAATAAACAATGTTACAGGGGTTGTGGTTAGGCAGGTGCACTAATTCACTCTTGGTAGAGCTGTGAATTAATTGGTTCAACCATTCTAGGAAATGATCCAGAATTACACCAAGAAAGTAACTAAAATGTCTGCACCCTTTGACTGCTAGTCAGGAGGTCAGCTACAGAAAGAAGAGCCCAATGTACACCAACGTATTTATAGCAGAACATTTTGTAGTAGTAAAGTACTGGAAATAAAATAGACCCCTAGGGGGATTGGGTAGTGATAGAGACAGAAAATTACAATATTTTTTAAAATGCACAGAAAAGAGAAGGAAGTTTATAAGGGGTCATAGACAATTAGGCCAATGTTGGTTCTACTGGTTTAAATGTAATATATACTTTTCTTTGTATATGGAGATGCCCATGTTTGTTGATAGTTTTAAGTTCATAATTTTAAAAAAAGAAAAGAAAATTTACAAAGACAAATAAAGTACATATCCATTAACTGGAGAATGGCTAACAAGTTGTGACAATGGAATCAGTGTAATGGAATATTATTGTGCTATATGAGAAGATGAACACGATGAATGCAGAGAAATATATTCAAATGCATTTGTGAATTCATCAGATAGGGAGTTCCTTCCAGTGATCCATATCTCAATCCATCCATGCTTACCCATGGTGTATGACTCTTGTTCTCCCATAAATGAACTATAAATTAACTATGGGAGGTTCAGCCAACGTGATGGAGGCCTTCTTTGTTTTTTCCCTGGACATTTCTAGATTATCAGTGGAACATTCTGGTTGTCCACTAGTTGTCCTAGTTCTTGCCCTGTGACCAGCCTATCTTCTCTTCTTATACATTTCCTTGATCTTGGCCTTTATTTTAGTTCTTCTTGGGAGTCCCTCATTTTTATATATTGTAGCCTGTTCACACCCACTATGTCTATCTCCATTGCCCTCTGTGTGACACTTATTTAGAAGTTGTGTTCTAACATCCTGCTGCCATGTAGAAACTCTGGTAGAATATTTAATATTCAAAAAAGTTGAGCTTTTGCTTTCATGGGAAGCTTGGAGTCAGGAGAGAAACTTTGTTCTAAAAGCAATCCAATCTATTTCCCTCCTCCTGTTCAACTTCAAAACCAACTCTCTAACTTTACTAACTTTACTGTCTCACTAATGGGTGGTGCAAGAGACAGCTCCTACATGTTTAAGAGAACCCATTGTTAAATTTCCATTGTCAGAATTTGTACCTTGGAAATCAGCAAATGTTACAAATTGGAGTGTGATTTATTATTTTACTGATTATCTAAGCTTAAGAAAGTGACACAAAAATGTTAATAATACAAATTAAACTTAAAAGTGTGTCCTGCATTTTCAGAGAACCAGTTGTTAAATAAAACTCACCACTGACTGTCCCAAATATGCATGGACAAACTGATGGACAAACTTTATAGGATGTCCATCCAAATGTGGGTTAAAATTTGAGCGATGGACATTCTTCATCCATTTGGTCTTTCCCATGGAGATAGACAGGACAAACTCCTTTGGGTTTCCCCTTCTCTCCTCTTCCTCAAATCATATCTCCTAGGTGCCTTTTGCCACCATCTTCTCCTCCACCCTTCCCTCGCATAACAAGGTTGCCTTTCTTGCCAAGGCAAACCCCTTGACATGTATGAGTGATCCCATTCCACCCATCTTCTTTTTTTATGTTTTATTGCATTTTAATTTATTTTTTAGCCATTTCCTAATTACATTTTTGTCCTAATTTTTAAAATTTTGGTTTCCAAATTCTCTCCCTCTTTTCCCTCCCTCACCTATTGTCAAGGCAAGAAATACAATACCCTTTATACATATGAAGTCATGCAGAACATATTCCTACATTAGACATGTTCTGAAAAAAAAATAAAGAAAAATAAAGGAAAAAATATGCCTTAGTCTGCCTTCTGAGTCCATTAGTCCTCTATCTGGAGGTGGATAGCATTTTTTATCATGAGTCCTTTGGAGTTGTGATGGATCACTGTATTGATCAGAGTTAGTAAGTCTTTCATAGTTGACTAGCTTTACAATATTGCTGTTACTGTGTATATTGTTCTCCTGGTTTTATATCACTTCATATACATCTTCCCAGGTTTTTCTGAAGCCATTCCTTTCATAATTTCATAATTTCTTACAGCACAATAGTATTCCATCTTATTCATAGACCATGCCATATTTTACGACATAACTGTTGCAGATTTTATGCCAATTTTTCTGCAAAAAAGTGAAGTGTGACCATTATGTGAAGCTGTAAAAAAAATTATGCTGGTATTACTTAAAAATAATTTATTACTGAACCTGCCTTTGGTGCAAGATTGGGATGCATAGGATACTTGTGAATGTATGTTAAAATTGAGTGGTCCAAATTGATGCACAAGAGAAGGGATTTAGGATAAAATCTTGGGCTATACCCACAGTTTGGAAATAAGGATAGTGATCCAGTAAAGAGTACCTAGAAGGGCTGACTAGACAAGTAGTAAGAGAAACAGTGTTCACGTAAGACCTGTTTTTGATGTAGTTCACTACTCTTCGCCATCTCTACTTCCTTCTCTAGATGTTCCTTTTAATAATCCCTTTAATAATATGTGCCACAAAGATAATAAACAATGATTTAGCAATCATGTTTGCCATTTCCTTCAGGACCTAGGGATATAATTTATCAGGTGACTTGAATTCACTGAAGCTAGCTAGGTACTCTCTTATCACCTCCTTTAAGGGTAGTAATCTTTGGTTGTATGTCTCAGCCATTATGGCAGACGAACTGTACAGTTTAACTAGCTTGGAAAGTTGTCTTACCATATCACGTGACTTACTCATGGCAGCTTTGCCTGCCTGCTCCCCTTGTGCCTTCATTGGGTTGAGTACCATCAGTACTGCAGCACTCTAAACAAACCATACATAAGTCTTTCGGAAATATACTGACAATGTGCACGTGCTACAGCTCACAATGCACAAGAGATAAATTCATATCCATATGCCACTGGTGAATACGTTGCTGCCCTATTTACTTTTTAAGTGGTGTGACCAACAGAATTATACCATGCCATGATTACAGGATGAAAGGTTACAAACCAATTTTTGGACTAAAAAAAAAAAAACCCCAAAAAATCCTGACTGTGACAATTATGCAGTGGTGACAATATGTGGTGAAATATGGTAACTTGTTTAGACATTCCCCAACTGTTCTATCTTCTTCAGCAGATTGCTCCCCTCTCTCATCTATATTCAATCTCTTCTTGACTACTGGCTATTTGTTTACTGTCTTTCAGAAAGCCTTGCAGAGTCCTGGGGCTTGATAGTCAACACAAGATACTGCATTTAGTAATCATTTTGTACTGTAATCAGTCCAAATGTACAAGGTACATTAGGTGATAATGTATGTTTGACAAAAGTATTTGTAAAAGGTATTGCAGGATCTCCTCCAACAAAGGAGATCACAAAGTCCAGGTCAAAGAGGGATTCCTTAAGGATGGTGAGGTTCTCCAGATGTTCCTGTTTGTCGGTGACATTGTACTAATTGCATCAAGCCCTAGGACACTGCAGAGCCTTCTGGAGGAAACCTGCAATCATTCACGATTACTTAGAGGATCTAACAACAGAGGGTAATTGAATGGAGCTGTTCTTTCTTGGTTCAATCTTCCAAAGAACGGTGAATGATTTTGGTGGATTTGATGTAGAATCACATAAAGAAACATTTTGTTCTATAAAATCAAATGTTTTTTCGTAACAAACAATAATCACAATGAAATCTTACATTTTCTACAACTTTCAGTTAATTGTGAAATGGCAAAGATATGGCCAATTGTTAAATATCATTTATGAAAACCTGCTTGTTCCCTCCCATTAAAGATGCACCCTCATTAAAGATGCACACAAGTTGTATATAAACAACTCATAACAATTTTGTAGAGATGGGAGAGTAGGCATATATGTGGGTAATTATTCATGTTTTTCAGTTGTTTTTTTAATTAATAAAGCCCACTTTTTTTCTATACCTATCTTCTTCAGATACTTTGTATATCAGTCACTCAACAGCCTCACCATAGCTCTCACCTCCAGCATGGTTATACACTTGGTCCAATTTGGCTGTTTTTACTATCTTTTTTCTCTTTGGTGTCATTTCTTTCTCTTCTACAAGCACATCTGGGACTGTGATGTTATTGTCCAAGTGTGATGGTGCTACTGTCTTTGGTGGCATTAGATTGTAAATTCCTTGAGAGCATGGACTGTTTTTCTTTAAATTTTATTGCCAACACTTAGCACAGTGCCTGACACATAGTAGGCATTTAATACATGTTTATTGGATTGGATTGGTGGATAAAAGTTTGTTAAACTGATTTTTGCAGATCTTTTCCATTTTTCTTCTATTTGCAGTCGTTTTAATCTTTGAACGTCCTTTGCTTTAGCTGGATATCTTGCCAAACTTTAAAAAGTGGTTTTGTCCTCCACTGCTTCTCTCTATTTTGTGAGGTAAAAGCACTCATAATCATCTATCATCCTTTTTTGTAAGATTTTATAAGTCTTATATTCTGATAACAGCAATGTTTCTGGCAGCCCTTCTTTCAGTCCTAAGTAAGTCATAGGACTGCTAAGGTTCTTTTTAGACACTTTTGGTCTCCTTGTTGTGGTAATTAGTTTACATTGATTAAACTAGAGCACTCTGCAAATCTTAAAGTACTATATAAATATTACTATTATTAATTATCTCTGGGTTCAGATCATGGATCCAATGGCAGGAATATTTCAATGGTAATTTACCTCACCTGGCTCATTTTACTCTGAGTTTGAAAATGAGAACTTCAAAAGTCACCCAGTTCTTGTTGGTCACCATACTAACAAGACCCAGATAAGATATAATCTTGAGTGAGTAAAACCTTTAATCAGGCCTAAAACAATTATAAAATAAAAGGGAAGTAATATCACATGCATAAGCAAATGAAAACAGTATGATTGTCTCTTTCCCTCTGAGTAGTCTGTAAAACAGGTTCCTACAAGACACATGACTCTGCAATGGAAAAGATTAGAGCTTTCAATGCAGAAAGGCTTGTTATCACCTCTCAGAATCTACTCCTGCTAGGATCTGCCACTGGCTTTCTCCTTCTGTGTCTGCTCACAATTCACAAGATCACAGATTTAGAGCTAGAAGGGAACCAATCCTCTCATTTTATAGAAGATGAAATTGAGAATCAGAAAGTTTAAGTCCAGGGCCGTGTAGCCAGTGAGAGACCCAGGATATGAACCTACGATCCTTCCACCCTCAGTTCTTTCCTAAACAATCACCCATTCTTCATCTTGATCCTTTGGTGAACTAGTTCAAAGTTCTACATTGTCTTTTTCTTTTGAGTCCCTTGCCCCCTTATGCTATCCTCTTTCTGCTGGGTCAAACCTTGTTTTTGATTACTCTTACCATCTTCTGCCTTTGTTACTGCTCATATGCTGCTAAATGAAGTTGGAGAAACATACCTACTGGGTCCACTACAAATTTATTTTATATAATCTCAACTGGGCCCTCACTGTGGCAAGGTAATCTTTTTATATCTCCCTAATTGATTCACTATCTCACTCACCACAATGACTTATCCAAAACCTTTCATCCCTCCTCAAACTTCCCATAGCTCCTCCTCTCCACTCTTAGTTGAAAATTTTGCCTCCTATTTCACTGAAAAAAAATTGAGGTCATTCACAGAGAACTTCTTCTTCTCCTTCTTCCTCATCTGATATCACTCAGATACCTTCTGCTACTATCTCTTCCTTTACCCCTGTGTCACATGAAGGGATGGGGCATAGAGTGTATTCAGGAGTGTAAGGGCTGCTGAGCCCTTTTCAGGGCTGCTTTTCAACTGATCCACCCAACTCTCACCTGTGGCTCCAAGAAGTTGTAGCATGTGCAGTGGCCACAACCTAGTAAGCCATTTTAGCAGATGGGCTAAACCAGATGGTTAAGGGTAACTGAGGGGTCTCAAACCCTTTGGTGAGCTAGTGGGATGTCTATCCCAAGCATATGAAGATTTCCTCTGACAGAATGGGTGGATGAGAAAAATTTGTTCCAATGGTCACAAAAGCAGCTTAAGCAGCCACTGCAGTGCACTTAGAGATTGGTTAGACATCCAAGAAACCAAGGTCAGTCACTGCCATCTTGAGCTGTCTTAACTTTGTTTTTCTACTGTCCAATGACTCTGGAAAAGAAAGTGAGGCTGTGTTTTAACAACCCAGCTGGCAGCTTCGGTGGGGGCGTAAGATCCCTCCCCCACAGCCGGCACCCAGGAGGCTGCCAGGACCCAGGAGGCTGCCGGGACCCAGGAGGCTGCCGGGAAAGCACAGGTTCTTTTTATCTGCTTAAACAAGGAAAGCACGGTGAAGGGGTTGACCAGCTTACTTTAATCCAGCATTCAGTTAGCATATAGACAACAATCATTTAGTTCAGGGAAAAATGCTAGCATTCAGTTAGCATTCAGTTAGTTCAGGGTAAAACGCCAGCATTCAGTTAGCATTCAGTTAGTTCAGGGGAGCATACAGACAAGCATCAAGAGACAGACCAAATACAGATTCATTGACTTACTTCAGGGGAAAAAACCAGCACCCTGAGGTTCAAAACATTCATTTAGTTCGGGGGAAAACAAACCAGCACCCCAAACCTCAAAACCAAAATATAAACAAATTACAAATATCAACAGACAGACCCAGTACAATTCATAGTTACCAACATCTGGGCTCGGCCCGAGAGCAAGGGCTGGCCCAGAGTCACGCTCCCCGCTTGCTCCCACACCAACCGGAAAAGGAAAGAGAACCCTTCAAGCTGTCCTCTCCCCTCTTATAGGGTTTTTGACATCATCAAGTGCCGCCTGAATGACCAGGGCTGATTGGTTCTTGAGTTGGCTCCTCCCCCAGCATAGACGTTAACACCTCCCCTCAGCCAGCCCCATGACTCATCACACAGGAAGTTGTCTGCTTCCTGGCATGCTCTCTGGGCTTCCTGCCCCAGAAAAGCAAGCCACAGCATCCAGAAGCTCAATGAGGTAAGCTGAGTCATTCAAAGAAAACAAAGGCCATTCCGGTTACAGTCTGACGACCTCATCCAACTCTACTGCACTTAAATCTAATTTCTGTGTGAATCAAAAAACATCACCCATACCATTTTACTTTTTTTTTTTTTACCTACCTCAAAATACTGTGGTGACAGGCAAATGACAAAGCAGGTACGGATACACTGGAAGCTGTAGTCACAACCTTGCACATGGGCAGCCCAGGCCATAGGGTTGTATTCTCACTGGAAGGAACAGTGGGATTTGGCAACCCCTGGATGTCTGAGCAACCTTTTAAGGACCTCACTGCTCACCTCCTGGTGTGAGGAAGGGGCTAGAAAAGGTGCCCTAAAATTTTTCTTCTTCACCCAACCCTGGCCTGCTTACCACGGCAGTTGGGGATCCCACCTGGCAGTTGAAACACAAAAAAATACACAAAAACTTTTGCAAAGATGATTCCACTCACCATCGGCACATGGAATGTGCACACACTTATAGACAACACAAAATCCAGTAGACCTGAAAGATGAACAGGTCTTGTTGCAAGAGAACTCAGCAGGTATCGAATCCAAATAGCAGCCCTGAGTGAAACAAGGCTGGCAAATGAAGGCCAGCTTACTGAAGTCAGAGCTGGATACATTTTCTGGAGTGGCTGCAGTGAAGCGGAGCACTATGAAGCTGGTATAGGTTTTTCAATCAAGACTAATCTAGTCAGCAAGCTTGTATGCCTACCAAAAGGAGTAAATGACAGACTAATGACAATGCAATGACCACTTGCAGGAAAGTGCCATGCCATCATCATCTGTGCATATACTCCCACCATGATGAACTCTGATGAGGGCAAAGAAAATATGAAGACCTGGAGTCCCTCATTATCAATGTGCCAAAAGAGGACAACCTTATAATTCTGGGTGACGTTAATGCAAGAGTAGGAACAGACTACCAGACATAGATGAAGTCCTAGGGAGGAATGGAGTCAGAAACAGCAATAGGAATGGTTACTTACTACCAAAGGCTTGTGCATCTCATGACCTTTTCATCACCAACACTGTCTCCTGTTTACCTAAATGCATTAAAACTGGATGCACCCTCACAGCATACATTGTTACTTAATAGGCTATGCATCATTGTAAGGAAAATAAACAGACAAGATTTGAGTGATGAAGGTGATGTGTGGTGCAGAGTGCTGGACTGACCATAGACTTATCCTCTCCAAGGTAACTATTCTCATACAACAAAAGTAGCAGCCCCAAGGAAAGATGACTACCAGGTGACTTCATGTCAACAAATTAGAGTGCTTCTCCTTGTGTGAACAGTTCGTTGCTAACTTGGAGGGAAAGTTGAGCCAACGCATAGTTGACAACAGTGGAGCAGAAAAGGAGCGGGCAGGTGTCAGAGATTTGGTAAACAGCAATGCATTTACTCATCAGACCTGAACACTGACAAACATTGGTTTGAGGGAAATGATGGGGAAATTCAGAAGCTGCTAAATAAAAAATGAGAACTCCACAGGGTTTGCCAGCAAGATAGTTCAACCATCTCTAAGAAGGCAGTGTTTAACTCCATCAAAAGTAAAGTGCTTAGAAAGATACATGATTCTTGGGTCAGTAAGAAGGCAGATAAAATTCAGTTTTATGCTGATAGTAACAATTCAAAGTGCTTTTATGATGCCCTGAAGGCTATTTGTGGGCCAAAGACCTATGGCACATCTCAACTACTCAGTGCTGATGGAGCCACATTGATTTGTGATAAGAACATGATCCTACAGAGATGGGCTGAACACTTCCATAGTGTTCTCAATAGACCATCATCAATGAATGCTAAAGTCATTCACAGTTTACCTCAGGTTGAAGTCAATCCCTCCCTAGCTGAAGTTCCAACTGAAGAAGAGATTTTGAATGCCATTAGGCTCCTTTCATGTGACAAAGTACCTGGTGCTGATACTATTTTAGCTGATATTTACAAGGCATGGGGTCCATTGCTCATACAAAAGCTGACCAAAATTTTCTGGGTTCTATGGCAAGAGGAGGTTATCTCCCAGGAGTTCAAATATGCTTCAATTATTTTTCTCTATAAAGGTAAAGGAAATAGATTGTCCTGTGACAATCACAGGGGGGTGTCTCTCTCTTAGTTATTGCTGGCAAGATTCTCCTTAATAGGCTGATCACCCCTTGGTGATGGTCATCTACCTGACAGCCAGTGTGGCTTCAGAAAGAGCCGAAGAATGTTCAGTATGGTGCTTGCTGCCCCATAACTCCAGGAGAAATGCCAGGAGGAGAACAGAGGTCTGTACACAACATTTGTCTATCTGACCAAGGCCTTTGCTACTGTCAGTTGTAAAGGTTTGTGGAAAATTATGTCAAAATTTGGTTGCCTGGGGAAGTACACTAATATTGTATGTCAATTACATGACAGCATGTTTGCCCAGGTTCTGGATTATGAATGACACTCTTGTGCTGTCCCAGTCACCAATGGAGTGAAGCAAGGCTGTGTGCTTGCTCCCCTGCTTTTTAGCTTGCTGTTTTCAAAAATATTATCAGAAGCTTTCAACAAGGATGAAAATGATATCAAGGTCACTGATGGTAGACTAACTTGAAAAGGCTATAAGCCAAGGCTAAAAGTGGAGGGAGAGTTAGTGCAAGATTTTTTTGTTCACAGATGATTGTGCACTCAATGCAGCCTCTAAATGCAACAAAGTATGGATTGGTTCTCTGCTGTGTGTGCTAATTTGGGCCTAACAATTAACACCAAGAAAACACAGGTTCTCCACCAGCCGGCACCACACCATCCATATGTGGAACCATTGATTACAGCAAATGGAGAAATTTTGAATACTGTGGGTAAATTCACTTACCTTTCCAAAGATGTTCACACGGATGATGAGATTGACACATACATTACCAGAACTAGCTCAATGTTCGGGAGGCTTCAAAGGAGAGTGTGGTAGAGAAGAGGTATTATGATGCCTACCAAACTGAAGGTCTACAGCGCTGTTGTACTGACCTCATCTTTATATGCCTGAGAAACCTGGACAGTCTACCAGTGCCATACCAAGAAACTGAATCACTTCCATTTGAATTGTCTTAAAAAGACTCCGAAGATCACCTGGCAAGATAAGGTACCAGACACTGAGGTCCTTTTTCGAGCTAAACTGCCAGTCATTCAAACTCTGCTACAGAGAAGGCAACTTCAATGGGCTGGCCATATTGTTTGAATGCCAAATGTACATTTGTCTAAAACGCTATTTTACAGAGAACTCATGCAAGGCAGGAGCTCACATGGTAGTCAGAAGAAGTGATACAAGAACACTCTCAAGGTCTCTCTGAAGAACTCTGGAATCGATTGCATGTCGTGGAAGACACTGGCAAAAGACTGCTCAGCATGGCATGCCCGCATCAAAGAAGGTGCTGTGCTCTATGAGTGAAGCAGAATTTCAGTAGCTCAGAAGAAACATGAGATGCACAAATTTAGAGACATCTTCGCTCCAAGTGTTCATACGGACTGATCTGTGGTAGAGCGTTCTAAGCTCATATTGGTATGATCAGCCACTGTCAGTCACACTATACCTTGACTCCAATGTAGTGGTCGTTCTGGTCCTCTTTGAGCACAAAGGACAACAACCAACCAACATGAAAGGATAGCCCTTCTCCTTGCTAAGGCAAACCCTCCTTCATACACAAGCTAATCAGTCATAAGCAAGAAGAACGGCAAAAGAAAGAATCCCACAGTCTAATGTGGGAAACAATATGTAAAGAACTATGTACAAACTAGTTATAGACAGGATAAACTAGAGATAACAGTGGGAAGACAAAAGTGTTAAGGGGGATCAGGAAAGGCTTCTTGTAGCAGGTGGAATTTTAACTGGGACTTGAATGAAGTCAGGAATACAAGAGGCAGAGAATTCTAGTAATGGAGGACAGCCAATGAACATGCTCAGAGAGGGGTGAAGGAGTATCTTCTACAAGGAACAGTAAGGAAGCTGCAGTCACTGGATTTCAGAGTATGTGACCTCCTGTAGCTCTCACCCTCCCCACTCTCTCAGTTGGGAACCTTGTCTCATATTTCACTGAAAAAATCAAGGCTGTTTATCAAGAGCTTCCTTTTCTCCCCACCTCCTCAATTCACATCTCCCAGATGTTTAAAGCTGAACTAATAGTCTTTCCTCCTTAAATCCTCCTCCCTTCCTGGCAGAACATATGCTTCTTGGAGCTATGGATAAGAGATGTTTTATACATATACACATATATAATATATGTATGTGTGTATAAAATCTGTTTTAATCACCCAAAATCTGGCTTCTCACTCTCTTACCTGCACTCTACCCCGCCAAATTGAGAGCAGAAGAAAAAAAAGCATTACAACTATGTAAACAAATTAAAACAAATTTTCACATTGCCATGTCCAAAAATATATTTGGGGGAGGCAGCTAGGTGGCATAGTGAGTAGAGCACCAGCCCTGGAGTCATCAGGACCTGAGTTCAAATCTTACCTCAGTCACTTGTCACACTGACTAGCTGTGTGACCTTGGGCAAGTCACTTAACCCCAATTGCCCTGCCTTCCCCCCTCAAAAAAAATATTTGTTCCATTCTGCATTCTTAGTCTTATCTCTGTCAGGAGGTGGGTAATTTGTTTCATCATTAGATTTTTGGAATTATGGTTGGTCATTATGCTGATAAGAGTAGAAGATCCAACAAAGGACAGAGCCACAAAAGATAAAATAGACGATTTTGATTACATGAAACTGAAAAATACAAAATAAATGAAATATTTGGGAGTCTACTTAGCAAGACACAAAGGAACACAAATACAAAATACCCTTATAATACTCTTATAAATAAAGACAAAAATAAATGGAGAGATTGAAATTGCTCTTGGTTAGGCCAAGCTAATGTAATACAAATGGCAGTGCTACCTAAATTAATTTGGTTATTCCGAGCCATACCAATCAAACTATGAAAATATTATTGTGTAGAGCTAGAAAAGTAAGAACAAAATTCATCTGGAGGAACAAGAGGTCAGAATTTAAAGAGGAATCATAAAAAAAAAGGTGGGAAGGAAAGAGGACTAGCAGTATCATCTTAAACTATATTGCAGAATAATAATCATCAAAACTATTTGACACTATTTAAAACTGAAAAACTGATGAATGGAACAGATGAAGCATATAACAAACAGAGGAAAACAAACATTGAAGCATAATATATGGTAAACCCAAACACCTCAACAGCTGGGGTTCAGTGAAAACTGCTGAGAAAACTGGAAAGCAATCTGGCAGAAATTAGGTTTAGAACAACATCTCAAACCATATACCAAGGTAAACAAATGAATATGACTTAATTATAAAAGGTCATATCATAAACATATTAGAGGAGCAAGGAAGGAAATAGCTATGGATTGAGGAAGAATTCATCATCAAATAAAAGCTAGAGAGCATCACAAATGATAAAATGAACAATTAGGGTCACATAAAATGAAACTTTTTGCACAAGCAAAATAAAATCAACTAACATTAGAAATAGATAACTGGGGAAAACCTTTGCAAGGAGTTGCTCCAATAAAGGTCAGATATCCACAATATATAAGGAACTGATTTAAACAGATAAGAGCAAGTGCCAATCCCTAATAAACAAATCATCAATGGGTATTAACAAGCAGTTTAAAAAAAAGCTATCAATAGGCATAAAAATGCTCTAAATCACAAATAGAGGAGTATAAATTAAAGCAGCTCTAAATTTCCATTGCACAAGTGTCCAACTGGCAAGAAGAAAAAAAATGGAAAATGACAACTGCTAGAGGGATTTTGGTAACAAGGGGCAACTAGTGAATTGTTAATAGAGCTGTGAATTGGTTCAGCATTTCTGGAAATCAATTTAGAACTTGCAGGAAAAGTTACTAGTTTTTTATCTAGCAATACCAGTATGAGCCCTATACCCCAGAGATCAAGTAGAAAGGAAAGATCCATATGTACAAAAATATTTACAGCAGTTCTATTTGTTGTAGTGAAGAACTGGAAACTTAGAGGCAGGGGTCCCCATCAACTGGCAAATGGCTGAACAAATTATGATATATAGGGGCAGCTAGGTGGCACAGTGAGTAGAGCACCGGCCCTGGAGTCATGAGGAACTGAGTTCAAGTGTGACCACTGACACTTGACACATGTACTAGCTGTGTGACCTTGGGCAAGTCACTTAACCCCAATTACCCTGCCTTCCCCCCTCCAAAAAAAAGAAAAATGAAAAACAAAGCAAAAAATTATGATATATAAATGAAAAAGGGATACTATTGTGCCTTAAGAAATAACACAAAAGATGGTTTCAGAGAGTCCTGAGAAGACTTGTATAAACTGATGCAGAGTGAAGTGAGTAGAACCCAGAAAAAAACTGTATTTGTATGTGTATATAGTGACAACAACATTGTAAAGAAAGACAACTTTGAAAGACTTTAAAGTTGATCAGTGAAATAACCCACCCTGATTCCAGAGGACTGATGATGAAGCATGCTACCTGCCTACTGACAGAGAGATGTTGCTGTCAAGGAAAAGATTAAAACAAACATTTTCAGACATAACCAATGGTAGATTTGTTTTGCTTAACAGCATATTTATCATGCTGTTGGGGCAGCTAGGTGGCACAATTTAAGAAGACTCATCTTCCTGAGTGCATATCTAGCCTCAGATACTTACTAGCTGTGTGACCCTGTTTGCCTCAGTTTCCTCATCTGTAAAATGTGCTGGAGAAGGAAATGACAAAAAAGGAAAATGATAAATGTTGGAGGGGATGTGGGAAAATTGGGACACTAATGCACTGTTGGTGGAGTTGTAAACTAATCCAACCATTCTGGAGAGCAATTTGGAGCTATGGCCAAAGACTATAAAAATGT
The DNA here is from genome assembly GCF_011100635.1 of Trichosurus vulpecula. NCBI lineage: Eukaryota > Metazoa > Chordata > Mammalia > Diprotodontia > Phalangeridae > Trichosurus > Trichosurus vulpecula. The sequence goes on from NC_050577.1 coordinate 266,631,577, forward strand.
GCATACCTTAGGTTTTTATCTCAAAGACTTTTAAAAAAATATAAAAGGGAAAAGGACCTATTTGTTAAAAAATATTTATAGTAGCTCTTTTTGTGGTGGCTAAGAATTGGAAAACAAAGGGATACCCATCTGTTGGAAAATGGCTAAACAAGCTATAGTATATGATTGTAATGGAATACTATTGTGATATAAGAAATGACAAGCAGGATGATTTCAGAAAAAACTTACAAATATATGAACTGATGCAAAGTAAAGGGAGTAGAATCAGGAGAACATTGTACACAGTAACAGCAATATTGTACAATGAAGAATTGTGAACGACTTAGCCATTCTCAGCAATACAATGATCTAAAACAATCCCAAAGGACTAATGATAAAGCATACTATCTGCCTCCAGAGAAAGAACTGATATTGATTGAACATACACTGAAGCGTGCTATTTTTCACTTTCTTTCTTTCATTTTCTTTTCTTTTATTCAAGTCTTATATAAAATGACTAATATGGAAATGTTTTACATGATGGCACACGTATAACCTATATCTGATTGCTTACCATCTCAGGGAGGGAGGCAGAGAGGGAGGGAGAGATAGAATTTGGAACTTAAAACTTTACAAAATACACAAATGCTTAGAAATTGTTATAACATGTAATTGGGGGGAAATAAAAATCAAGGGCTAGAAATGTAAGAATTCAGGATAGAGAAACTAAGGAGACAGGATATTGCGCACCTGAGAAAACAGGACCTGGAAGGCCTGGTTAGAAGTTCCTCTTGCACATATCACCAAGTGCAGGATGAAATCTATGAGTGACTGGGACTCTCCTAATTTGCCTTCTTTGGAGGTGTGTAATACCCCAGTTTACCATCTGATTAAACCATATGAGTAGGCTAAAAGGATATGATTTCGAGATTTTTGTCCCTTCTGCTACCAGTATTTGGTATTTTGTTGATTTAGGGTGGGTTGGGAGTTGGAGGGGGGAGCAGCTGCTGTTATAGGAAAGTATGGGTAACTAGGAAAAAGAGTACGATCTCTCTCTTTCTTGGGGAGGAGGTGAGGCAGAATTATAGCCAGAATACAGGTTATGAGGATTCCAGCCTAGATCACCTCCCTCAGTAATGCAGCATTATTATCTTCCTTGGGGTGGAGGGTAGAGAAAGAAAAACACCACTGGGGTGTGCTGGAGCCAGCTCTAGACTGCTTGGAAGATTATTGTTAAATTTTCATTGTACTTATACCTCAGAAATCATCAATCTACAAATCAGAACTTGATTTATTGTTTTGTTAATTGTTTAGACTGAAGAAAGTGTTAATAATACAGATTAAATGTAAAAGTGCGAGCTTGCATTTTATAGAGACTGGTTATTAAATATTTACCAGTACACCCCAACTTAATATCCTCAAATGACCTGTAGTCCTTAGAAGTCAGCAAATAACATTCACCCCTACTTGTTTTCTCTTGTTCCCCTCCCCCACTCCATTTTTTTCCCAAATGGCTGGGGCAAAGAGCAAGCAGATGGGGTAAAGTTTAAGGAGTGGCTAGGCGATGATTAACTCTACATGGAAAACAAGAAGATGAGCATTGTACCATACCTTTGATTTCAAAGGGACAGGTCTGGCACTCAACTAAGAACCTAGACCATATCCCATCTCTTACTCCTGCCAGGACACAAGTAGAATCCTCTGTTTTGAAGCTTGGGCCTCCAAGTCCTAGAACAGTGCCTTCAGTTATCATTCTTAAGATTGTGTCATTCTTCAATATAATAAGCTTGTTTTCATCTAAGTTACTGATAAGAGAACAGATATTAACACCTTTTCATTAATTATGGTTTTATAAACAGATTTATAGAATGTCGCAGCTGGAGGCCCAAACCACTTATTTTTTCATTAAGGAAAGAGAAACTCAGAAAAATGAATTAACTTCATGAAAATCACCAGATGGCCAAGCATTTGTTGTATGCCTGTGAAACCTGGACAGTCTACCCGCGCCATGCCAGGAAACTGACTTGCTTGCATTTGAATTGTCTTAGAAAGATTCTGAAGATCACCTTGCAGGATAAGGTATCAGACGCTGAGGTCCTTTCTCAAACTAAACTGCCAAGCATTCAAATCTACTTCAGAGAGTGCAACTCCAACGGACTGGCCATGTTGTTCGAACATAAAACGTACACTTGCTAAAAAGACTATTTTATGGAAAACTCACAGTGGGCAAGTGTTCACATGGTGATCAGAAGAAGGGATACAAGGAGGCTCTTAAAGTCTCTCTTAAGAACTTTGGAATTGATTGTGTGACACTGGCACAGGAATGCTCAGCATGCTGTGCCCGCATCAGAGAAGGTGTTGTGCTCTATAAGCAAAGCAGAATTGAAGTAGCTCAAAAGAAACTAGAGATGCACAAATTTAGAGAATCCACCCCAAATATTCACATGGACACAGATGCGCCCGACCTGTGATAGAGCATTCCGAGCTTGTATTGGTCTGATCAGCCACAGTAGTACACACTGTAACTTAACTAGCATAGTGATGTCATTTTGGTTCTCTTCAAGAACAAAGGACAACAACCACCCTCACCACCACGTGCTGGCACTGTGCTAAGCGTTAGAGATACAAGTGTGAGAAAATTGTCCCTGCCCTGAAGGAGCTGACATTCTAATAAAAGAAGACAGTATGTCAAGGAAAGCTAGTGTTACTTCCCTGTACTCCACATTACCCAGCTGTACTATGGTCTTGGGCAACTAGGTAGCACAGTGAAAGAGATCCAGGTCTGAAATCAAGAAGGCTCCTCTTTTGGAGGAAGAAAATTTTCATCATGAGTACCTTCAGCATTGTCTTGGATCATTGTATTGATGAGAGTAGCTAAATCTTTCATGATTGGTCATTGTTAACAATATTGCAAATATTCTAGCTCTTCTCAACCTATGCCATCTTTACTCTAACTGCCCTAATGCCTATCAATCACTGATCTTTCTCTGAATTATCTTTCTCTAACAGCAACAATGCCCTGGAGAAAATTGACCAGGCCCATGAAGATCCCTGAAAGGTTCAATTTGCCAACCCAGTCTGGGAGCAGCCTGAAAGAGGGGTCTTCTATACCTCTACCAGAGAGTAACAGAGGGAGACTGGGCAACAAAAAAGAAAGCCAGCTCTGGACTCAAGAAAGAGCTTAGCCCCAGCAGTCTAGAGGTGAGGTGCGGATATGAGCAAATCCTGGGAGTACAGCTTAATCAAGCCATGTCCATCAAAATGTCCATCATTTAGGAAGCTTCATGAAGACTCATGAGGAAAGAAAGGACAGAGGCCCTGAAATTCAGGAAGAGTGAGTTACCTCATTCCGTACTTCTTACATGTGAATCACAGTACCGTGATACTAAACTTCTGCTCATCCTCTCCTTGGATTCGATGTGTATTTGTGGGAGAGTATGTTCCAGTAGTATGGAGGGAATATTTTATAGCAATAGTCTCCACTATGATATCTTAGTGTCTTTGCTATGAGCAAATTGTGACCACTGGCTGACCAGCAGTAGCCTGAACCAGAAGCTCACAAGTGAGGACTCATGAGCTAGAGTTTTAGAAACAGTTACCCACAGACAACACCCTTAAACCTAGGAGTAGCAGCTGTCTTCTGGGGACCTAACCTCTTAGTGTGTGTAAGTTAAGAGAATATCCTAGAGCAGATGCTACATTGTGGGAGTTTTATCTGGGATATATTTGGGCATTTGCAGGGACCCAATGGAAAGATTCTCTACTTGGGATTCTCCTTAGATACCCTAGTTTTGCAAAGATCCACTGGAAGAACATGGGCATTTTTTTTTGTTTTATATTTTAATTGGACCAGTTGATTTGAGATAATTTCTGCATGGTTTGATGTTTGTGTACTGGTATCTGTTGTCTTATGCTGTGCATTATGAGTGTGGAAGCTAATATCTGCACTAAGGATGTCATAACCCTAGAATGATACTGGAGCCTAGCCTTTTGAGCACACTATAGGAGCTCATCCATGTTTTGTTTTGTTTTGTTTTTTAAACTTCTGAGCAGACCCAGCCCACTTGCCTGGCTGTAACTTGAGTCCAGACAGCTGGTCTGATATTCTCCTGTGGATGGAAGATCCACAGAATAAGGTATGTCCTATGTAATCAATCCCAAGTGCTTAATCCCTTTTGGGAAGTCCCACACTTTTTGAGGGGCCGTTCTCAGTTTGGTTTATACTTATATTAACTTGTCTTAATTTCTTAATTAATTTTTGGAATTCCTTTTGTGTTGCAGGGGTCCATCATGGAAATTTCCCATGTTCTGTGCATTTCAGAGGCCCAGAGGAAATTTAACCCAGGAAAGTTTGGTTTCTTATCTTAAGGCGAAGGGGTGGCTTCTTGTCAATCCCAAGGTCTTCAATTCCTGTTGGGAACTCAGAAGGATCAAGTTTTCCTTTGGAAGTAAGGAAGCTCAATTTTCTTTTTCCCTTTTTAAAAAAATTGTCTTTAGATTATCTTAAAGAAACTGGTCTAACTTACAAAGGAAGCACACCAACTAACTGAATGTCTACATTAACTGTTGAATTTAGCTTTTTTAGGGCCTTTAGGGGTTTGGTCAATTTTCACCCATCCAGAGGCATCTGGATCCCTTCCCTTTCATCCCTTCCTATTCAGTCAGAAAAAGGTACATCTCCTAAAGGGAAGAACCAAATTTGAGAGTTGAAAGAGATTTCAGTGACTATCCAGTCAGCCCATATATAGTTTCTCCTATTCCCCTCCAGGCAGGCATCCCTCTCTGGGGAAGGGAGACTCCAGGCAAGATTCCGGAAATATCTATCTAAGCTTCCCCAAGAGCCTCATTTAGATAAACTCATGTGGATATTCACATAACCAACATGGACACACTCGACATATAGAAATATTAATTTTTTTTGTTGTGATTAAGTTCCAAATTTTAAAAAATATAATTAGAAAAAAAAAGAGACAAGTGGGTTCCCTTTCCTGGAGATCTGCCAGAAGCTAGACAACCACTTGTTGGGTAGATTATTGTAGGAATTCCTTTTATGTATGTAATAGATGGCCACTGAAGTTGCTTCCAACTCTCAAATTCAGTGGCTCTGCCTTCTGCCTTCAAATTCAATGTTCTTTCCACTATAGTCTATCTTTGCTTGAGGTTATATACATTATAATTCGTGCTACTGATGGATCCGAGCTATCTGTGCCTTTATGCTTTGAACACTGCTACAACTACCCATTTTTGGTGATACCCTTGGAGAGGTTTTTTTTTTCTTTTTTTACAGCCAGCCAATTTCCCATCATCATCCTTAAAATATCCATTTTGGCTTCCTCATCCTTTCCAGGTCAGTTCTCTGAATTTTAGAGATAGATCTAAAACTTTAGTAGATGAGTCTTTGAGAGTTGGTTGAGGCTCAGAGAGGTTACTCCAAGATTACAAAGTTAGTAAGTAGGAGGGGTCAAATTAGAACACAGGTCTTCCAGATCTAAAACTTGATTCGTCATATCACGCTGCCAGATTTTACAAACCAGTGTTTAAACTGGTCCCATTCTCCTGGTAGGGCTTTGCTCTTATTTGATGGACAAAAGGATTGTTATGACTTTCTGTACTAAAATGGAGTTGCCTTAACAAAAAAGTTTTATTGATGCCTTTTGATTTTATACCATGGCAATTTTCTTATATGTAGTCTTCCCTCCCCAGTGAACATTTCCTTCTAACAAAGAAAAACAAACAAAAATTAACCTGTCCAGCAGCGTATGCTGCCTCCCTCACATATCTGAGAGAGGTATGTTCTTCATTTGTTTTCTGGAATCAAGATTGATCCTTGTGACTCATCTGAGTTCGGTCAGCTGCATTTGAGTGCTTTTATTTACATGATTGTAATCCTGGCGTATATTGTTTTTCCTTCTTCGGTTTACTCTCTCCTATTTCAAGTAGTACAAGTCATCCTATGGTTCTCTGAGTTCCTTATAGTTCCATCTAGTGGTTATATCTGCCGAGGTTTGGAGATTGAAGTAGAAAGGAAAAGGTAAAGAAGGAGCATTCTCTCCTGCTCACCTCCACCTGATTCACTCTTTCCCAACTTCTCACTTACATAGCCTGGAGGGTTTGATTCTCCTTTAGTCAGCATCTCCATTCTGCCCCTCCCTCAGGAATGATGGGAAACCTTTGAATGGACTGGAAATTGATGATGGGAGTGGGGGTTGGGGGGAGGTAGGGAACTCTGCCAACAGTCTGACTCCTCAGAGAAAAAACATCCTGCCTTTTTTTTTTAATTAAATCTGTCAATCACATAACCTAAATCTGCTTACACAGGATATAATAGCTTAGGATAAATAATCCCAAATCAGAGTTCATCTGCTATTTAAGAGCTTATGAGGGTAACTTTTTTTCCCTAAAAAGCTAGTATTTATATAGTATTTTAAGATTTGTAACATACAAGCCTGGGGTAATAACAACAATAACATTAACAATAACAATAGTTAACATTTATATAGGGCTTGCTATATAAATTGGTGTATATATTTGTATATATGTGTGTGTATGTAAATACATGTGTTTATATTTTATATGTGTGTATATGTATGTGTCTGATAAATGTGTATTTGTGTATGTAAATATGTGTATATATTGTGTGTATATATGTATGTATATGTGTGTACATGTATGTCTGATAAATGTGTATATTTGTATATATGTGTGTGTAAATGTGTATATATTTTATACATGTGTGTATATATGTATGTCTGATGTGTTTGTATATATGTGTGTAAATGTGTGTATATATTTTATATGTGTGTATATCTGTATGTCTGATAAATGTGTGTATTTGTGTGTATGTAAATGTGTGTATATATTTTGTGTGTATATGTATGTATGTATGTCTGATAAATATGTGTGTATATATTTTATATATGTATGTAAATGTGTTTATATATTTTATGTGTGTGTATATATGTATGTCTGATAAATGTTTGTATGTATGTAAATATGTGTATTTTATATATGTGCGTATGTGTCTGATAAATGTGTGTTTGTATATATGTGTGTATGTAAATGTGTATATATTTTATATATGTGTGTATATACATATGTATGTCTGATAAACATGTGTGTATATATGTGTATGTAAATGTGTGTATATATTTTATATATGCGTGTGTATATGTATGTATGTCTGATAAATGTGTGTTTGTATATATATGTGTGTGTAAATGTGTGTATTTTATATATGTGTGTGTATATATGTATGTCTGATAAATGTGGTATGTATGTGTATGTAAATGTGTGTATATATTTTATATATGTATGTCTGTCTGATAAATGTGTTTGTATATATATGTGTGTAAATGTGTGTATTTTATATATGTGTGTATATATGTAGTCTGATAAATGTGTATTTGTATATGTGTGTATGTAAATGTGTGTATATATGCATGTCTGATAAATGTGTTTGTATATAGGTGTGTATGTGTTTTATGTGTGTATATGTGTAGTTATATATCTGTATGTACATATAGATATACATGTGTGTATATGTGTAGTTATATATCTGTATGTACATATATATAGATATACATGTGTGTATATGTGTGTGTGTGTGTAAAATATGTACACACACACACCCAGGCACCGTGCTAAGTGCTTTACAATTATTATCTCATTTCATCCTCACAACAATCCTGGAAGGCAGGCAGGTCCTATTATTATCCCCATTTTATGGATGAAAAAACTGAAGAAGACACAGCTAGCAAGTATCTGAGGCTGTATGTGGACTAAACTCTTCCTGATTCTAGGTCCAGTGCTATCTACCCAGCCCAGCTGCCTAACCAAAGCCACATATAACCCTTAATGCCAGTATGAAACACTAACTCTTTTAGACCAAAGTTCAAACCTTTATCCTGTTTAGTTCTAAGTATTCCAAGCTATTCATTGGCTTCCTCTCTTGCAATTCCTCAGTTGTTGCTGTTGTGTCCAACTCTTCGTGACCCCATTTGGGGTTTTTTGGGGGGAGCGGGGCAAAAATATTGGAATGGTTTGTTAATTCCTTTTCCAGCTCATTTTACAGATTAGGAAACTGAGGCAAACAGGGTTAAGTGACTTGCCCAGGGTCACCCAACTGCTAGTAAGTGTTGGAGGTTAGATTTGAACTCAGAAGTCTTCCTGATTCCAAACCCAGTGCTCTATCCACTGTGCCCCTGCCTTCCAAATTCCTCAGCACACAATTAATTTACTGATGTGGGACACAGAAAATTTATGATCAGCCATAGTTTTATGTAAAACAAAATTGGGAATTGGAAAAAATAACCCTTAAAAAATAAAGAAATTACATAAGACACATCTGATAGCTGCAGACATAGGGGTAAGGGAGTTAAATCTTCACTGTCCTTTCTCTGATCTTGAGTGGCGACAAGGGATCAGCTTCAGTCAATTCTAGCCACACAGCCCTTCTCAGGAGTTTTAATGAGCCATATCAATGGCCCCAGTTTTAGTCTCCATTTAAAGCACCCACTGGAGGCTTCTTATCTTCCAAAAGTAAGACGTCTGTTATAGGTCTTCTCCAAATTCAAATTTAACATCATGTTCAGTGACTTTGGCGCCCCCTAGAGTCCATCCTTCACCAACTGGGCTAAATTGGGGAGGCAGAGCTCAGGCTGTCCTTTGGAAGTTCATTTCCCAGAAGTTCATGTTGTCAGGTCCCAGAACCTTTTTCTGTTTTTAAAGAAAAAAGTCTGAAAAGCAAAAAACCCAGTTACGTTCCTCCTTAGGATTTGGAATTTTGAAATCCCTCGAAAGTCAGCTCTAGCACACTTGGCATCTACAATTACATAGCACAATGTGAATGTTAGCACTTAACAGAACAGGGATGATAATCCGGTGTCCACATCATCACAGGAGGATGGGATCCACAGGAAAAACACAACAATGCATGTAACAGACATATCAAAATACAAACCCTCGCTTGACAAGCTGTGCAGGTAATGGGTATAATACATGTAGAATAGAAGGGTTTGTTTCTCCACTTAAAGCATACACAGGTATTCTGTGACTATTTCCTGCCTACTCACTGCATGGCGAAAAAAGAGGCCTTTTGGTTGCCTGCTAGGCCATAACTGAGAGTGTATATAAAAAGCCCCAAAGGAAGAAACTCATTCTTTTCCTTCCTGCTGACTGAGGTATGAGGACAGCCCTTTGAGCTCCAGAGGGTCATGAAGGGGGCAAAGGGGGGAAACTCATTCCAATAAGTTGGACCATGGTCTCCTAGGCAGGCCCATGTCTGGGCTGGGGCTGTCTCCTGTTTGTCTACTTTCCTTTGGTACAGGGCCTTCTGAGAGCTTGAAAGTTTGGAAGTTCTACCAGATGTCACCAGCAACCAAACCCATAAAGAGGCCAGCCCTGAGGAATGACCTGCTTGACCCAGTTCACAGTGGCACAACCTGGCAGCTTGACTTGGTATCCTGAAAGCAAGGGGGCAATTCCATCCATCAGCTATGCTCCATTCAGAACTTGGTAGGACAAATGCTTTGTAGCAATTGCTTCAGGCCTGAGGACATTCTCCCTAAGGACCAAGGTGGTAGAAGAGAGTATGACCACCCCTAGTTTGGGAAGGGAGCATTTTTTGTATTTCTGTTCTTGCTATATCTTTTCAGTAAATATTCTTTTTGTTTAACAAGAGAGGGGACAGAGAGAGAAAGAGAGAGAGAGAGAGAGAGAGAGAGAGAGAGAGAGAGAGAGAGAGAGAGAAAATAGTAGCCTATTCTCCCCACCTGTCCTACCTAACATGTAGCCTGTGAATACATGGCCCTATGATTGTTTCCATCCCTGCTGGTTATCCTTGCCTGACTTAGGTGAAAGAGTTTCAGAGAAGGAAAAGACTAAGTTATAATGAACTTTGAAATGTCAGAGGTCCATGAACAGTCAATGCTGGCCCACAATACAGCCCAAAGGAACAATTAGGAATCAGCCTAGCACTGGGTTGACCCCATTGGACCCTATAAGCAAGGGAGTGACTCTTCCCATCCACTCTGCTGCATTCAGAAGTGAACTTGGTGAGATGAATGCTTTGTAGCAAATGCTTTAAGGTTGAGTCCACTCCCTTGGGACCAAAATGATATAGGAGAGAGTGTGTCTTCAGGTATTAGGAAAAATGTTTGTATTTCTGGTCTTGCTATATCTTCTCAGTTAAGTATCCCTGTGGAACAGCTAATTGATGTTAATTGGTTAAATGAAATTGGTCAATTGATACTGCATACACACTAGAATGGAGGCTTGAGCCAATAGCATTAAAAAGACACACCAACCAACTGGGCTACCAGTAGAATCCTGAGTGGGAGAGGCAGCCTTGCTCTGGGAACACAACTTCCCAATGAGAGAGAGGAGTTGAGGTAAGGACCCTAAGAACTTATAAGGGCTCCATTTGTAAAAGATATTTGATATTAATTGGTTGTTAGTGGGATGCTAATTGATGGTATTGATAATATTAAAGACACATTAACTAGAATTGACTATTGATATTTGGGAGAACAGGAATTCTCCCAAACTGGGAGTTTGAGTCAATTGGCTTTAGTCAATAACATTAGAGAAAGGTGCTCCAAACCCTCAGAAGTACCCCTTGAGCCCTGGGAGGGATCAGTAGCCACCCTGGGTTGGGGACGGGGTGGTCCTTATTCCTACTCACGCTGGCCAGTATAGAATCTTTGGTGGAGAGCTCAGTTTTGAGGAGATTCTAGCAGCCTTGAAGAAGGAACTATCACTCAGATTTTGTGTGACATACATACAGAGAGGTGGGAATGAGGTAAGGGATAAACACACAAACCTGAGGGCTGGAGGAGATGAGCACAGGGCAGGGATTGCCTGGAGCTGAGCCAGGCTGAACTAGCAGTACTGGTAGTTGGTGACAGTGCAGTGCAATCAAGAAGTTCCCTTTGTGAGACAAGAAAAAGCTTGAACAGTGGAGGGGAAGAGGGGGAAGGGAAATGGAATGAAAAAGAATGAGTCAACCTTACTCTCATGGGATTTGGCTTAAGGAGAGAATAACATACACACTCAATTGGGTATCTTGCCCTATAGGAAAGTAGGGGCGAAAGGGATAAGGGGCGGGGATGATAGAAGAGAGAGCAAATTGGAGGAGGGGGTAGTCAGAAACAAACATTTTTGAAAAGGGACAGGGTCAAAGGAGAAAACAGAATAAATGGGGGCGGGGCAGGATAGGATGGAGGGAAGTAGTCTTTCACAATATGACTATTATGGAAATGTTTTGCATAACTACACACATATAATCTATATTGAATTGTTTGCCTTCTCGATGAGTGTGGGTGGCAAGGGAAGAAGGGAGAGAATCTGGAACTCAAAGTTTTAAAAATGCATGTTAAAAATTGTTTTTACATGCAACTGGGAAAGATACACGCAATGCGGTATAGAAATCTATCTTGCCCTACAAGAAAGGGGAAAGGAGATAAGGGTGGTGGTGATAGAAGGGAGGGCAAACTACAGGAAGGGGTAATCAGAATGTATGCCATCTTGGGGTGGAGGGTAGGGGAGAGATGGGAGAAAATTTGGAATTCAGAATCTTGTGGAAATGAATGTTGAAAACTAAAAATAAATTATTTTAAAAAAAAGTTCCCTTTGTTCTTCCAGAGTCCTGCCTGGGGCAAACTCCCCACTAGTGTTAAAAGCTGCCCAATCTTCTTGGGAGGAATGAAGTGATGGGGGGTGGATTGGAAGAGAAGCTAAGCTGTGGGTTAGTGTACTTTGCTATTCAAATACTTTTGATTAATGTTTATTTGGGTTTTCTACCCTTCCTGATTATGCTAATAAATTACATGGTCACTAACACTGACTTAATCTAAACCTATAAATTCAATGTTTGAGAATGAGAGAAGAGAAACTGCTCCATGGGAGCAGAGATTTCTCTGGTTTTATTCTGGGGGGGAAGGTCCATCCAGTCAGAGTTTCTGCAATTTTGATAATATCCAGAGATTACGCCCTACACCACCTTTGAACCAGAGGAAAGAGAACTAGTAAAGAGATGAACCAGTAGTGAAGAGGGGTGAGAGATGATCCATTTTCCTCTGAGTGTACCTAAGGGACACTACATTAGCTATTCTATTTTTATTCTAAAATGGGCAACCAGGACTCTTTATTGTTCCAAGATGCCCAGATGCATGCATCTTTCACTGAGGGTCCACCAGTTACCTCTAAATCCAATCTATGAGCCTGCACCAAGATCCTTAATTACTCACCTTTATTATCTATAATTATGCTTTGATCCATTTCTGGTCTTCCAACATTTCTTATTCCTAGTAAAACAATGCTGCAACTGAGCTCCAGAATGAAACTAACAAATTGGACCATTTGGGGCCCTGGAACCTCCAACAAAGAGGTTTATAGCTGAGTTATTTCTGTCTTGGAGAACCAGTCTGAAATTTCTCTAACATCATCTTTTCTTAATTTGAATTTTAAAATTTCTTTTTTCAATTACATGTAAACAAAAATTTTTCAAATTTTTTTTTTCAAATTTTGAGTTCCAAATTCTTCTCCCTCTCTTCTTCCTTTCTCCAGTCCTTGAGAAGGCAAGAAATTTGATATAGATTATACATGTGCAGTCATATAAAACATTTCCATGAGTCATTCTGAAGAGGAAGACTCGAATAAAAAAAATGAAAGTGAAAATAGCATGCTTCAGTCTGTATTCAATCAATCAGTTCTTTCTCTGGAGACAAATAGTATGCTTCATTGTTAGTCCTTTGGGATTGTTTTGGACCACTGTATTGCTGAAAATAGCTAAGTCATTCACAGTTCTTCAGAGAATAATATTGCTGTTACTGGGTACAATGTCTCCTGGTTCTGCTCATTTCACTTTGTATCAGTTTATGTAAATCTTCCCAGGTTTTTCTGAAACCATCCTGCTCATTAGTTCTTACAAGACAATAGTATTCCATCACAATCATATACCACAACTTGTTTGTCCATCCCCCAATTAATGACCATCCCCAATTCCTTGCCAGCACAAAAAGAGCTGCTATAAATATTTTTGTATATGGGTCCTTTTCCCTTTCTTTTGATCTCTTTGGGGTATAGATTTCTTAGTGATATTGCTGGGTCAAAGGGTATGGATAGTTTGATAGCCCTTTTGGTATAATTCCAAATTGCTCTCCAAAATGGTTGGATCAGTTCATAGCTCCACCAACAGGGCATTTAGTGTCCCTATTTTTCCACATCCCCTCTAACATGTCATTTTCCTTTTTCTGTCATTTTAGCCATAGCCAATCTAATAGAGGTGAGGTGTTCCTCAGAGTTGTTTTAATTTGCATTTCTCTAATCAATAGTGATTATTTTTTCATATGACTATAGAAAACTGTGATTTCTTCTTCTGAAAACTGCCTATTCAGTCTTTGACCACTTACCAATTTGGAAAAGACTTGTATTCTCACAAATTTGACTCAATTCTCTATATATTTGAGAAATTAAGTCTTTATCAGAGAAACTGTAAAAAAAAAATTTTCCTTCAGTTTTTGGCTTTCCTTCCAATCTTGGTTGCATTTGTTTTGTTTGTGCAAAACCTTTTGAATTTGATATAATCAAAATGACCCATTTTACATCCCATAAGGCTCTCTATATCATTTGGTCATAAATTCTTCCCTTATCCATAGATCTAACAAGTAAACTGTTCCATGTTCCCTCAACTTGCTTATATCACCCTTTATGTCTAAATCATGTATGCATTTTGACTTTATCTTGGTATGTATGGTGACATGTTTTTCTATACCTTCTGCCAAACTGCTTTCTAGTTTTTCACAATTTTGTCAAATAGTGATTTCTTGTCCCAAAATCTTGGATCTTTGGTTTTGTCAAAAACTAGATTACTATGGTCATTTAATACTATGTATTATCTATCTAATCTATTCCACTGATCCACCACTCATTCCTTAGTCAGTACCAGACTGTTTTGATGATTACTGCTATGTAATGCAGCTTGAGATCTGATACTGCTAAGTCACCTTCCTACACATTTTTTTCATTGACTTCCTTGATATTCTTGACCTTTTATTCTTCCAGATGAATTTTTTCATTTTTTCTAGCTCTATAATTTTTTTTTTTGTACTTTGATTGGTATGGCATTGAATAAGTAGATTAAGTGGAATTGTCATTTTTATTGTAATGACTTTGCCTATTCATGAGCAATTAATATTTCTCCAATTGTTTAGATCTGACTTTATTTGTGTGAAGTGTTTTGTACTTGCGTTCCTGGGTTTGTCTTGGTAGGTAGATTGCCTACAGATATTTTAAATGGAATTTCTCTATCTCTTGCTGCTGGACTTTGTTGGTAATATATGGAAATACTGATGATTTATGTGGGTCTCAGGAATTCTCTTGTATTTACTCATTCTCGGTGCCTTAACCTGGACCAACTTTATTCAGACAACTACATCCTCCATGACTTTTGACACTACTAAACACGCTTTCCTCCTTCAATTTCCCTTCCTTCCAGGTTTTCTGGGACATCTCACTTTCCTAGTTCTCTTACCTGATTGCTCCTTCTCTGTCTCTTTTGCTGGATCCTCTTCCATATTATGCCTTCTAACTATAGGTGTCCCTCAGGGTTCTTTCCTGGGCCTTCTTCTCCTCTCCCTCTGTAATATTTCACTTAGTAATCTCATCAGCTCCCATGGGTTTAATCCATCATCTCTATCCTGCCCTAACGTCTCCATTGATTTCCAACTGCCCTTCAGACATTTCAAACTGGATATCTTAAAACTCAACAAGCCTATCATGATGGAAAATGCCATCCACATCCAGAGAAATCTGGAGTCTGAATGCAGATTGAAGCATGCTATTTGTTCTCTTTTTTGTTTTGTTGTTTTTCTTTCTTTCTCATGGTTCATTCCCTTCATTCTAATTCCTCTATACAACGTGACTAATGTGAAAATATGCTTAATAAGAATGTATATGTAGAGCCTATATTGGATTGCATGCTGTCTTGTGAAGGGAAGGGAGGTGGAAAAAATTTAAAACTTAATGGAAGTTAATGTTGAAAACTAAAAATAAATTTATTTAAAAAAAAAAAAGACAAAACCCCTATAATTGTGAAAAAGAAAACCTTGATACGCCTAAAAGAGAATTTATCTTTCCCCTAACTCTTCTTTGCCGTCCTCTATTACCGTCAAGGGCAACATCATCCTCTCAGTTTTTCAGGCTTGCAACCTAGGTGTCATCCTGGATTCCTCACTCTCTCTCACCCCCTCACATCTAATCTGCTGCCAAGGCCTGTCCCTTTTATCTTTGTATTTTCTCTTGCCCCCTTCTAACACTTCCACCACTCTAGTACAGGTCCTTATCCCTTCATACCTGGACTATTTCAATAGCCTGTTGGTGGGTCTATCCAACCCATCCTAAATTGAAGCTCTGACCATATCACCACCTACTTCTATTCAATAAACTCGTGACTTCCTGTTTCTTCCAGGATTAAATACAAAATATCCTATTTGGCATTCAAAGCCCTTCACAACCTACCCCCTTCCTACCTTTTCCAGTCTTCTTACACCTTACTCCCTACCATGTACTTTTCATTCCAGTGACACTGACCTGCTCTTAAGTAGCTTATAGTCTAGTGAAGACAACATGCAAGTACACATGTACAAACAAGTTAGATACAGGATAATTAACATAGGGAAAGTACTAGAATTAATAGGGTTACTTCTGTAGAAAATTGAATTTTACTTGTCACTTCTAGGAAGCCAGGAGGCAGAGATGAGGGAGAGTATTCCTGGCATGGGGAACAGCTAGAGAAAAGGCCCAACCAACACAAACAAGGTAAAATTAAAGTTATATGTACAGCCTGACCCAGGGCAGACCATTCATTGTTGTTTCTTCCCCCTCAGTAAAGGTTCCTTGGCAAACCTTTGGATTGTAGAGCAGTGGAGAATGCTGCCTTCAGCGCAGAAAGACCTGGCCTCTGACTCATACTTACTAGCTAAAGGACCATGGACCAATCACTTGATTTCTCTGAACTTCAATTTCCTCTCCTGTAAAATGGAGATAATGATACCTTTAGTCCCCATCTCTCAGGGTAATAGTGAGGCTGAAATGAGATAATGCATATAAATTGCTTTGCCAACTTTAAAGGACTAAATATCAGTTATTATCATTCCCAAGATTTCCCTACAAGTCCCAGACAGACTCCCAGCTCCAGCCAAATGAGCAGTTTGTCTCTTGTCTGGCAGGGCCTGCCAATGAGCTAATCATAGGGTTGGGGGAGGAGACCCGAGTGGTCATCGAACAGTCTTCTGGGGTCTATAGGAAGGTCAGGAGAGCATGTAGCCAACCCTTGTGAACAACTTGGTGGTTTAACTCTCATGTCCCCAGAGGTGAGGGTGGGAGGGAAATGGTGTGGGTGCCCTGATTCCTAGCAGACTCAATTCAATAATTCAATTTCCCATTCGTTAAATACTTACATGCATTCTTAAGGCTATGCATAAGAGTCTGGGACCCTTTGGAAGCAGATAGTTACATACACACACCCTTTTCAGAGTTGTCATCCCTCCTTAGAGTGTAAGCTCCCTTGGGGCAGGAACTGTGGTTTGTATTTGTATCCAAAGAATTTAGCATAAAACCTGTGACATAGTGGGTGCTTAGTACTTTACCCATCCATCTCTCTAGGAAAGGGCCCTTTCCTAATAGCTCTCTCTGAATGCCTTCTGCTCCCATGTGGCAGCTAGGGGAGGGGCTCACCTGAGCAAGTTGAAGCCTGAGCCTCTGGCTGCCTCCTTTGTTTTGTGTTTCTTTCCTCAAGAATTAGCCTGACTTTTTTGGAGAAGCTATCTCAGGAATTTGGAAGTTCCCAAGACCCTTTGCTGGCTGTACAGTGGGAGATGTCCCTTAAATAAACATTATAGTACTCAGAACAGATGTCAAGATGTAATTGGGAAATGTTCAACAACATAAACAAAAATGCAATATAACGTGAATTTTTGGTATTCCTAATCAGTATGCAGCCCACAATTTTAATTGAGTTTGAGACCACTGTCTTAGAGAAAATCACTGATACAAGGGGGCTCCTAATTCTATGGTTTGACTTCCTCAATGACTAATTCAGCTCACTGGTTAAATGCTTCATGTGTGAATGGTTCTAAGCATAAACCTCTAGGAGAGCATAACAATAAGTTTTTGCAGTCAATCTTTGCTCAGTGTGAGGCTGTTAGCGTTAAGCATTTCTTTTGCACAGAGAAAGTAGCCGTATCACACCTGATTTGCAGGTATATTTAGCACATCTGCACTATAATGTGTGGCAGAAATGTCACTTTAAAAAAATGACTTTTAGTACCCTCCTACTTTTTGAGGAGGCCCTAAACAAGAGCTGAACCCAAGTTTTAAGTGATTATCCTTGGGATTTACCCTGACTCTGCCTCTTCCCCCCACCCCCCCGCTGGAAAAAATATGAAAAACTACAGTATTTTTTTAACATTACTCCTTTTGTCTTTCCTCACAAATATATGGCAGAATATTTTTTTTAAATAATGAAGTTAAAAAAGGCAAATCTTATGTTTTTTTTAATGGGCATGCCCAATCATTACATCTAGTCTGATAAGCTAGATACAACATATATGCATATAATTTAAGATATCTTTATGTTTACCTTGGATTTGATACACTCAATACTGACTTGTACACTGTAGCTATAGAATAAAATGCTCATTGATTCTACAAAGAACAAGAGGGTACAGGATGTAAGCTTCACTGGGAGAGACAGTTGTTGTGAGGATTATTAGGTATTGGTATGAGTTGGAGACTCCTCTGGAAGCTTTAAAGACTAGAAAATATCCATATTCTCGTTGGCATGGTTTAAATGCATCCCTCCCCTCAAAACGGAATAAACAAGGGGATTTTCCAAGGACTCTTCAATTGCCAGCATTTTGGCCTGACTTAATTGGCATAGGTTGTTCATTATTGGATCCAGCCCATTTTAAGCACAATCATATTACTGTAGAAACGGACGGCATTCATCAGCTAAGACTTCTTTCTAGGTAAGGTTTGAATTGCATTAAAAATTTTTTTCAACAAGCTTTTCTCTCTTCCCATTTCAAGGAAGGGGTTGGTGGGAATAAAACTTAAAAATGTCTTGTTCTGCAGATTCCGTCCATCACCTCTCCTCATCGTTAGCACTCTGGAATCGTGGTTCATCATTGACTGTTCAGATTTTTCTCCTTTTTTTTGAGGGGGGAAGGCAGGGAAATTGGGGCTAAGTGACTTGCCCAAGGTCACACAGCTAGTGCATATGTCGAGGCCGGATTTGAACTCAGGTCCTCCTGACTCAAGGGCTGGTGCTTTACTTACTGTGCCACTTGGCTGCCCCTAAATTTTTTAAGCCTTTCAAAATTGTTCATTTTCACAATGTCAAAATATAAACTTTTCCTGATTCTGCTCACTTCACCGTATCAGATCATAAAAAAAGTCTTCCCAGGTTTCTATGAAGTCACTCCATCACTTCTTATGGCACAACAGAATACAGAGCATTTTTATACCATAATTCATCTAGCCAGTCCCAACTGATGAGAACACCTTGAGGGTCCCTTTCGTTGCTACCACAAAGACCTGCTATAAATGTTTCACATTTTTCTTTGATCTCTCTGGGAGGTACAGGCCAAGCAGTGGCATTGCTAAGATAAAGGAAAGGCACAATTCAGTAACATTTTGGCTGGATCAATTCACCAACAACACTACATGGTGCCTGTTTTCCTGAATCCTTTCAGTTACTTATTGCCTACTTTGCCAATCTAATGATTATGAGACGGAACCTCAGAGTTGCAGGTTGATAAGCTCAGAGCCAAGAAGGACCTAGGACCTTTAAAAGCAAGCCCTGTAGTCCAGCAGGTCTCCAACCACAGTTTAAGAAGCACATTTACATTTTTTTTTGAAGGGGGAAGGCAGGGCAATTGGGGTTAAGTGATTTGCCCAAGGTCACACAGCTAGTGTGTAAAGTGTCTGAGGCTGGATTTGAACTCAGGTCCTCCTGACTCCAGGGGTGGTGCTCTACTCACTGTGCCACCTAGCTGCCTCCACATTTATGTTTTATAGAGAAAACTGATCCAGAGAGGTTAGGTTACTTGTCCAGGGTCACAGAGGTGGTAAGTGTGTGAGGAAAAATTTGAACCCAGGTCTTCCTCACA
Organism: Trichosurus vulpecula; assembly: GCF_011100635.1. Classification (NCBI taxonomy): domain Eukaryota; kingdom Metazoa; phylum Chordata; class Mammalia; order Diprotodontia; family Phalangeridae; genus Trichosurus; species Trichosurus vulpecula. The sequence continues at coordinate 266,650,725 of NC_050577.1, forward strand.
CCAAGTCCTGAGCTTTATTTCTCACATGATGTGGGAGGACCTTCTCAGAAGCTAGTCCAAGGAGGGGTTAATTAAACCTGGTACTAAATATTGCTAAGGTAGAAACTGTTGGTCTTGCCAGTTCACTGAATATGAAGAGTAAGGATAACTACATAAAAGTTTCCAATATAGCAGAGAGGAATACTACTAGTGATAATACTGATGAAAACAGCAAAGAGTAATTCACATAACAGCCTAGATTTTAGGGGGGAAAAAAGGAAATGAGGGATCCTGATAGACACAGACAGGCACTTGAAGACAGATCCGGGAGTCATCTACAGAGCAGTAAGAATTAAAACCACAGGACTGAGTGCAACTGTGAAGCCTAGAGTCAGAATCAAAGGATGAAATTTTTGGGTAAGTCTACCTCAAAGGGTTAGGAACTTGAGGAGCCCATGAAAGAAAAAGTAATCGTTAAGAGAGTTCAGCAAATTAGGTTGAGTATGTGACGGTTTCTACAGCCAAGGGAAGAAGGCTGATCCAGTGTGAAATTCTCCAGAGGGTAAAAGGTAAATGGGGAGGGTGGGGAAAGAGAAAAGAAGAAGGGGGTGTCTCTTTAGGGGGATCAAGTAAACTCAGCATCATAAGAGTAAAATGTCCTTAAAGAGCAGAGATCACAGCAGGGGGGAAGGGATCAGCAGACAGGATAGTTGAATGCACAATATGAACATGAACATCCAACTACTAAGTCTCTTGTTCCATACCTACACTGGAATTTGTATTTAATTTGCATGTATTTATTCCACATGTTCTTACCTATGTACATATTGTCTCCCCACTTAAAACCTGGGATGATTTCATTTTGTCTGTGAATCCCCAGGGTATATATACTGCCTGGCACACCGTGGGAACTTAACAAGTGCTTGTTTTTATTATATACCCTGCCTCTAAATTCTAGTTATCTGAAATCTAGTCTTGGTTCCATCCAACCTGAAATTCAATATACAGATGTAAGTGTCATGGTTACTACATGCAAGGCAATGTTATATCTTAGAGATAGAAAGATGAAAGCATCACACACCTCTTGGCCTCAAGGAACCTCTAATGTAATGAGAAAACATGGCATATGCAAAGATACAAGGCTGAATGTTATTCGGAGTAATGGAGATTCACAACAAATGCTCAGGAAAAATTGGAAAATCACAGCTAGTGGGATAAGGGAAAGCTTCAGGAAGGAAATGGAAGCTAAGCTGGAACTTGAATAGTCTAATGGATAGAAATGAAGATGAAGTGAGATCCAGGAAAAGGGTTAGGAGGGCAGTCTGAAATTGGGTTACAGCTAATATCCCTTTGGCTTGAATGTCAGGCTAAGTGAGGGCAAAAGGGCTTTTGAGCAAGTGTGTCACAGCCAGACTCGGGCTTTAGGGAGATGTTGATTATTTTGACAGATGTGAAACTGTACTGAAAAGGGAGAAGCTTAGATGGCAGGTAGCAGGAGTTAAGTGCAGCAAATGCTCCCACCCCAAACTCCTCCAAACAGTTAGAAAACATACCTGACTGAATACTCACAGAGAAGTCGGAGGGAAAAAAAGTCACTCCTAACCATTTTTCCACCAAGATCTCCATTGTCTGTGAACACCAGGAAAGGTCCAGCCAGGAATGAGCCACACAGAATACTCCAAAACAGAGCTCACTACACAGATCTAGGGTGTGCTGAAGAGATCATCTGTATCCAAGGTTGGTGTCCTGGGGGTTAGGAGCTACAGGCCCTAGGTGGTTCTCTCCAAAAGAGGAGCACCTTCAGAAGCAAGCAGTAGCAGTGTGGCTCAAACCCCAGGAACAGAACAGGGTCTCAGTTACAGCATCTAGCCCAGTCTGAAGCCTGCATAGTATAAGCAGTATATGAATCCCATATCTAAGGGAATCTTGCAGTTCTGTCACTCTGAATCAGAGATTCCTAGCCAGCTAGAAAGGGGCTGAGTCCAAGTAGCACTTGACTTTTGCTCACACTCAAACCTAGGTTGTGGGTTAGGTCCTTGCAGAGCTCAGACTGAGGTAGGAGGAAGGGGAGCTGCAATCAGACTCTGCCATGTATGAGATCACTTGGGGAGTACTGAAAGCTTGCAAGTCCTCAGTCTGAGCTCTCCTGGAGAGCCTGACAATCCAGACAACACTCAACACAAGAAAACAGCAACAAGACCAGCTCAGACATTTCTTCCAGAAGTCTACAGAATCTGGCCTAACATTAAATCCAAAGACAGGAAGAAGGTTGGAATTAACAAACAAAAAGCATCAGACTATAAAAAGCTATTATGTGACAAAGACACTTAAGACACAAACACAGAAAAAAATGACTCCAAAACATCTACAAACAAAAGCCTCAGATAAACACAGCCTAGACACAAATTTAACTAGAATTCCTAGAGGGGATGAAGCAACATATTAAAAAAAAAGAATAAGTATTTTTATAAATGGAATGAGAGTGCTTTAAAAGAAATGAGTACTACAGGATAAAAAATGGGAAAGGAAACAGCTACCCAGCAACAAACTTCCCTCAAAATTAGGATAAAATAGAAACCAATAGTTCAAGGAGAAACCTTAAAACAGTTAAAAGACTGGAAAAAAATGGAATATAAAAGATCTCATAACAAAAACTGGAAACATAAAAACAGCCTGAAAATAGATGGGAGGAAAAAGTCATGGGACTGAATGACATGATCAAGAACCTGGATATCCCATCTCAAGAAATCTTAAAAAAAAAAAAACTGCCCAGATCTCCTAGTACCAGAGGACAAAGTGAAAACAAAGAATCCACTAGTTACTTCCTGAAACACCAAAAAGAAAACCACCAGAAACAAGATAGCCCAAATCTAGAGCTTCCAGATCAGGTCAGGATCATACACGGTTTAGCAGCCATCATTGTAAAGAAACAGAGAGCAAAGAATCATATTCCAGAAAGTAAAGGGGAGATACACATACACACAGTTACAGCCAAGAAAAAATTATCCAAAAAGAGCAAAATCCTAGAGGGGAAAAAAAGGAACCTTTAATGAAATAGGACTTCCAAGTATTTTTTATTTAAAAACCAGTGCTGTATAAAAACTAATCCAAACACAGAACAGCAACATAAAAAGGCAAACACAATCATAAGGGACTAAACAAGGATAAAATGTTTACATTCTAACATAGTGAGATGATGCATGTCTCCTCTGAATCCCATCAGGGTAGTCATAGACTCTAATTAGATAGAAGGCCTGAGAATGGTTCTGTTGTTTTTAACCATCTTTAAAAAAAAAAAAAACACCTTAGCAAGGGAAGGGAAAGTTAGGGGAAACTGTTACATAATCAGGGTGCCCAAGTAAATGTATTACCAACAATGAGAGTTGGGGGGGAGCAGCTGACACTGCTACCCTAATCAGAACTGGACAAAAGAACACACGTACATTTCAGAATACAGACATACACTTCACTCAGAGAAGTAGGAAAGGATGAATTAGAGCAGACTAAGAGAGAGATCGCTGCTGTTCAGTCGAGTCTGAATCTTTGTAACCCCATGGACCACAGCACACCAATACTGTCCGTGCAGGTTTCTTAGCAAAGATAAGAAAGTAGTTTGCCATTTCCTTCAGTGGATTAAGGCAAAAGAATGTTAAAGTGACTTGTCCAGGGTCACACAGCTAGTGTCTGAGGCTAATTTTGAACTCAGGTCTTCCCAACTCCAAGACCAGTGCTCTATCGACTGAGCCATGTAGCTGCCTCGAAGAAACAGATCTGTCCTAAACAAAACATATTCCAAGGATATACAAAAATAATTGTAGCTCTTGAAGTGGCAAAGAGTAGGAATCCAAGTTAAGTGCATATAAATTGGAAAATGGCTAAATAAGTTACAGTATATAAATGTAATGGAATACATTAAATGCTTTAAGAAACAAATGGGATAGTTTCAAAGAAATTCACAGACTTGTATGAATTAATGCAGTGAACTGGGAGAATAATTTAAGATAATACTGTTGAAGACAAAAGTCTTTGACAGACTCAAGAACTCTGATCAACACGATGGCCAATCACAATTCCAGATTAATGATGAAAAGGCTATTTAGTTCCTGATAGAAGTGAAACACTACCACAGAGTGAGACATCCACACGCAGGTATTACATACACATGTACATAAGAGGTACAGTGATGGTCAGAACCAAATACAGTCAAAGTATGAACATACAAGGTACAAATAAAAACTTACTGTGAAAATACCAATTCCTGAACTAGGCGCCCTGTGTTTGTGTGGCATCAGTAGTCAAGTTTTGCATCTGCAAGGGACTTGTGATAGGAACTTAATGTTTACTGAATCTGAGGCACCACTAGAATAGATTCATCAATAAACATTTCTTAAGTGCCTTTGGTGTGCTAGGGAGGAAAACTATTCAGAGGGAAGACCGTTGATAGCACGGCACGAGGGGAGGCAGCTGGACGTTCGGAGTTCCAGGGAAAGAAGTTAGATATACTTACATGTTGATCACCACCTATTAAGCACCTACCAAGTGCCAGGCAATGTGTTAAACACTGACACAAAGAGAATGCCTGCCTTCAAAGAGTTTATAATCTAACAGGAGACAACACACAAAAGGAAGCTGAAAGGGAGGAGGGCAGCAGAGGTGCCAGTTGGGGGACATGGTAGAGAAATCCATCAGAGAATTCCTAAAGTAGTACAGCCAGGTTGAGAGATGGAGTCATCTGGGCTTTGTTTTCCTTAAACAGAGGTTTGGGAGTTCATGGCCTCACCCTCCTATCAAAGACAATAACAAGCGTCCTGGGGCCTGGTGGAGAAGTTGGTCAGAAGTCCCAAAGTAGTGCATTCAGGAGAGAAATGTGGTTAGTTGTGGTAACTGATGACAAAAGCGGTGGGAATTCAAGTCATTACCAGGGGAATGTTAGAGAGAAAAAGGCTAATAACTACAGCTACCTCAGGATGATGACTGTCTGAGCAGAGTAGATTAAGACAATCTAATGAGATTATGGAGCCAAAGAATAGGGAGTGGTGAATTAAGGGGGAGGGGGACACAAGTATTAAGTGCTTACTATGTACAAGGTACCTTGATTTTCACCACCCTGGAATGTAGGTGCTCTTATTACTGTCATTTTACATTAGTATTACAGGGGAGGAAGGAAAGTCAGACAGAGGGTTAACGTGAAACACCTGAGGCCAAATTTGAACCTAGCTGCCTCACATCAGCATGTTGCATAATAGTCAAAGATGGACACTGAGCAAAGTGCATTAGGGACTTCAGAGTAGTGGGGGCAGGAAATCACTGCTACTCTGATACGGTCTAGGAGGAACTGGGCAAGGGAAAAGGGTTCCTTTTAGTAGCCACGCTCTTCTGGCCATCACAGGATGACTGTCACTTAAAACCAAAATAAACTGTCCCCTGATTTTCTAAAAATATAGGTACAGTCTCTCTACGCACACACTTCTCATTCTACTTACACCACTTGCTATCTTTATATCTTTCTAGGTTTCCTTATATCCTTAGATAACCATTAAAATTTCATATTAATACCCCTTTTATTCATCAATCATTGGGCATACCCTAGTTCTCACCAGCATTCACAAGTGAATTCACTTACAGTTTCAAGAACTCCTTTATCTGATTATCATAACATAGAATTTGATCTTTCCCTATTGACTTTTAAACCTTCACCCTTACCATGACCTCCAATCCTTCCATTTAATACTTTGCCAGCTGTCATCCATCCTGACTTCACTTTTCTTTCTATTCCCATATAGACCCTTTAGCTGACCAGCTAAACTTCGCTATTTACCTGGCCTTATACCGTGTCACAAGTGAAAAGACAGGCTGTGAGTTCTTTATTGTTCATAACTCATCTCCCCATTCTCCCTTACTCCAGTTGCCTCAAGGGCCTGCAATAGGCAGTCCCTGAAGAAGCCCATTAAGAACCCCTCTACATGTACCCTTCCAGCACAATGCACCCACTATCATCTCCTCTTCCTAGTTTTTTCCTCAATGACTACAGACTCTCAACTCCCCCAACTTTATAAAACCCTCCCCAGATCCTGTTTACCATCTTTGAAAGCTACTGTGTTAACTCTATCTTCATTTTCTGGGATGAGAGGGGAATGGACCTGTGGTTTCATCGGTATACTCATTTCCTTCAATTTTTCACTCTAAATTTTACTGTACAAAGTGGCAGCTGAACTGTTAGATTAAAACTGCCATTTACAAAGTCACAAAGTCCTAATTGACTAATCTGATGACCTTTTTTCAACCCTCAGGCTTCTTGATTTCTCTGCAATACCAGACATTGTTCTCTTGTTACTCCCACCTAATAACTCCATTACAGAACTGACTACAACCTTACTTGTGTAAGAACACCTCGGCCATCTCTCAGTGATCCCATCAGCTCAACAAGCTGTTTAATTATGCTGATGACTCCCAGAGCTAGTCTCCAGAGTATCAGTTCTGCACCATCTTGAATAGATTCCCTAGAGATCTCAAAATCAACAAGCACATTCCTTCTCTTAGCTTCTAATCCTATTTCCTTTTGGGCTTCCCAGGTTTGCAATCACAGAAATCAACTTACTACTCACCAACTTTCAAGATGCCCACCTAAGGGCTTCTGGTCAAACAATCACAAACCCAAGATAACTCAAACACTAAAACCCTCATTGTTATTATTTAATATGTATAAAACATAAGAATCTAACTCAGTTTGGAAGAGAAAGTGAAGATGTGTGGCACCTCAGTGCTAAAGGGTGTCAGTAATTAAAACTTCATAAAATCCCCCAGCTACCCAAGCACAAACATCAACCTAGCCTTCTAACCATAAAGTTTTCATCAAGTTTGGTACTCGCATGTTATTTTGTCTATCTACACTCTTTAAAAAATTGTCTGCTCTTGAATAGGCTATGCCAAGGACACTGATTTTTATATGAAAGTTTCTTTTCAAAGTCGAAAGGTAGGATTACGTTCCCCTAACCCACAGACACACCAGGCACAATATAAGATAGACCAACCATTTTATTTTCCTCTGATCGGTTCAGGAATGTTGATGGACAGCTCTTTTACATGGGCTTTGGAGGGGGTCTGGGGGCAGCACCCTACAAAAATAAAAAAATGAGATAGTTTGTGAGCAACATGGGAACAATGTCATTCCAAGCATTTCTCCGCTATGGCAAGCAGAAATAGTTGAAACATCTTTCTTAAGTCTAGCATCCTTTCACAAACATCAATAGGGAAAAAAAATTTACTTGGGCTATGTAATACTTGTATAATGGTCAGAATATAAGGAATTGGCTAAGTTTCAAGAGATGTCTATAATTAGAATTACAAATCCAATAACATTGGACACCTCTGGTTTTAGCAGTACCCAGTCTCTTTTCCAACTCAATATAATATTTTCTGTAGGCACAGTTTACTTTCAATCATACTCCATTCATCTTTAAAGATCTCTCAAAGTTTATTTTCATTTCCCTCTTTAGAATAATCTCTCCCCAGCAGGGACTTTTTCTTATTAAAACTTCTCCTCAATCCCAACCAATCTTAGCAGCCTCTACTACCTCTCCTCTTCCTCCTTTTTGTCCTCACTTCTGTTAAGAGACTTACTGCAGGTCTGAATCGGGGCGGGGGCGTCCGATCCTTCCGAGCCTCACGGGAGCGATTCCTCACTACCTTGCTGTGGATCGCGCAGCTCACACAGTAATGTAGTTTCACATACAGTTTGGGCAGCACATAGGCTGGTGAAAGAACAAGCATTAGCACTGTCCTGAGGTGTCACGCTTACTCTGAAGTATACACAAATGCTTTGTAGTACCCCAAATACACAAATGTATTTCAACGTATTTAAAACGCTAAGTTTTTAAGAGGACTTTAACGTTTTGTGAAATGGCCTAAGGTAGAAATCAGTAACATCAGAGAAACTGGAACTCAAAAAAAATTTAAAATCAATGTTAAAAATAGTTAAGTTAAAGATAAGAAAAAGAAATCAGTAATATCAGCAGATATTATATCACCATCCCCCATCCCTGCAATGGGTCCAGGCCTCTACACAGACCCCTTTGGTGTTATAGTCTCAAGCTCCAGATTACTCTTCAGTGACATGTAACAGCCACACAAATTACCGTACCCGATGTTAAAGAAAACAAAAATCTTAATCCTTAAGATTAGACAGCTAGTTATAGAATAGAAAAGATGCCACCTACACCCAACTCTGCTTTTCACAATTAAGGAAACCAAAGGCCAAAGACGTTAAAGTGACTTGACCAGGCAGGGCCCCATTTCCCATTCAGGGCTCTTTCCATCCCCCTCAGCTGCCCCCACTTTTACGGAGGATAGGATGACCTAAGGACCTTGGGAAGTATGGGATCCGAGTTAAGACTAAAAGCACGCGCCACGCCGGTAGCTGGCTTTACCGCCCGGGCTCAGGGCCAGCCCCGGCCAGGACTTACAGTCGAAGACGCTGGCCTCGGAGATGTCCCTGACGGCCGCAGCTTCCACGATGTTGCGGATTACAAATTTCTTGATGGCCTTGTCCTTCGGCACGCAGCGGGCGCAGTTAGTGCAACGGATGGGCTGCACGTGGCCGCGGCCCTTCTTGGCGCGCCCGTTGTTCCTCCTCTTCTTGGTCTAAGGTGATAGGGGGCAGTCACGTGGGCCCGCCCGGGGCTCTACCCGGGCGTTCAGCCTCTCCCCCGTCCCAACCCCGCTCCAGCCCCCGGGCCCAGCGTCTCTCCGCGCCCCGGGCCCGCCTGGGCCCGGCCTTTCCATCCTCTCTCCCTAACCCGGCGTGCCCTCTCGCTGGCCTGAACCTAGAGGCTCCACTCTCCTTCTTCACGGGCCCGGAGCCCTTCCCACCCCCCCGCTCCAACGGCCTCGGAACCTGCCTTCCCAAACACCAGAGACCCCAACCCCACGCCGCTCCCTCACCATCTTGGAAGCCAGGAACCGAAAAAGGATCCGGTTCTGCCGCCGACCGTCTTATATACCCAGAGATCCGTGCGCCAACACATGCGCGCAGACAAAGTTACTCCTCGGAGACAAACTACTCCCAGGACCCACTTAACAAAAGGCCTTACTCCTTAAGAGACCCATATCCTCGGTTAAAAGAGATTTCTGGAGTTGTCTTGGTCTCGGAGAAAACACCCAAATGGACTATTTTTTACACGTGGAAGAATACAGGTAAAACTATTTCCCAATATGCTCCGCGAGGCTTCGGCTTTACCAGAAGCGCTGCTGGGAGTTGTAGCCGGTCAGCTGTAGTGTCTCAAGGCACGCCGGGAGTTGTAGTCCACCGGGTAGAAGTCAACATGAAGGACTGCGTTTTGGGAGTTGTAGTTTGAACGTGCAGGTAAGCTCACATGCGCGATGGGAGATGTAATTCAGACACGGCCCTCGGGCCCCGAAGCCCGGGTCCCACTAGCAGAGGAAGCATATTTTCCACCTCCTGCGCTTCTGTTCCCTCAATGCTTCCTCCTGGTCTCAGCTTTTTCTTTTAAGAATGGGGGACAGAAAGGCAGAAGATGAAACAGCTATAGGGACATCCCACCCCCACCACGAAAAAAAGACTCCCCTACTCAGTATTAATTTAAGGGGCTCCCGGGCTCCCCGACTCCCCGACAGGATCGAATTCACACAGCCTGGTCCTTTCCTCCCCTTCGAGTTTTCTTCTTTTTCCTCCTCTCTTCCAGAGATTCATGTCTTCTTAGGCCCTGGGTTTGGTACATCTGGGCAGATGAATTTCACCCCAAGGGTGGAAATCCGCCTTACGGAGTAAAGTGTGAGCTTTCTGGCTGCGGGTTCCCTCGGGTACTTAATCGTATTGCCCGTGGTAGCTAGCGAACTACTAGATACATAATTAGGCATTCAATAAACATTTGCATAGTGAATTCCCATACTTTCCAGAGGTAATTGTCCTCCTACTTCGAGGCAGAAAAGGCCAGGAAGTCTGTTCTGATAGCAATCCCGGGATGAAGAGTTTCTCCAATACCAGGATTTTAAAACTCCCGATTGTGCCACGGCGCCCATCCTGACATTTAAAGTCACCCTGTCTTGCTATAACAATTTCATTTGGGGATTTCTTGCTTAGTCTCTCCCAAAACTCTCATTGTTACATCGCCCAAACTGCTTATTATCTGAGGACGAAGTGAATCAGAATAAAAACATAGTGATAAAAGTGTTTTCCCTCCTTCCCACCAGAACAGCAAAGTAGGGGAAGTCTGCAAAGACAGGAGGTGTTAAATTACTCATGTTTATTTATAACAGACCTTCAGCCAGTACAGTACAAAACTTACAGTAGTATATTCTTCGTTACACAAATATTTACTTACAATATATTACAGATACAAAACGCTTCGCAGTTAAGTCTCAAAAGCAAGTTTGACTCCCCTTAAGAAGGGAAAGAACTCTCAAAAAAAAAGGGGGGGGACCCAGAAGAGGAATGAGGACAGGGATCAAGAAAGACACCAAGTCTAGGCTAGGATACAAATGAAAACCCTGGGAAAGAGAAAGAGGACAAAGGTGGTATTGCACTTTCTTCTTTTTTTCTTTTTTCTTTTTTTTTGTTCATCATAATGTCTGATTAAAAATATATATATATAATATGTACACAAGGAAATAAGCTGCTAGGAGTGTTACAAAAATCCCTCCGCAGCCTGGAGACAGACATGGAAAAAAAAAAACCCAAAGGTTTGGAAAAGTATCTGTTTAGAAAGGGTTTTGTTGTTATTTTTGAATTTTGTTAGAAAAGGAAAACACCTCTTTCCTCCACATAGGTTTCAGGGTTTGTTTTTTCTCCTTTTTTCCTTTTCTTTTTTTTCTTTTTTCTTTTTTTTTTTTTTAACAAAAGGAGCTGGGAGGAGGGGTGAGCACATTTGAGGTCCCAGAGCCAAAGGGGCTCTGGGGTAATAGGGCTTTGTACTTAAGACCCTGGTTAAAGTGCAGTGATGATCTGGAAAGTGATGGAGTCCCCTTCTTCCCCTACCTAGAGTCTTCTCTTGCTCCCAGCCCCCGAGTCTCTGCTCTTCTGGGCATAGCAATAGCCTCAGAACGTGCTTTTGTTTTGTTTTGAATTTTCGGGGGTGAGGGGATCACAGGTTTGCCAAAGTAGAATGGGGAAAGGATGTGGGTAGGACCCTAAGGCTCTGATCTCCCTGGAGGGAAAAGTCCCTATGGGGAGTCACTATTACAAACAGAATACTGTAGTAGTTCCCAGTTGAGAAGGGGAAGGAGTAGTAAGGGGCTCACTGTCCAGATCTGCTCTGTAGAAGTGGAGTAGGGAGGTAGGAGAACAGTGTCCTGCTGGAAAGAACCTTCCTTTACAGACCCTTCCATCCTTCCCCTCTACTCCTGTCTTTGTTCCCCTACCCCTCAACTCCCTGACCCCAGCAGCATCTGTTTATTGCTACACTGTCCAGGAGGAACAGACAGGTTCATCACAATGATGTTTCACTCTACACCTATCTGGGTCTCATCAAGAAAACCTCAGAGTAGAGGAGGAAGAAGAGGAGGAGAAAATTGTTTTATGATGTCCTCCCCACAAGGGGGTGACACGGACTCCTTTCAGAGGCCCAAGTACCACAATCCTGGGTTCTGTCCCCCAGCCAACCCTGCAGCATCCTTCCCTGGGGACCCCTAAGAGATCCCTGAGGAGGGAGAAAAGGGAGAAGAGGCAGAAGAGGCAATGAGGAGAGGAGTTGTGGGAAGAGGAGGGTGGGAGTTGGAGGAGAAAGGTGAGAGGAAAGAGAGAAGGACCAAGTGTTGCAACTTGTGAGGTGGTTGTGTTTTTGTTTTTTTGTTTTTTTTTTTAACATAGAAAAAAAACAGCCTTTGGTTTGAACCTCAAGGAAGCAAGAGAGCCGGGTGGCTGTGGCCCTGGGCTGGGACTCCATGTGTATAGAGATGCTTCCCCTTCCCAGGGGCCTCTGCCTCCCTCCCAGACCAACAAGAACAGCCAAGCATGCTTCAGGAACCAGGAGGGAAATGAATCCCCCCTTCCCTGCTTCCTTGGCACCAGGCATGAAGGGGGCAGTGAAGGATGCCCTCAGTCCAGATGTGCTGGACTCACTCTCCCTGGGGCAGGGGTAGGGTAGGGGCAGGGGCACATGCCCACCCTGCAATCATTTTTGGTTATATTGAAATAATTAAAAGTGAGGAAAGAAACATCCCTTTCTTATGACTGCTGACTCTGAGGATGGAGCCTCAGAGCTCAAGAATGGGATGGTAATCCCTGCTGGGGAGGGTGAAGGCAGTAAGACTGAAGGGCTGGGTCTCCTCCTTGTCTTCAGGCAGCAATAGACTTAACTGGTTTTTTGTATGGTGGGAAAGCCCCTGAGTGCCTAGAGAGGTTTCTGGGGTGAGGGAGTCAATTGAAGAAGCATTAAAGGAAGAGAAGAATCTTGTCTTCTCCTTGTCCTCTATTTCCAATTTGGTGAGGATCTTTTACTCCCAATGCTTCAGAGACAGAAAAAGGTGCAAACCCAGCTTTCACCCCTGAGGATATCAAATTGGGGTGCCCCAAGTGGAGGGAAGTCACCACTGAGCACACAGACTGGTTGGAGGACCAGAACAGCCCCTGTGAGGTTGAAGGGAGAGGATATCACATCCTAGTGGGAGACCCAGAGTGCAAATGCAGGCTTCAGAGTATTCATATTATTAGGGGAACGAGTGAGAGGATTCTGAGCCTCACAGTGCCCTGGAGTGAATTTTTTCAACCCTCTCCTCCCCCTAAATGGGGGATATCCTTCATTCATTCATTCATTCAAGAACAGTGCAAGCTGCCCAAGGTGAGAGGGCAGAGAGGTATGGAGTGCCAGGGTAAGGGTGTCCCAGAGAGGAGATATAATGCCACAGAGCTATGGTGGGGCCAGGAGGCACCGGCACCGGAACTGAGGAATCTGGCAGTGTAAGTGAAGGGTGAGGATCAGGGACAGCAGTAGGCCAATGCCCCTCCAAACTCCAGAGAGCTTCCCACCCCACTGTCCTAGGGATGTGGAGGAAGCAAGAATAGAAAGGGAAATTAGGCTTGGACAGGAGAAGAGAATGAAGGTGAAGAATGGCAGGTATCTGACAGACTTTTTCCTGTAGAGGGCAAAAACCCTCCATCTAATAATCTTACTAAACTTAGTGTGAATTTGGGGAGGCATAGGGGTTGAAAAAAAGGAAGAATCAAAACAAAAGACCTGTTTCATCACAATGCTTAAATAAATCAGCTTGGCAACTTGCAGAAAGGAGAGGGCAGAAATGGTGAGGAGTCAAGTGTGAAGTCAGGCAGCCAGAGATTATGTCTGTGTGACAGGCTACAAAAGCAAAACTTATTCAGGTAGAAAAGTGGACAGTGGTGGCAGGGGTGGATGGGAGGGCTGGGCACCTCTGAAGATAGGGGGAGAAGACAGGAAGGGCTGGGTTGGAGGGGAGGCCAAAGATCACTAGCCCACCTTGTGTTCCCCTCGGACAATGTGGGAGGAGAACTCGTACCGGTCCTGGCTGTGGTAGCCACAGATGTTGCACTCAAAAGGGTCCCTGAAGCCATGGCAGCCCATATGGATGGTGAACATGACATGGTCCAGGAAGAGGATTCGGCAGTGCTCACATTTGAAGGCCTTCACTGGCTCTCCGTCCTCACCCACCACACGCAGCACATCCTTGGCAGGGCCAGGAGCACTCCGGGGAAGCCCTTCCTGCATCTTGGGGTCCTCTTTGGCGTAGGCAGGGCTGGGCCGGCTCCCCACAACCAGAGCAGGGGCTTGCTGATTTGAGGGACACTGAGGGGTGGTCACAACCCCCCCACCTCGCTCCTCATGGTTGCTCTCTGTGTCTGTGGAGTCCTGGCAGCCATTGCTGGGGGAGACCCCAGGGTCGGCCAGGGGACCCCGAGCCCGGTAGAGTAGGGGGCCCCCATCAGCCAGGTCCTCATGCCCCTCACTGGCTTCCCGGGTTCCAGACAGCTCCAGTCGGCCAGGGAGTGGCTGCATCTGGGTGTAGACAGAACTTATGACAGGTGTGAGCTCTGAGATGCAATTGGCAGGTGGAAGGCGAAGTGGGCGCAGGTGCTCTGCACCAACAAAGGCTAGTGAGCCAAAGCCAGGCTCCAAACCGTGGTGTGCAACCAGCTCCACATCCTTCTCATAGCCACTTGAATTCATGTCAAAGGGGAGATCGGAGAGGCTAAAGCGCATCTGCTTCTCACCTGCAGGGAAGGAGAAAACACTTGAGCTCCCAAATCAGAAAACACCCCAAAGGGTGGCATTTCTTTGTGCACCACCCTCTACTGAGGCCCATGGAAGCCTGGCCCACCTTCCAGATCTGCTACCCATGAGAGTTCAGGACCCTCTCAACAGAGGTCCTCACTCAAACCAGAGTGTAGGATCCAAGCTGGGGGTGCCAGTGCAGACTATTTCCTAGGATCAAAGGATCATGGGATTTACAGCTGGAAGGACCACTGGAGATTATGTAATCCAAATTCCATCCTTTAAGTGAGCTAGCCCCCACCTGGGGTCCATGGGGGGCCAGGGCACAGACAGACTGGCTCTGCTCCTATATCAAAGGCTCCAGTGAAGGAGATTCTCTTTCATTCCTGACTGCTGGGACACTCCCAGTGAAGTCTGACTTCATCTCTAGCTGTCCTGTTCTTTCTCTCTTTTTCACCCACGGCAGCTGCAGACATGGACTCCTTCTAGACAGCTCTGCTCTCAAGGCAGCTCTGTCTGGAGGGTAGGGGGCTATGTCCAAAGAAGAGGCCACTTACCCATACAGAAAGATCCCTGTGGGCCCTGTGTTGACTGAGAAAACCACATACTAACATCATCTCAGTTCTGGTGTACTATCATTTATCGTGTTAAATATTTCCCAATTACATTTTAATATGTTTCAGGCCTCTGAGTGTTTGACACCTCCAGCACAGTGGAAAGAGTGCTAGAATTAGGAGTGGGGGAAGGGGGGGATGGAGACAGTGTGGTATTATCAGGAAGACCCAAGTTCAAATCCTGCTTCAGACACTTGCTAGTTGTATGATGCAGGTCTGCATCTGCTCTGCAGCTCACAGTCTGAGAGTGCTTCTTGGAGCACTGAGAGGTCAAGGGATCTGCCAAGGATCACAGCCAGTTTGTCCCTGAGGCAAGCCTTGAACCCAAGGCTTCATGGCTGTCTTAGGAGCAGAGCTGGTTGGGGGACTATATTTAGAGCTGGTGTAGGGGAAAAAGGAAGAAAGACATAGCTATAGGAGGTACTTGAGCCATGATTCCATGCAAACCTTAAGACACTATGTGAGTTATGATTATCATTATTTTTCTTATCTCAGGTTCCAATGATTCAGAAGGGCTTTGGGAACAGAGAAATATTCCCTATAATTTCTGCAACCTCCTCCCACCTCTTCCATTCACTTGGGTGTCTTACCCACAAACTTCTGGGGAGTAGAGCGCTTGCGTTTGGTGAGGCTGTTGGCCAGACGGTCAATAAAAGTTGGCCGCTCAGAAGATGAGTGTAGTAGCATGGAATCTGGCACCATCTCTAGGTCACGCATGTCATCACCTGGAGGAGATGTGGGAGTAGGATGAGAGGAGAGAGGGTCAGTTTAGGACAGAACTGTACTAAGAGGAGAAGGGCAGCATGCTCCATGTAGCTTTTAAGATCAGAAAACTAAATGAGACAGTGACCAAGATATATTATATATGCCCTGTGACTAGAAATCATCAGAGTTTTGCTTACTGTAACCTCATCTAAAATCCACTCTGTCAATATTTCCAATACTTTTGTACGTAAATTGCAGATGTTATATACAAGAGCATGGATTCAGTGATGAAAGCACTTCAGTGAGGTCATCTTGTCCGACCCCCTCATGTAGTTTGACTCATCTTCTATCTGGATCTTATCTGTCTCCCTCATTAGACTAAGGGTAAGGATTGTGTCTCCTTCCTCTAGCTTAGGGGTTCTTAACTGGGGGTCTATGATCTTGTTTTAAAAAATTTCTTGGTCACTGTATTTCAATATAATTGGTTTCCTTTGTAATCTTATATATGTTATTTTGTATGTTGAAAAGCATTATCCTACAAAGGGGTTCATGGGCTTCACCAATCACTCCCCAAAGGGTGCAAGGCACAAAATCGGTGGCCTGCTCCAGCTCTCCCATTGCAGCTAATACACAGAAGGCTTTGTACACAAGAGGCTGCTCACGATGGGAGGTTGGTGCCCTGGCATCTTTCCTGACATGATGACCCCTTGCCTCCTCCCGTGGAGTACTGGACCCAGAATGCTCCCTGGCTCCTGGGCAGCACCTTGCTTTCTCCCCGCCATTCTCAGCTTTCCCTGTGGCCCCACCTGGTGCTCCAGTCAGGGCCTGGGCTTCAGTGCTGAGAGACTGCAGGTAGTTATGACAGCGTTCCTTGTGTTCCTCCAGTGTACTCTGCTGCTTGTAGCTCCGGCCACAGTAGTTGCACTTGTATGGCTTGCCCACCGTCGGGGAGGAGACTAGAGTTGGGGTTGGGGGTAGGATGGGGAAAAAATAGTACCAGGGTCACTTATGCTCTACAGAGAGGCAAAGAACAAACACTTGGCATCTGGCATTGATAGGACCCTAAGTTTGACTGCATACCTTCACTTTCTCCACCTGCTAAAGGCAAACACATGCCTAGGGAGTGAGGATGACCGGGGAGAGCCAGAGGAGGGAGAAGGGACTCTTTTACCAGTTAGCACAGGATTGGAGCTGGTGGCCAGCTACTGCTGTTGGGAGGACAGGGACAAGGCCCTTGGCAGGCAGGCTAGCCACACCCCAGGGCATCAGAGCCTGGGCCCCAGGCTGTGGTTTAACCTTTCTATGGGGCCGACGGTTAAGAGCTGCTGTTTATCAGAAAAGGGGATTTCTTGCTTACGCACCTTTTGCTTTCGTTGAGAGGAAAATGTTGGGCTGGTGGCAATGAACCAAGAGCCCTCAGGACTTATGTGGGGTCAAGGGGGAGTTAGCTCCCACTCCACTCCATTCTTAGTTTGGCTTCCATTTCTAGCCTGAGCTTTCTGTACATTATTTCTCTGTCTCTAGATACTGATCCTCTCCTGAAATATCAGGGACACCAAGAAGATCTATCCTTAATAGATACTGAGGTTGAACTGGGAAAGGAGAAGAGAGAGTGAGGGCTTAAAAGAAAGGAAAGTACAAAGAAGAAAAAGAATGTGAAAAAAGAACATGATTCTTTACTCCATGAGAAAGAACATAGTTGTTTTGGTTAGTTCGCTTTTTAAAGGCTAGACATTAACATTTTTATGGGAGAGACAGAAGGAATATTGGGAATATCAGGTGTTAGTTTCCATTAAAGAGGCAGCATGGTATCATGGAGAGAAAGCTGACCTCAGCTTTCAAGAAGACCCAAGTTCAAGTCCCACCACTGACACATGGCTGTGTGCGCCTGAACAAGTCACTTAATCCCTCAGTGCTCTAGGCAGCTCTCTAGGACTCTATGTTGTAGAGTATTAGCCAACCTGCACTGGTAGAGGGAACTTCCTTACCTGAGAGTTCCCTATATGTCACTGAAATCACAGGTTTAGGCCCTATCCTTCAAGAGAACCCTAGGGAGCTTGGAGCTAAAGGATAAGGGTGGTGGAGAAGGAAAAGGGTATGTGAGCAGGGGGAGGAGGGTTATTTAAGAAACGATGAACGCATGTAGTGGAATATTACTGTGCTATAATAAATGATGAACAGGAAGAATGCAGAGAAGCAAGGAAAGCTTTACATGAATGGATGCAAAGCCAAGTAAGCAGAGCCAGGAAAGCAATGCACACAACTAGAGCGCTGTAAAGGGGAAGCAGAGTCACCATAGAAGAGGGCACGAGATGGCATTTTGCTAATCGGGCTATAAAAGTCATCAGGAAGCTAGGAGGAAGCATGGCTAGGGAGCCGGGTCTCCCTCACAGGGAGGGTGTATAAGGTGGCTGCGTCTGCTCTGCTGCTGCTTTGGTCTCACTCCAATAATGCTGGCATTGGAGGGGTGAGATGGCCCCTGGTTTCACCATCCAGGCCAAGGGCAATTCCCTCAGGCCTTGGGGAGGGCCACCCTGTTGGCTATTGTGAAGAACCCGCTGGCATTAGGGTAGAGGAGGCACAGTCTCATAGAGCTGGACCCTGCACAGCATCTGTTTCTACTCTTGCTCACCAGTCACCCGTCTCCCAAGAGAAAGTGTCTGCACCCCTCCCCAGCCCATCCCACCCCTGCAGTGAGCAGTCCCTTAGCCTAGAGCCCAAACAACCTGTTTCAAACCAGCAGGGGGAGGCTCCCCACTCCTCCTCCTTCCCATTTCAAGTCTAAGCCCCACTCACTGCTAAGAGTCAGCAAACCTCCCTGGGTGGGGGAAATAAACAGGATCCATGGGGCATGGGATAACTGCTTTGAGTCTGTGGAGCGGATGGATTAGGAAGTTAGGGAAGGGAGTATTTTATCTGTCTCTGCTGCCCCAACCCTGGAGTGGAAAGGTCCCACCCAGCTCTGAAGGGGAGCTATGAAGAGTCAGAGGCCTGGAGAAAGAACAAGGAGGAAGCAGTTGGGTTGGCGAAATGACAAATGTATTTCTCATATTCCTTCCCTCATCACCACCCCAATCCCATGAGTTTTAGAGGCTAGAATAACATCAGAAAAAGTTTTCAGGAAAAGGCCCCCCCGAACCTTCTCATCAGCTCATGTTTTGTCCCCTGTCTGAACCATGAGCCCCACACTGAAGGAGGAGGCTGGGAAGTGCTGCCTGCTCCCTGGATTCACACAATACTGAGCATCTATCTAGGCTGGGCTGAGCAATATCATCAGCTTGGCCCCAGTCAATTTATTCCAGATCCTGAGCCCTTGCCACCCTCTGGCCCTGTACTTGCCCTAAGAAGAGGGAAGGAGATAGAAACTTGTGGGTGGATTACCTGCTCTCTTTCCCTCCAAAACTAGGAGGACCTTTATGGGAAATAGGAAAGAATGGGGGAGAAGGTCTAGGAATCATCCCTACATCCTGAATCAATGCCTAAAGAACCAAAGGCTGGGCCTCTTTACACCTGTGGGGCTTAGAGTTGGAACAAGTAGGGTGGGAGGATGGGTTTCCCCCAGGGCTCAGAAGTGGGGACGTGATGGGGAACAGATGGCTCTGGCACCAGAGAGGATGACAGCTAAGAGACACCACCATTGCCTCCTATTCCCCTTTGCTCCTCTGCATAGTTCATGGTAGACATTAAATGTCTTGCTAAATATCCCCTGAAATTTCCCACAAGGGCTCTGTGAATCAGGAGGTTAGGGCAAAGATACAAGGCACCATCGACTTTGTAAATGTTAAGGGTTTTTTTTTTCAAGCTTTGCTACTTCCTTTCTCCCCCAACTAAATTATCAGCTCTCCAAAAATAAAGAGCATACTTCCTATTTCTTCTGTATGGCTGGAATTCCATGTTAGAAGTGGGATTGGGGTTGGAGGAGAGTAGGCAGTTCCAAGTGCAACCCTCCCTCCCTTCACTCCCCTGTCTGTGGCTCACTGACCGGAGTGGGTGCGGAGGTGGCCAGTGAGAGCGTCTCGCCGGCGGCAGGCATAGTTGCAGAAGGGGCATTTGAAGGGCTTCTCCCCTGAGTGCAGCTTGATGTGACGCAGCAGGTTCCCCTTCTGGGTGAATGAGGCACCACACTGGTTGCAGTGGAAGGGCCTCTCACCTGCAAGGGAGACAGACCCCAGAGGGGAGGGGAGGGAGAGGGTTTTTAAGGCCAGACTCGACCCCCCACCTAACTGGCTCAGAATACCTCTCTAATAGGCAAGGTGGGTCTATGGTGCCAGGCAGGACTGTGCCTTAGGAATTCCTGCTTTATCTAGTTACTCCTTGGGGTAGTCTCTCTCACAGCAGCAATGGTGTAATGGTGCAAGGATAGGTGCCAGGCATTTGTGGGAGGGAGGGGGAGAGACAGTCCAGTGCCTTTCTCCAAGGGCATTGGCACAAGATGGCCTTTTGGCTTTAATCAATGTCTGAGCTCCAAATTACCTCCTCTGTCCTAGAAGCCAGGGGGAAGCATTGAAGTGAAATCATATGTCCATTTCTGGAGAAGAGATTAATGGAGGTGGGGGAGGGGAAATAGAAGGGAGAAGGGGAGAATGGAGGCCCTAGGAGGGGTTGTAAGAACCAGAAGCAGTAGCCAGGAATCCCAATCTTAGCTTACCCTAGGACACTCCTTGAGGTCTCAACATAGTACCTCCACCAACCTCATGGGAACAATTCCTATCACCACCTTCTCATTGTGATAAATGAGACAGGTGAGCAAGTGAGGTTGGGAGCCCAAGTTCCGCTTCCTGCCAGTTTGAAATAAGTCATGGGAGAGCTCGATCTCTTCCTGCCTTGACCTTGCCCCTTACTGTGGCCTCCCCTAGCACCCTTGCTGATCAATACTTTTCCCCTAGTAACTCCTTAGCTATTTCATAGGTACCATCTATGCAAATATCCCAAGAAACACTTTCCTTTTTCCCCTTGCATCCCCACTCCAAAACCTTCCCCAGGAGCCCCATTTCTGCTCACCCGTGTGACTGCGCTTATGTACCATAAGCACATTGGGCCCGATGC
Source organism: Trichosurus vulpecula (assembly GCF_011100635.1). Taxonomy (NCBI): domain Eukaryota; kingdom Metazoa; phylum Chordata; class Mammalia; order Diprotodontia; family Phalangeridae; genus Trichosurus; species Trichosurus vulpecula. The sequence continues at coordinate 266,671,267 of NC_050577.1, forward strand.
AGACCATACCACAGATGTCACACTTGAGCTTGCCATTGGGCAGTCGGATGCCGCCAGGGGAGTGAGGCTCAGGGCCGCTCCCATCACAATAACCCAGGGGCTCAGACAATGAGTCTTCTACAATCACACTGTCCTCCTTTTCCAGAAGCCGATCATCTGGCCCCAGCAGTCGGCTTGATTCTTCATCACTGTACATCTCCACCTTGATGGAATTACCTGGGAAGTGAATGTTTTGTTATTTAGGACAAGGACAAGCAAAGAGGGAGAACAATTTAGGGCCAGTACAGAAAAAATTAGCCAGACTTTTGAGAATTCAAGGATGAGTATCTAGGATGCAGTAGCCATGGTGAGGGGCACCTGGTCCTGCTGAGGCCTGGAATATCTTTTTCTATCCAATCCACCCACTGGGTAATCAGGCTTCAAGAGTGAAAAGATTGAGAGTTGGGTAGGGAGTCTTCTCTTACTAGGATAAGAAGTGAGAGAGAGGGAGGGAGGGGGGAAGAGAGAGAAAGAGAGAGAGAGAGAGAGAGGGAGGGACAGAGAGTGTGTGTGTTTGTGAAGATGGAATTCCTTTCAACTTTTCTATCATTAAGCAAGATGTCTGATTCGGACCTAGGCAAAACGCCAACCAGAGACATTGGTGGCAAGATGGTCCTGGGAGGGTTTGGTGGGGGCCGGGGAAGATGTAGGTGGGCTGGAGAGCAAGAGAGAAAAGGAACATAGGTGGAGAACATATATGACCCAGTTTATCCTCCCACCCTCTACCCATTCCTCTTCTCAATAAAGCTAATGGCAGGGCGGGTGAAAGAAAGAGCTGTCTGTGGGAGAAAGAGCTTTGACTTTAGCTCTGACCTACATTCCTGACTATTCCAATCATTTAGAGAATGTCACAGATCCAAGGCCAGCTGGGGAGGGGCAGTCACAAGGACCCCACCTAAGCAGGACAGTAAGGGTGAATAGGGAGGGCCCTCCACCCTGTGCCAACTTCCCCACACAATACCTCATCACCCTTTCTATTTGTCCAGAAGCGAGAAGCTTCTTCAGCACGTCAACTTGTTTAGCTCCTATTTCCCTACTCACACTGTACGTCCCTCACCCCTCATCAATATCTAGTTTAACTTCACTTTTGCTTGACTGTAACTAACAATTCTCCTTCCAGAAACCAAGGGAACCTACGACACCGGACTCCCCGATGCTCTTAAGGAGTTATGGAAGCCAGATAAAGATAATAACGGAACTAGTCTCTAACAAAAGATAAACAAAGAACCAAAGGTAAATGGGATAGGACTGGGGTTGGGGGTGGGAATGAGGGACTGATACTTACCACTGAGCGAACAGATGGGTGAAGAGTGCTGGCTATTTGGGGTGCTCACAGCGGGCCCCACTGGGGCCCCGCTGAACTCCTTCTCCAGAGATGAGTCCCCGCTACCTTGGGGAAACAAAGCAGAAGAAGGTTAACGGGAGAAGCTAGAGATACAACCAGTCAGCATTCGCCGCGTCCTCTTGTCCCTCAGCACTGAGGAGAGAGCCGCGTGTGTGCTATTCAGATCTCAGGGAAACAGGGTGGCTGGGGCCCTCTCTACCTTACTTTATAAGGTTGAGGGGAAGAGCGACATCATCAATTGACACCCACAGGAAGCGAAGTGGGACTGGGGCTTGGAGAGCTGGGGAAAGGAGACAAACAGGGGCCTCAGTAGGAGGCATTTTCATGGGGAACATCCCCCGCAATAGATCCCAAAGGCATCTCCTGGATCTTCTGGGAAGACCAACAGTTGTGTTCTCTAGGTGTTACCACATATATCACCCAATCGCGGAAGTCATCTCAAAGGAAGTGATGGGCAGGCCACCTCTTAGGCAGGGGATAGAGCAAAATTTCTGGACTCCTAAAGCCAAATTCTACAACTTGCTTCTTCCAGGATGCTTTTCTTCTGTGATGGACCCTACCTGATTCTGCTCACTCTTCTACTTAGTGTCCCTGAAGCACTTGCACACTCACTTTGTACTATGGTCTTCTATTCATTGGGATTTGCTGGTTGAAATGTTGCTTTATACAAGTATTCTTTAGTTGTCTTGTGTGTTTTCAACTAGATTACATGGTTCCCTGAAGAGAAGGATCATGTCAATTTGGAGGCAAAGGGAGGTGAATCCTCCCTTTCCATATGACCCCTAGCTTTTTGTACATAGGAAGCAGTTAATAAATGCCTGCTAATCCATACATAGACATACATGATACAGATATGTGCAGATAAGCATACTTAGGCATGAGGAGATCTAGCTCCATGCTCATACTGCCATTTATGGATACGTGTTACCCAGACATGCATAGACAACTTATAACACTCCCAGTCTGGAAATCCAGCTATTGCTTTATCCATATATCTTATAGTAAAGAGACTTGCTCTCATGAAATAAAAACTGAATTCTAAAGAGGCCAGAATTTGGACCATCCATCCCTGCTCACAAGGTAAGAAATTCAAGGACTATCTCTGTGAGAGATCCTTCCATTGCTCTGGTCAATGAAAAGGAAAGAATCATTCAGGTTCTTCTTTCATCAGTCCCCCTTTTGATTCTCTACTCAATTTCTGGAAGTTCCCAGGCTTTAACTTACTTCACAGGGTTGTTGTGAGCTTTGCAAACAACAATATTTGTTTGCACCAAACAAATATGAGTCCTTTTCTCTAGATCTTTTGAAAAATTCTTCATGGCCCAAGACTCAGTTCCCTCTTCTGGGATGGGTTATGTCTCTTAGGAATGTTAAATAAGACCACAACCACATACATACATAGCTGTGGGCTGGTAGGACCTCACCCCATCCTCAGACTCCCTTAACTAAATGAGGCATGATACAGAATTTGGGGACAGGAAGGATAAAAAAAGGATCTGTCTTAATTTTAAAATCAATTAACAAGCATTTATTAAGCACTTACTACATGGCCAGACACAGTGCTAAGAGGTGGGGAAAAAGCTGCAATCAAAACAGTTTCTGTACTCCAAGGGACTATGTTTAACAGATTATTTATTTAGTTAATGTGAAACTATCCTAAGTAACTTGATAGGGGAAGAAGAGACATGCGGTTTGATGCCACAAAGATTAGTGAAATTGTTAGGAAATGTCATTGGATTCTTGGTGAAAAGTCATTGGCTCTGACTCTGTGTTCCCCTTAGAGTTGTTTGCTAGAGGAGGGATGTTAGGAGCATGAGAAAGAGCATTCCTTTAATAGCCAAGTGATGCCAGTTCATGAAACCCTTGGATAGAGCTGCTCTCTCTAGGATGAAAGTGAGAGAAAGAATATTCTCATCCATTTCTTCCCTGGCAAGTACCAGAAGACTGTTATACAGTCAAATTAACTTTTGTAGGGTTAATTACCTGAAACAATTAGTTTCAGGGGTTAGAAATCAATCTGAGAAACCCATGAACTTTGAATCCTAGTTAGGAAGTAGAGGGAACAAGAGCTAGCCTTGGGAAATTCATCAGATCACCTCAAGGTATCAGAAGCTCAGGGCAGGGAATTTCAAATATTCTAAGTTACTGGCAAACTCCAAACCAATCAAGCTGAAGCTATTTTCACATCCTAGAGAAATCTTCTTGGCCATGCTTATCACAGCAAGACTGGCTTCTTAGCCATCCGGAGCAAACCATGACGCTCATACCTTAGGACCAAGGGAAGGAAGAAATAACCCACAGGTTATATATGTTTTACATTCAGGGAAGGCTAGCACTCTGCTCAAGCCCTCCTCTCTCTGATTCACCTCCAGTGGTATCTGCTCTTAAGAAGCAGTCAGAAAATTTAAGAGAACCTTGAATCCTCACACTTCTCTGCCAGAGCCTCAACTTTGGCAGATCTTTCTTAGCAATGGGGCTCTGAGATAGGGGGCAGTCGGCCTGCTCCACAGGAGCAAGGTAAATGCCAAGTGCAAAGTAAGACTCCCTACTACCCACACCCACACCCACTGTGGGGACATGGCTGGGAAGAGGAAGAAGACCCCTCTACCTCTTCAAACCTAAGGCATGTGCTGCTGAGTCCTTATTCCCTCTAACCAGCTTCCCTCTCTTCTCCCCCATCCCACCCAGGCCTGCTTTGGCATTTTACCCCTGTGCTCCATCTGTGTCCCCAAGGCCTAATCGAGATGTCACCACTAGCTCAGGCGGCTCAAGCCGTTGTCTTTGCTTAGCAACGCCAAACGCCCTCTCCCATCCTTGGCAAGCATAGCAAGGAACGCCCCCTCCCCCTTCCCTCCTCCCTTCTCTCTACCCCTCTCCCTTTCCTCAGGCTCGGGAGTTGTTTCTGAATTGGCTCCCTAGCCCCAGCAACCCCCTTCCCCCTCCCTCTGTCCACTTCCTGCCTGAACTTACATTATCCTTCCCTTGCTGGTGAGACCCCAAGGTGCAAGCGCAAGCCACCGCCTTGGAAACGGTGCTGGAGTGCGGGTGGTGTGTGCATGTCTGCGTCTGGGTGGCAGGCAGGGGTGAGCCCAGCCACTCACCTTCCAGGAAGCATGGATTCCTGGAAGTGAGGGGAACCGCCGTCATTTCATAGGCACCAGCAGCAAGCAGGCCGGTGAGCAGGGGCCCACAGCTGCAGCTGGCAAGAAGTGCTCGGCTTGGGGGGGAGTGTGTATCTGTGTATGATTAGGAAAAGGGCTAGTGAGAGAGAATGGGGGCGCTGAGGCTAAAACAGCTCTTTCCCAAGGCAGCAAGGAGGGCTGAGAGGGCGGGGTGGGGGGGGGCGAGGCAGATGTCCTCGTGCCCAGCAGACAAAGAACAACTACTTAACAAATACCTGAGAATCCAGGGAGTATGTGAAAGGCAAAAGGGAGAGAGGGAGCTGTTGGGCTGGAGGGGGCCATGAGAGGCAGGCCAGCCAGCCCTTTACTAGCTAGGGAAGCTAAGGCCCCAGATGCCATAGAACCTAGGACACAGAGCAGCTGCTGAGGCTCCAGGAGAGGGCCAAAGCCTCTCCCTGCAACAAATGTGGGCAGCCCCATCCCCATTTTTCCTCCAGCAGAAGGGAGGTCTTTTTCTTTAGGGCTCATGAAGACAAAGCCCTCTTTCCCAACAGCTGAAGGGACCAAGTACATTCTTGCTACTGGCACGTTCTACTCTGCTGTCCTATGCCCTTTTAGGGACCCTAACTACTTTTGTGAATTCACAAAACCACTGGGTCCAGCCAAATACATCTGTACCATTTCACCTTGCCTTCCCTCCCCAACACTGCCCTCTGGGGCCCCTGTGCCATCCCCCTCCCCTAAGGAATCAGCCTCTTAGCAGGAAGAGGCCTTGGCTCTGCTCCCTTCCAAAGGAACTGCTCACTTTAGTGCTGACCTACTTTGAAAGACTAAATTCTCTGATTTTGAGAACCTGGAGGTAGAAGGGGCTGGGAATTTGAGAGAATGTCCCATGAAAAAAAAGGGGGGGGGGACGACTGCACTACCTATCCCTCTACTGAGATTTCCCAAGCATTTTGCTATTCCTGAAGGCTTGAATTAATGACTGATACAATTCCTAATATACATGGACTGAATTTGAGATACATAGTTTCCTCCTAAAGTAGAATATGCATAGAAATGGAAACTATATGGATTCTCCTTATCTAGATGAAGTAATTGGCATGTAGTGAAGGACAGAAGGTGGAGAGAAAGAACTAAACACTAAGAGGGGCAGAATTGCTCATTTTTCCCTCTAGAGAACTTCAAGGTTAGTCATAAGACATCACACCATTTCCTTATCAACTGATCAGGCTAGGGAAAGTTCATTTGGCTCAGACACACAAGGATAAAGTTGTAATCTAAAGTTGAGGCTGGTACTCTAAACAATGACACAGTCAATCCTCAATGCTTCCATATCACCTCTAGGAAAGAAGGATGGTTGATAGGCTCCCAGACATCTTCTAGGCAGAGAAGTCTCCCTATTCTGACAGACAAATGATTTTTGGGGGGTCCACTATGTTATTCTATCAGCTATTATCCCTCTTCCCCTTTCCACCGTCCCACTCCATAGCAGCTACCACCCAGAAATACCAGGTGGATATTCTCCAAGCACAGCTGAGGTGCCTTTGGCCTGTCCGTTTCTTTTTCAAGAATCATTTGGAGTAGGAGCCTGTTTTTTCATTCTACAAGGAAACCTCAACCTGTTTAGGAAGGAAGAAAAGCTTGCTTTTATAGCAGAGCGGTGAAAGAGTCCCTAGACTTAAATGTATGTGGCTCTTAGAGGTTCCACTGGAAGCTGAAAGGATCCCTAGGAGGTAGACCTTTGATGGTCACCCTCCTGGCTTCTCCTTTATTACTCTGAGGGGAGGAATATGTGGTAATAATGAAGTTAGATATAATGCTGGATACTCAAGGGAAGAAGCATCAATGAAAGAGGATGCATTTGTATTTCTGGGTCCTTGACTTCATGAAGTAGGAGGCTGGAAAATTTGCAGATACTTGTGAAGGAGAATGACTTTAGGCTCAGGCTAGGCTTCTTCTATCCAAAGCAATCTCTTTTCTGTTACTCTGTCCACCAAAACATCTACCAGTTGACTCTCCATGTGGTTAGGCCCTCCTTAAATATAGGTCTAGAATGGCGAGAAATAAGCATCAGCTTAAAGATGTCCTCAATTAAATCTCACTTCACTTCACTGGTACCAATAAATCTCAAACTGGTCTCCTGCCCATCCTATTTTTTCCCAGTCCTTGATTCATGCCATCAGTTTCTATACTAGCCCCTTTTTGGGTGAAATGGAGATATAGGTTTCCTTCTACAGTGTAGCCCAATTTCCTGAAGGGACCAACTCATGACTAAAACTTGCTCCTGGCCTCATTCCCTTTAATTAAATTCTTTGTTATTCCAGTGATTCAACATCGTGAATCCTTGAGTCCTAGAAATAAAACTTGGTTTCAGCCCCTTTACGCTCATCTTTTAAGAAAGAGGCTGAAGGTCTCCATTTTCCACCTACTGTGTCTGAGTCTCACAAGCCTGTGGTTATTTCTGCATCACCGAAAATCACACTAAAAGCAAAGGCTCTCCATCTACCCTGGTCAGAATATCTTCAGGCAAGAAAAAACACATTTCTTTAGGATCATGAGTGGGGTTTGTGATCAGGCTCTCTGCCCTGATTCTCTGATGGGTATATTTCTTATCCGGCTATCATTATTTAACATTTCGTATTTGTATCCCCAGCACTTAGCACCGTATTTGACACACAGTAGGTGTTTAATATATTCTTATTGATGGATTGATTCAAATGGCAACAAAAAGAGTCCAGTGACCTCAGAAGAAAACAAAGGGAACCTAGCATCTCTTCCACTCATCTGCTTGAAGGAGCCAACCTAATAAGTGAGAACCATGCCTTTCCTCTTTGCCCATATCCCCAGTACCTCTTATCCTCTCCTTACACTCAGAGAAAACCTAGAGAGAGGTTTTGATCTCTGAAATAAAATAAGGAAGCAATCACTACCAGGCCAGACCTTTGGCCAGCAGCTTTGAGGGCCCTACTGTCCAAGGTGGCTTCTCTAAGACAAAGGAGGGTTACTTCCAGCTCTTTAGAAGCAGAACAAATTAGAGGACATACCAGACATATACGAGCGGCCATTGCAGTTCTCTATATCCATCTTAAAGAGACTTTGCTGCAAGAGAAAAAAAAATGCTATTAGATGCTGAGTTCTGGGCAGTGGCAGAGGTGCCTTCCTATAATCTTTGAATAAGAAGGAATCATGAAGGATGATCAAGGTTTTCTCCCTTGTGCTAGGCCTGACCTGACACAACCCCAGAAAGAGCAGAAAATTCACATTCTGCCCTGACAAGAGGAGGAAGAGAGTATTTTGGCTTAAACTCCAAGAAGTGTGTGAAGCCTACAACCCATGAGAAATAGGCCTCAGATCATTCCAGAGCTGTTCAAGATGGGCTTATTTCAGTGGGGGCAGAAACCCCATCAGCAATGGTCTTTAATGTGGCAAAGGAAATATACACATCCCACCCATTGGGAGATAGCAGGGCTTTCCTAAGAAGCTCCATCCCCCTGCTAAGAGGAGGACAGTGATATGGCAGTGATGCCTGGAGACAGTCATGCTAAGGATTTTGTCAGGCAATGAAAGGGGTGATAATGGCGAAGAGGGGGATGGGGAAGAGCAACCACGGTAGAATTTAGTGTTGGGTTCCCTACAGTGCTAATGAACGTTTTATACATTTAAGTGGCTTTTTCTCCCTCTAGGCAATTGCCTTTGCTGTGTTAAAAAAACAAAACCTGAGTCTGGGCTTAAAACACAGGTTGGACTGTTTGAAGAAGGCAGGCAATAATTGGCAACAGCATGTACTAAACAAGTTGGTGCTGAGAACAATTAAAAGTGATAATTTGTTGCAATGAATTATCTCCTTAGGAGCTGAAAGGGAGGGAGAAAAATGAGTGTGATTTATAGGAAATTTGCATACATCCAAAATTGTCCTTGCCACATAACAATAAAAATCCTTCACAGGATGATTTGAGAGTGAAAGAGGAGGGAAGTAAAAGATCCTGGAGTGGTGAGGTTCTTGATCACCTGGAAAAATTCCATTCAAGCAAATCCCTGGATATCCAGTTTGTTGATCGTGCCAAATCAGGGCAAAGACAGGAAAATCTATTTATCCATCTCTTCCCTGTTGTTTGTTAGCTCAGAGAGAAGCTTGAGAAGAAAACATGAAATACCCAAATGAAGCTAATGGAAAAGGCTGAAACATATTCAGGAACTGACTTCTGATCATACAGCAGCTTTTGCCTATATTGCACTCAGACAAACTCCAGATCCTCACCCTCTTCTCCGGAAATACTTAGCAAGAACCCACATCCATCATTTCTTGATCTCTTTCCTTGGGCGAGTTGAGTTGCAGGACCACAACACAAGCCACAGGTAAAAAGAGGACTTCTAGGTTCCTGGCTTAATAGTGATAACAGTAGTCCTAGCCCACTTTCACACACAGTACTCAAGGCACAGCTCCCTAAGGTGGTCAAAACTATAGGAAGAACACTCTGGAGAGCCATGGAGACTTCATTCTTCCCAAACCATTTTCATCATAACATCATTTGGGGATTTACAAGAGCTCTGTAGAGCTCCTCAAAATGCTTCTGCCTACATCTCTCTGGTACTTATAGTACCCAAGGGAGGTAGGAAAAGGAAAGTAGGAGTCAATCTTCCACTTAGAGAAAATAAGGCCAGTGGAGATGAAGTAGTTTGTCCAAAGTCACGTGGTTAAAGTCCAGAACCAGAACCTAAGACATTTGCTGGTTCTTTTTCATTAAACTCCTTGAGTAATCAAGTTGTTTGGGATCTTCTTCATGATTCTACCTGTTTGCTCTTTGATTTCTAGCATTAACATCAATTAAAACAACTTTTTCTTTGGCATCATCCTGTAGGAGAGTGGGGACTTGCTTCAAAAGTAGAACCAGTTGAGCCAACTTTCCAGGAAGAAGGGTGATAACTTAATATTGACTGCCTGAGCTGGGGGCTAAGCAAGAATTAGGTGAACAAGGGACATGTGAAAAGATGCCCTCTAGTCACTGGATTATGAAATATACCTGACCGGGTGTTGCTCAAATGATTCCTAGCAGATTTCTAAAGGATCCTAGATGAATTGTCTGTTTAAAGGAGTCAGTGCTACTGAGTATTAAAACTGAACTTTTCTGCCTTCTAACCCTTCAAACAGATACAACATGACTTGGGTAAAAGCAATCTTTAATTGACACCAGTGCAGCTGGGTGCCAAGCTGATAACCTCAGAACTGAGAGGCTGAGGATTCAGTTACTACTTTAACCTTGGCACCCTTGAAGGGAATCTTAGCTCTTCTAAGAGAGAGATGAGGATGCCAGGTATCTCATTCCACCCAACCCCTCCAAACTCCTCCTCCTCTAATACCGATTCCATTTCTTCATGACCAGGCAAAATCTAGTATCTCCCTGGGCAGAGGAACTGGGTCAAATCTTGCAGTGCCAAGAGTCAAGACACTATTTTAGGCAAGGGGTAAAGATAGGACAAGTTTTGGTTACACAAGACAGCTTTGGATAGAAGACCCTGGGAAGGAATCGACTTAATGGCAACAACATAGCCCTCCAATAACAGAGACATTGCACCAGGCTAAACTCAGCTCAATTAGCAATTAGGATAAATTAGACAAAAACCACCCTCCTATCCTTCTGAAGGGACATCAGGGAACCAAATGCGCTGAAGGTATCCCTCATTGGCAAACCTTCCCCGAATCCTTCAGCTGTCAGTGTTCTTTCCCTTCTCAGATTACCTTATGTTGACTTAGTCCCTCAGTAGAATGCAGGCTCTTTGAGAACAGGGACTATTTCAGTTTTGTCCATGTGCTTTGCATATAGTAAATAAAATATCTGATGAATTAAACTGAAGGAAGATTACTAGTCCTCAGGACCTGGTGACAAAATGAGTTTTCTTTCCTGTTTTTCTGACTGGAATGATAATCTGTGTTCTACCTCATCAGTACTATATTAATGCAAAACAGTTTTATCTGACTCAGGGATTTCCCGCCAAGCTCAGGGACAGGGTGGGGCTTGTACAATATGCCAGTAACTTGGGTGGCCCAATCCAGTGTCTGTCTTTACAGTTCTGCCAATAGCTGCCACCTTCTATGTCTCCAAAATAGTATTCCCACAGCTCTAATTGCTAATGACAAAAATGACAGAGTTGAGTTTACTTGGCTGGGTATTACAAAACCTTGAAATAAGAGTGACACTGGAAATAATTAAAGTGCTGCAAATCCCCCAAAGAATCCATCGTGATTGAGACACTCCCAAACTGGGATTTTTAAAAAGACGTGTTGCCTAGATATGATAAACAGATTAACTGGGAAAAATCTCACTCTGTACTGTGGCATTACTCAGTCCCTACCAGGGCCCCCTGTTCTGATTTGTTTCTAAGGAGAAAAATGGGTAGGCATTACATTCACTAGCCAGGAACAAGTTTTGTTTTGTGTTTCTTGAGAACTGGATGTTTTGGGTGACTTTGGGGGCAAATGTTCAGATGTTTTGCCCCCCATTTCTCTTTGAGGTGATTGAATTGATATAAAGGATAAAGAGGATAATTAAATAGGTATCATATTTTTTGTCACTTAGGACAAGAGGAAAAGAAATAGAAAAGTGGAAATATCTCTTCTACTCTCTCATGAGATATGGAAATCTTGGGTTTACCATGGTTCTTTAACAAGACCCTAATGCCCTCACCCCTGCATGTGTTCACATGCCAGTTCAACTAGCAGACCAAAAAGACACTGCCCACTCCTGCCTCTGCCTTCTAAAACCAAAGCTTGGGAGCTTATGATTTGGGAATGACACTGTTGTCTTGCTGCTTTAAAATTGTATTTTCATAAAGGAAACATTACTGGGTGGAGTAAAACTGGCAGGTTTCTCATAGAACGATGTCGGTTAAAGAAGTATCATCTACAGTTCATTTCCACAGAGCCTTCTAGGAAACAGATCTAGACATGAAGAGCTTTGCAACTCTGAAATGACCTTTAGGGTTAGCTTGTTTTCTCCAGGAGCTGACACCCTAAAGAGGAAACCTGACAGCCTTTTATAAGTTCATGTGCCTATCTTTTCTGCTGAGAGTGCCTGACTAATTTTCTCTTTAGGCTCTAACTAGTGATTTCATATTCATAGACAAAACAAGAAAGCATTACAGTCTCACTAAGTGTTTGGAGAGTAAAAGGAAGAAATTTCTAGGACATCCTAAGAACGGCCACTCTAAAAACAAGGGCTAATAACTAGGAAGAGACCACAGTACCAAAGAGGTAGAAAAATACCATCTCACCTTCTTTTAGATCTCCTATGGTTACATTTTTTTCTCGTCCTTTCATCTTGCCTTTCTTCCTCATGCATATTTTAGACGAAAAGAAGAGGGAGCTGAGGCTTATGAGAAGAGAGGAGTAACTCCTTTCCCATCCACACATACCTCAGAACAGACAAGGCTGAGGAATAGTTACCACACTTGATTCAGATGAGATGCGAGTCTTGGTAAGTTATTTGAAGTTACCCCCAAGTAAACAGAAAGGCATCACAGTCATGGCTCCTTTGTCTGATTGGGAGGGAATATAAGTTTTAAGGGGCTTTCATCTTTAACTTCAAAGGACGATGCCCAAAACAGTGTTACTTATTATAGGGGATGAAATTTGGGTCCCGCCTGGACAATAAAATCATATCATTTTAACACTAAAATGTACTTTTGAGATCATCTAGTTGCACCTTCTCATTGACAAGGAAAACAACACCAGAGAGGTTAGATGATTCCTAGTCCAGTGTTTTTTCCTCACTAAATCATACTATTTGGAGCTGCCTCACTCTTTTCTATTTCTTTTTCCTCTTGTCCTGAGTGACAAAAAATATAACACCTATTTAATTATCCTCTTTATCCTCTATATCAATTCAATCACCTCAAAGAGAAATGGGGGGAAAACATCTGAATTCCAAAATTAGAATGGACTTCAGAGGTCTTTTAGTTGAACTCATATCTAAACAGGTTATAGTGGTCATCAAGCTTCGACTAGAAGGTGTTCAAAGAATGGAATTCATTACTATAAAGCAGCTCAGTCTTTGGTACATCTCTAATTGTTAGGTAGTTTTTCTTTACAATGGACTCCTAATTATGCCTCTTTGAAACTTCTAACCATTCCCCCCTACCAAATGGAACCAATCTAATCTGCCTTCTACACGACAAATTTTAAAATACCCAAACAGCTTCTATGTCTTCCCTCAAATCTTTTTTTCCCTAGACTAAACATATCCAAGTCCTTCAATTAATCAATTGCTCTTTGTAAGGCATTATTTCTAGTCTTCTCACTATTCCCTGAGTTCCCTCTCTGGTCATGCTCCATTTTCTCAATGTCTTTCTTGATAGGTAGTATCCAGAATCAAAAACAATATCCCAAATGTGGTCTGACTACAAGAGTACAGTGAGATTATAAATTTCACCATCCTGGAACCAATGGCTCTGTTAAAGCAGTCAAAGATCTCTGCTTGTTTGGCTACCACATCACACTGGTGACTCATTTTGAGTTTGCTGTATACTAAAATCCCCAAATCTTTTTGCAGACAATACTGTCTAGCCATGCTTCCATCCTGTACTTAATAAACAGCTGATTGTTTTGAACCCCCGTATAGGACTGTACATTTATGTATAAACTTAATCTTATCAAATTTAGCTCATTGTTCTATATTCTCATCTAGCCTATATCTCTTCATCTTGTCCACATTAGGAGAGACTTTGTCACGTGTCTTGCTGTCATCAGGTATGTTATGCTTTCTTTATAGCATTTCCTTCAACTACCAATTGATCTCCTTACCTGAAAAATTATTTCTGGCTGGGTGTAGTGGTGCAAGGCCTGTAGTCCCTGCTCCTGGGAGGTTGAGGGTGATGAATTGAGTTCTGGAGTTCTGCACCATAGCAGATCTAAAGTCAATCAGGTGTCCAAACTAAGTCTAAGCATCAATATGTGGAGCTCTCAGAAGCAGGGGGGTATCAGGCTGCCTAGGGAGGGTCAAAATGGCCCAGGTCAGAAGCTTCTGTGCCAATCAGTGATGGAGTTGGACTTAAGAAGAACAAATATGCTTCCAGTTTGGGCAAGATAGGAAGATCCAGTCTCAAAAAAAGACTACTTCTGCACTGGGACACTTCATTTCTTGGTTGACATCAAGAGCTTGTGTTTCCATTTCTACTTCAATGAACAATATGGGAACACAGGTTGTAAAGCTTTGCCATGCAATCTAGCCGTGTTGATTCTGAATATGAAGCCTGGTGGGAAGACAGGGCAGCTAGGTATTGCAGTGGAGAGAACACCAGGCCTGGAGTCAGGAAGACCTGAGACCAAATCTCTCATCAACACTGGGCAAGTCACTTTAACCTGTTTGCCTCATTTTCCTCATCTGTAAAACAAACTGGAGAAAGAAATGGCAAACCACTCCTGTATCTTTGCCAAGAAAACCCCAAATAGGTCACAAAGAGTACGATAAGACTGAAACAACCGAACAACAAAAGGGGACAAACAGTATGGTTGTGAGATTAGAGAGAAGTGGTTGGGGAGGAGCATGAGAGATATTAAAGAGGCAGACTCCTGAAGAGTAGGCGGTAGAAAGAAGGTGTGAGTGAGTATGTTATCAATATTCTATGGGCAGCTAGGAGGCACAGTGAATAGAGTGCCAGGCTTGGGGTTATGAAGACTCTTCTTCCTGAATTCAAATCTGGTCAGCTGTGTAACTCTGGGCAAATTACTTAACCCTATTTGCCTCAGTTCCTCATCTGTAAAATGAGCTGGAGAAGGAAAACCATTCCAGTATCTCTACCAAGAAAACTCCAAATAGAGTCAAGAAGAGTTGGACATAACTTAAACAACACAACAATGGGAGGGCAAGACAATTTCATACCAAAACTGCCCTTTACCTTATAGTACCTGTACAAATTCACCTTGAACCTGCCTATCACCTTCAATCCAGAGTCCAAATCTTTGTGTGGAAAAGGGAACAGACCCAACAGCCTGGAAGTCAAACTCATCCCATTTAAACAAAGGATAAGCAAATAAGGAATATGCATCTCACCTTGTATGTCATTATGCTGAATCTACAGCCATACTCTGATTTGGTCTCAAAGATCAGAAATATTGTTTGGAAGGAAAAGAAATGATCCAGCTTTACTGATGGTGAAATATGAATCCGACCTCTCAGGAGAGAGGTGGTCAAACTACAGGTATGGACTGAGCTGTACATTTTTCAGACATGGTTAGCATGATAATTTGTTTTGCCTGACTGTACTTTTTTATGAGGGGGAGAGAAAAGTATGCGAAAGAGAGACAGTGAGGAGAAACAAAAGAAAAGAGCATCAAGTAACTGAGGTTTCACCTCACATCTAGCAAATTGGCAAAGATAACAAAAAACAGGGTTGGAGAGGCTGAAGAAACATAGGCAGGGCAGCTAGGTGGCACAGTGAGTAGAGCACTGGCCCTGGAGTCAGGAGGACCTGAGTTCAAATTTGACCTCAGACACTTGACACACTTAGTAGCTGTGTGATGTTGGGCAAGTCATATAACCCCAATTGTCTTGCCTTCCCCCCTCCAAGAAAAAAAAAAAGAAAGACAGGCATTCTAATACCCTACTGGTGTAACTGTGAATTGGTTCAACCATTCAGGGAAAGCAATTTGGAATTGTGCTAACAAAGTGAATAAAAAGTGTGTACCCTTTGACTCAGAGGTCCTACTCCTTCCTAGACTATATATACCAGAAGAAGGTCAAAGACAAAAAGAAAGGTAGCATATACACCAAAATATTCACAGCAGCATTCTTATGGCAGCAAGGAACTGGAAAGAAAGTCAGTTAGGGAACTATAAAAACTGTAGTACAGGAATGTCATGAGCCAGAACAGAAAAACAGGATTGTATGTGAAATTGGGTATCTCAATGATGTGTAGCTTGCTTTTCTTTTGTGTACATGAATGTAATGGAATACAGTACCACAAATGATAAATATGAAGAATTCAGAGCATAGGAAGACATATGAACTGCTGCAGAATAAAGAGAACAAGAAAAGTAATGTAAATAATGACTACGAAAATGTGAAGGGAAGGAACAAAAAAAATTCCTGAATGACTTGTAATTATAATGACTGAGCTTGGCCCTGGGGAAGAGTTGAGAAAATAAACTTCCCTTTTTTCTTTGCATAAGTGCAGGACTATGGGTATAGAGTATTGCATATACTGTCAGACATGGCTAATGTGTTGATTGGTTTTGCTGAATTGATTTTTCTTCTCTTTTAATCTTTTTAAAACAATGTTTGTAGACATTTTTCTCTTATCTTCAAATGCTGTCATTTAAAAAAATTTTAACTTAACAAATACTAAATAAGATGATTTTCACATACAAAGTAGAAAAGAAAATGACGCACAAGAAGCCATGATTCTGTCTACTGCTTCTCTCTCCAAGTATACAAACAGAATATGTCATTTTAAAGCTGCCTGCCTTATCTGTGTTTCCTATTGACTTTCCTTCTGCTTTTCTGTGCATTTTTAAAAAATGCTTCAATGACCCTTTTTTCTTATTCCCCCCATTTTGTTAACCCTGTAATTAAGCCCTATCCCCAACTCTCCCCTATCCCAAAACCATCTGAAGGGAAAATAAAACCATAGTATCAAATATGCAAAACAAAACAGATACCCATATTAGCCTTGTCTAAAAATGTGTATCATATTCTGTACTTTGAATTGTTCACCTCACTGTCAAGAGGTGGTAACATGTTTCATCACCACCCTTTGAAACTCTAACTGTTCATTACATCGATCAAGAGTTCTTAAGTCTTAGTTGTTTTTCTCTACAATGTGATTATATTACATTTTCTGTAGGCTCTGCTTATTTCACTCTGGATAGTTCATTTAATTAAAACCATCCCTTTCATCAGTTCTCATGGAACAATATTCCATTACATTCATATACCATAATTTGTCCAGCCATTCAACAATTGATGGGCACCCCTCTCCCTTAGTATCCAGTTCTTTGCATTACAAAAAGAGCTGCTATAAATATTTTTGTACATAAAAGTCCTTTCCCATTTTCTTTAATCTCTTTGAGAGTATAGTCTTAGGAGGGTCTTCTAAAGCATAGGTCCAAATTGTTTTCTAGAATGTGAACAGACCAATTCACAGCTCCAACAACATTGCACTGGTGTTCCTGTTTCCCCTCCATCCCTCCAATGATTGTCATTTTCCTGTTTGGATATTTTTGTCGATGTGATGGGAGTGAAGTGGAATCTCAGTTGTTTAATTGTATTTCTCTAATTATAAGAGATTTGGCACATTTTTTCATATGACAGATAGTTTAGATTCTTTTCCTTTGAGAACTGACTGTTCATATCATTTGACTCTTTTATTTATGGAGGATTGACTCTTGTTCTTTTATATTTGAATCAGTTCCTTAAATATCTTGGATATCAGACCTTTATCAGAAAAACTCCTTGCAAAGATTTTTTTCCTCAGTTAAATATTTCTAATATTAATTGCATTGATTTTGTCTGTGCAAAAAAATCATTTTATGTAACCAAAATTGTCCATTTTATCTTCTGTAATCCTTTCTACCTCTTATTTAGTCATGACTTGTCCCCTATCCATAGATGCAATAGGTATTTCCTTACTTTCTCTTCTAACTTGTTTATGACATGACCTTTCATATCTAAGTCACATATCCATTTAGAACTTATCTTGGTATATGGTGTGAAATATTGGCCTAAGCTTAATTTCTGCCATATTGTTTTCTAATTTTTACACCAGTTTTGTCAAATAGTGATTCCTTAACCCAGAAGTTGAAGGTCTTTAAACTTATTAAACACTATGTTACTATATTTGTTTGTTTCTGTATGTTGTGTACCTAATCTGTTCTGATGATCAACTTCCCTATTCTTTAAGTAATACCAAACAGTTTTGATAATTACTGCTTTGGAACCTAGTTTGAGATAGGTACTGCTAGCTCCCCTTCCTTCTTACTACCCCCACCCCCATCATTTCCATTGAGATTCTTGACTTTTTATTCCTTTTTAAAATTTTTGTTACAAGAGGTGGCTTGAGAGTAAGGGAGAAGTAATAATACACTTGGAAACTGAGGTGATATTAAAACAACTTATCAATAAAAATAAGGTACAATTTAAAAGAATAAAAGACAATGAAAAATCCAACTTTCAAGTGTTTTGTCTTCATCTCTTCATAAGACTAAATTAAAAGTTTCTAATGTTTAGAATGATACTTCCTGTGTATAGTTCTTTCCATGTTACAGAGATAGAGAAGACTGGTAGCAAATGTTGGAGCAAGCTAAAGATCATGAACTGAAGTAACTAATAGGACTTTCCATTTCAAGGAAAATTTCAAAACTATCCTGCACCGATTTCTGAAATGTGCCTTGCCCATGCTCCCTTTGGAGGAAGTTGAAAATCAAGAGACAATACTGAAGAGTCTAATTCAGTAGATGTTCTCCACATCTGCATAGCATATTCCAAAAGCTCCAGGGAGATTCCTAATTCATTCTAGTAAAACCTTTAAAAAAATCAAACTTTTTAGGACTTACACAAAGAACCATTTTTTTTTCAGATTTATTATTTTTTTTGAAATGGAGGACTGGCCACTAAGCCATCTTTCTTCACTAAATAAAAAAATACCCGAAAAAGATTAAATATTCCAAACTAAGGAAAGTCTAAAGAAAGGAAAAGAGATGACTTAAAGGTTTTAGATGTCAGAATCTAACCTTTTACATAAAATATGAACTCCATGGCAACTCTTTTAAGACTTTTGGCAGCTGCAGAACAGTGGTTCATTTGCATTGGGAGGAGTTTCCTCATCTGGAGTCCCCTATAGTAATGAAATCACAGCTCAGGAAGAAAAACCAAAAGAGCTTGTACCACCAGAGTCAGACAAACTTTGGTCAGAACAGTCTCTGAGTCTTGTGTTCCAGGGCAGAGGGAAACCCAGAAGACTACTGAAAACTACCCATGTTCTAACTCGTAAATGATTGTTTTCTCTGTTTGCAGCAGGGAGGAAAAATCCTGAGCACCTCACAAACTCACATACGGTAGAAAATTGGGTCCCTGCGAGACAGAGAGAGAGAGATAGAGAGATAGAGATAGAGAGAGAGAGAGAGGGAGAGAGAGGGAGAGGAGAGAGGAGAGAGGGAGAGAGAGAGAGAGAGAGAGAGAGAGAGAGAGAGAGAGAGAGAGAGAGAGAGAGAGAGAGAGCGCGCGCCCCCGAGCCCTCAGCTGGGCCAAATTTTCCTCTTTAACAAAGGCCACTAGCCAGAAGTATTACAAGCACTTCTTTTTTGTTTCATTCTGAGACTGACTGCTTCTCATTCAAGGAACAAAAGGTGATGAATCAGCACCAGAGGCATCACAGGAGGGTAAAAGGTGACCTAGTTGAAGTTTATTGGAAGCTGCCAAAGATTTTTAATTCGAGAACCTCTTTTTCTGTCTCTTCTTCTGACCCAGGGCCCTGTATGGGTTTCTCAGCCTTTATAGAGAGAGGTCTGTACTAGAAAAGTGCATGGGGAGCTGAAAAGCAATTTGGTTTCTTGGCTGCAATATTGGGGAGGGGAGAGTGTAAGAGCAGGAGAGATCATCTAAGAACTTTACGCCCTCTGCTAACTGGAGCTCTACTTTCCAAAGGAGTTGTCTGTGCCTGTTGATGAAGATATGAGCTATCTTCCGTCATGACACTCCAGGTCACCTTTGGTGGAAATGTTCCAGATTGGCCCCAGTGGTAGCCATATAATTGCCAGTTGCTGGTTAGTGCAAGGGGAGCTATTGTATAAGGACAGACTTTCATGTTACCTACTGATAGGGAAGAGAAGGGGAGAAGGAAAAGATGCATTCCAGAGCAAAGTTGGCCCAAGAGCAGCTGAAAGGAGAGATGGGGGCTAAGAGTACCTGGGCCTCAAAAGCCATAACACTAAAGGAAATATGAATCAAAAGTCAAGAGACAAGAGAGGCAGCTTTGCACACTTAAAGCATATGTATTCCCTCCCACCAAAACACTAAATAATTAGGTCACGGGGTTTTACAGCCCTGAAGGACTTCTGAGTTCATCTAATCCAACTTCTTTATCTTAGAGCTGAAGACCCAAAATGTAAAGTGACTTGCCGGAAGTCATACATGGCATATTATGGCCCAGAACCCTGGCCTTCTGATTCCAAATACAGGACTTATTCCATTATACAGTACCTGCCATCTGTAGGACCACTCTAGGGCCTTGGAGATGTACCAAGTTAAATTCTGACTACCACCAACATAGAGTAGTAGAAGACAAACAGGAATACCACAGGAAAGATAGGATGCCCACAATGGAAAGAATAGCAGGTATACAAGTGAGGAACCGAGTTACCCAACGCCTTGACTTTTTTGGAGGAGCAAAGGTCTATCTATAATCTGAGATACAGATAGCGTGGGAAACCCCCAGTGCACCAAGCCCTATATCTGTGAAACAATGTTTCATTTAAGAATCCACAGTATCAAGTCAGAACCAAGTTTAATTGTCACAACCAGCAAGCACCAGAAAACAAAAGAAGTGTGGAAACCAATGGACAAAAAGAGAAAGATGAGAAAAGAAGGCTGCAGGGGAAGGATTAGATAGATTGGTCCTAGGATCCCTTTAGCACTGAGGAAGAAACAACTTCCCATCCTTCTCCAAATCTGTTCCTTCAACTTCATGCCTTTGGTCCTATCTGGACCAAAATCTCCCTCTTCCAGACATTTCTTATTATCTGTCGCTCATAGATTCTGTACCATTCCCAGCCCTGCTTTCTGGATCTCCTAGATCTCTCAATGAATAAAGCCCACTTCATTCTTCCACCCCTAGGCATTTCTTTCTACCATGCAAATCTTCCTTTCCTGCTATTTCTTCCCCACCTTCCCTCTTTACTTCTTAGCCAGGACCCCAAGTCCCTTAAACTTTCTACCTCCCACTCATCCTCTCAGTCTCATTGTGCTATCTCTCCCCTATCCTCTCAGGCACCCTGTACTTTCCCCTCATCCTCCTAGTCCCCTTGTACTTTCCTCCATCCTCTCTGTCCTTTTGTACTTCACCCCCATCTTCAGTCCCTCTGTACTTTCTCTGCCCCCTATCCTCAGTCCCCCTGTGCTTTCTCCCCCCATCCTCTCAGTGCCCTGTATCCTCCCCCTCATCCTCAGTCCCCCTAGACCAGAGGTGGGGAACCTTTAGCCTTGAGACTACATGTGGCCCTCTAGGTCCTCAAGTGTAGCCCTTCAACTGAGTTCAAGTTTTACAGAACAAATCCTTTTCTGTGAAGTCTGGATTTAGTCAAAGGGCCTTATGTGAGGACCTAGAGGACCACATGTGGCCTCGAGGCCACAGGTTCTCCACCCCTGCCCTAGACTATCCTCCACCCTCTCAGTCCCCCTGTACTTTCCCCCCATCCTCCTAGTCCCCTTGTACTTTGCTCCATCCTCTCTTTACCTTTATACTTTCCTCCCATCTTCACTCCCTCTGTGCTTTCTACCCCCACCCTGTACTGCCTCCTCATCCTCTCAGCCCCCAGCCCGTGCCTTCTCTCCCCCCCTCATCTTCAGTCCCCCTGGACTTCCTCCCCAGCCTCTCAGCCCCCCTGTGTTTTCTCTCCCCCTATTCTCTCAGTCCCCCTGTACTTTCCCCCCACTCTTTCAGTACCTGTGCACTCTCCTCCATCCTCTGGGCCCCTGGACTCTCCCCCCATTCTTTCAGTCCCCCTAACTTTCCCTCATCCCTTGAGCCCTCCTGTCCTCTCCCCCAGCCTCTCGGCCCCCCTGTGCTTTCTCTCCCCCAATCCCACTTGTTCCCCCCCACACCCCGGGTTCCTCCCCCTCCATCCCTTGCCCCTCTTTCTTTCGCTCCGCGCCCTTCTCGGTCTCCCCTCCCTCTAGGGCTACCGACCAACCCCACCCCCAACCCGGCCCATGGGGGCCATGCCCCCTTCCCCCCTCCCCACCTCTTCTCCCTTCGTCGCCTCTGCTCACCCCCAGACCCGGGCCCCGAGAACCCGAGGCGTCCCAGGCCTCCCCCCCGCCCCCCCCACTTCACGCCCTTGCCCCCTCAGGCCCCGCCCCCAGGCTGCCAGGGCCCCGCCCCCCGCCCCCCGCGCGCGCCCAAGCCCCGCCCCTCACTCACCTGAGGCGGCTCCGCGCGCGCGCGCGCGCGTGAGCGGAGGGGCAGGGAAAGGGGGGAAAGTGTTGGGGACGAGGGGGGCGGGGCAGTGGGGGGGAGCCCCCCGGCCCGGCCGGCTCGGGGCTGGGGGGTCACGGGGGGCGGGGTCACTGAGGCGGTGGCAGCCGGGCTGGAGCCGGGGTGAGGGCGCTCGGCGGCGGCTCCATCTCCATCGGCTGCTTCACCTGAGGAGGGACGGACCCCCCCCTCGAGCCCCCCCCCATCACAGCCGTCCCCCCCTCCCCCGAACAACTTCCGGTCCCACTGCCAGGCGACAGGCTGTGTGGCCGAACACCGAGGGCTCCGGCGCCGGGGAGGCTGCTGGGGAAAAGGAGCGGAGTCAGGTAAGAGCAGCCGAGTACCGAGGGCATCGAGTTAAGCTGGCACCCTCCGGGAGGTGGCGGTGCGCTACGTGTACCAGCCTCTATATCTACCCGTATGATCTGCATCGTCCTCATTCGGCTGTGGGACACCCCTGCACGCCCCCCAGGCTTTCCCCACCCGTCTCTTTACTTCGCCCTGGAGAGCCTCAGAACAGTCTCCAGTCTGTTAACAAGTAATTTAGAAAGGGGCGGGACAGGGAAATTCTTTGCCCGCTTGCTTTCTGGTAGTTCTTGCCTCGCTCTCAGATTCAGTTCAATCTTTAAGTGCCTTCTGGGTACCAAGCTCTTAGATAAAAGGAGTGAAAACGACACCGCCCCTGCCCTCTAGGAGTTTACAATCTCCTGGGGTTGGGGGGCGGGGCTTCAAGAGCGCCAATGAAAGTACCCACCTCCGCTGCTCTCTGCTACACTAAGTCCTTAGGATCGCAGAGTTAGAAGGCTCTTTAAATACTATTTATTCCAAGGCTCTCATTTTCCGGATGAGTGAACTGCAGCCGAGGTAGATTAAGCAAAGAGCTGAGCGACTGGGGAAAGAAAACTTAAGGGACACAGTTTCCTTAAACTATATGCGACCTTGAGCAATTTGGTCGGGATTTAAAAGCCAGGTCGGCTAATTCCAAATTCAGAAAGTTTTAAAAAATCAATTTTGTTGAAATCTTTTGGGTTTACATTGTTTACATTTACCTATAAGTATTATCCCTCTTCCTCCGCTAGAGAGCCATCCCTTATAACAAAGGGAAAGAAAATAAAAGCAAAACTAACCAATATTGGGGGAGAGGAGTCTTCTGTTATCTGCGTTATTCCACACCCAAAGCCACTCACCTCAAAAAAATAAAAATAAAACGCAGGAGGTGCCTTCTCTTCTTTGAGGTCAAGTTTGTTAATTATAACTTCACAGCATTTAGTTTGGATTTTGAATAATTATGTATATTGTTTTCCTAGTTTACTTCATTTTACATTAGTTCATAAGTCTTCCCGTTTCTTTGTATTCTTCATACTCATTGTTTCTTACAGCACAGTATAATTCCATTACATTAAATGTGTCAGGCATCTCCTTTGCTGCTGGTTCTTTGTTGTGACCATGCTGCCACCCCCTCATGTGTACACAGTTCACACGTGTGTAAAGCCTCCTACCCTGTATTTCTTTTCCTACTCCCTTCCTGGCCCTTCTGCCCAGGCAACAGGCCCAAGAATAAGCAGAATAAACAGAAACTTTATTGATATAATTAGAAAAATAAGAAGGGGCTACAATCCGCCTTTTTTCTTCAGAGTCCCCTCTGCTCTGGGAGCTGGGGGCAGGTAATAAACAGCAGCATTAAAACACATTATGTATAAAATGGAAGACAAAATAAGGCCCCAGAGGTAACATGGAAATTAAGACTGGAGAGAGAAGAGGTGGTGGCAGCTGTTATTAAATTGGCTGATAACTTCCACCCAGTTCCAATTGCTGCCCAGACAGCTTGCAACTCAATCTCAGAGTCTGAAGGGCCACAGAATATGAGGTAGATATCACAATGGAATATAGAGAAAATCATAGGAGGAAGGCATGAATGGGAACGTGTATGCCTGGAGGCAGTTAGGGAAGGGGATATGTATTTATATTTGGGGAGAGGAGGTGGGAAGGGGAGGGCTATCCCAGGGATAGAGTCTGAGAAGTAGAGAAAACCAGAAGATAGAAGAGTTTTTGAATGTCTATAGAAAAGGGAAGAGTCCAAGATAGAAATAGGTTGGAAGGGTAAGATATTGAGAAGGGTGGTTTATAGGGTGTCAAAGCTGCAGTAATTATTCTTATGGGGCCACCAGAACATGGATACGGTGCCAGGCAGTAGTGAGCACACCTCGAAGGTTCCAGATAGGGGCCACAGTGTCAGGTTGCACATTATATCCATCATCCACAGCCTTGCATATAATGTTCAGTTCCTTGCACTCAGTAGGCACTGGTGTTGTCAGCTGCCAAAGCTGCCATGCCCAGGCTCTCCTTGGTGCCTGTGCCTCCCCTTCCAGCTTTGCTTCTTGCCAGGTCAGCCCACCATCCAGAGATACATCCACCCTGACTATAGCCCTGCCACCCCCACTCCAAGCATAGCCCTTTATGGTCACCTCCCCAGGCTCTATTGTTTGCCCTTCCCTGGGCTCTGTGATGACTGACTGGACAGGGAGCTCCTGAATGGCTGGAGCAGAGTCAAAGTCCACTTTGTCCCAATCTACTGAGGGACAGAAACCTTTGTAATCACGCCGTTGCCAATGGCTAGAACTTTCCTCAGGGCTGACTCTCACCTTCCCCAGCCACTTGACGTGTCGGGCACCCACTACACCAGGCACCACGACCCTTACTGGGAAACCATGGTCAGGGGGCAGTGGCTGCCCGTTCATCTCATAAGCCAGCAAAACATCGCCTTCAGGGTCCATGGCCCGAGCCAGGGGGATAGAGGCTCCATAGGCTGTCCCTGTGGGATCACAGTCCAGCCCTTCAAAACATACATGGGCTTCAGAGCCAGAGAGTGAATGGCCAGCCTGGATCAAAACATCTCGGAGCCGGGCACCGCCCCACTGGGCTGTGCTAATGGCTCCTGCCCCCCAGTTTAACCCTTTTACAGGCTTGACTTGGGCCATCTCACTTCGACGGTTACCAGCACACTGAATGGTGACTGTCACCTGGTGCTTGGGGAAGCGACGGAGATCATCTAGTGACAGGCTCAGTGTCTGACCGCCTGGGGGCCCTTCCACTTGCAGATGGTATGTGGCAGGGTCTATGGTGGGTACAGGCAGGTGATTTCGAGTGAAAAAGAGAGGATTGGGTGTGATGTAGCTGTCACCCAAGAGCTCAAGGGGTGGTTCTGCATTGAAAGGCTTCTGGCTGTTGATCTGCAAAGCAGGATGTCTGGGGGGATCACTGGCATAAGGGTCAGTGGAAACTAGGTCAGAAGATCTTTCCTCATCAGGGCTTAGTTCCCCAATCTTATACTCAGCTAGGAGCTCACGAACATGTGGCTGGTTGTGGGTTGCATAGAGAGCCCAGAAAGGCTCCAGTGGTCCCCCTGCAGCAAGCAATAATTTAGATGGTCCACCTGGGTGTATGGCCACAAAGTCTGTGACATCAAAGACCTCATGACCCAAGGTTACCCAGACCCGTGTCTCAAGACTTCGATGACGACTCACTTCTGCCTTTGTGTATACAGGTAGTGAATCTTGGACAGCCTGTGGGGAATGGAGAAGACAGAAGGAAAAAATTGTGGGGGATGCTGTCAACCTTTTCTTCTCACCCAGCCCAGTCCATATAGTGTATGGTACCAGGGGGCCTGGGAGTCATAACATTGGGGTTAGGGTTTCCAATCCTGGCATGCTACCGATAAGTCATTTAGTTTCCTCAGCTATAAAATGCAGATAACTCTTGCACTACCTATCTTGCAGGGTTGCCCTGAGCAAATACTTTGTAATCTTTAAAGCCGTATACAAATATAAGTTATAATTAGTCCTGGCAGCAATTCCTCCTCTTCAATGTGGTTGCAAAGTGGCACAGCGAGTAGAGTGCTGGACCTGGAGTCAGGAAGAACTGAGTTTAAATCTGGCTTCCTGTACTTAATGTGTGATCCTGGGAAAGTCATTTAACCTTTGTCTGCCTCAGTTTCTTCTTCTGTAAAATGAGGAGCTAAATAATAGCACATTCCCAGTTGTGAAGTTCAAATAGTTGTGAAGATCAATGAGATAATATTTGTAAAGCACTACACAAGCCTAAAAGCACTATATAAATGCTAGCTAACTATTATTTAATTCAACAAACATTTATTACTCCCTTGCAACCCAGTCAACTTAGTCACCTTTCCACTCTACCTTTTCTCTATGGTTTCCATAGGCCAGTACAGCCCCAACGCCCAACAGTGCCCCTGCAACTGCCCAGTATCCAGAAGGAGTGTTGCCATTAGAAAAGTGAGGTTTGGGGCTTTGGAGATGAGAGGAACCACTGGTAAAGCAAACGTGGGGACACAGCTTTGGGACAATCAACCTGTAAAGAGGAGAGAAAATCAGTAATATTCCCTACCATGCCTCATCCCAGAAGGAGCTACATGCATGGGGTTTGACAGGTTGATGCTATCCATACCTATTCAAGGATGAAAGAAGGAGATGTCCCAGGCTAAGCTATAAAGGGAGTTAGATAGCTGATCTTTTCACTTCCTTAGCTAGAATTTGTTCTTTCCCAGGAGCAGGTAGAATTAGTAGGATCCATTTTCCCTACTTACAGTCCCTCTTAGTTATTAAAGGCAGTTAACTTCCCCAGGCAGATAAGATAAGATAACAAATCATAAAATACTGAAACAGAGGAGATAGAAAAGTGAGAAACTTCTGGACTAAGGCATATCGGTCAAACCTGGAAATTCGAAGGCCAGAGACAGCAACTCTTTGTACCAACAGCATTATAGATACTGGGGTTCTAGGAAAGAGGGAGAAGCAAAAAAGTAATCACCATGGAGCAAGGGTAGGAGGCCTTCAGAAGTGAGACTTAAGAGAAAGAGGGTTGATGAAAGGGACCACTGCCAACTTCATTAGGAAAAAGGTAACTGAGAGAATCCCAAGCTCAGTCCTTCAGAAGGACAGACTGGACAAATGACACCGACAGGTACAAAGATAATACAGGACTGGATATGATGGATTGTCCTCTCCCTCAATCGCTGAGAACACTACCTAGTCTAGTGCCCATACTCTACACTTATGCTATTACCAGAAAGCAACTTATTTTGTTTTGTTTTAGCTGGAGAGCAAGCTAAAACAGGGAGAAATGAGGTAAAGCAGACCCCTCATTCTCCATAAAAAATATCATTAACTGAGAATCAATATGCCTGGGTCCCCACTCCTATCATAGCCATTCCCTTCTTCCTGAGCTCAGCAAACTGAGGGGTTATTGTCCCAGGTGTTGCTGAACAGGCTGAAATCCTCTATAGGGTAAGAAGGGAACTTCACAATTCTCACTCCAGCAGCTCTTTCTGTCTCGTAGCCCCTTAGTCAGAACCAAAGTAATGGAAGGAAAGCAAAACACTAGGAAAATCTGGACCCACGCAGGGTGCTTCCTGCCTGTTGAAGGAGCGGAAAGTTGGGGTTTAACTACTGAGGAAACCAGCCTAAGAAGCCAGAGAAAATAACCAGGGGATGTCAAGGAAGAGAAATCAGTCGGGGAGATCTGTGACCTTGGAAAAGAGGGGAAACTGAGCTGTATTCCTTAGCACCCTACTTCCACAACCCTTTACATCACACACGGGGCCATTTGGGGCAAAAAACCCTGCCGATGCCTTCCTGCCCTGGTTTGACCGAAGTGACCTTTTAATGGGCAACATCCCGCCAGTGGGGGTTACCCACAATCTATTTCCCCTGGAGAGGAAGGGCAGGGCCGGGAGCAGGAGGCGGTACTCAGAATGAGGGGGACAGTTGCCCAGGCCCATGATAGATATGGAGGGGAGAGGAGAAAAGGATTCTAGAGCAATACCTTGCACCCCACCCCATGACGCACGCATGTCCTTCCCATCCTCCGCGCCCCCCCCCCAAGGTGCTCTCAGACCCACCCCGTTCCCCCTTTATTTCGTCTTCCTTTTTTCTTCCAGTCTCCTACCCGGAGCAGCGTTCTAGCAGCAGCAGCAGCGCTTCTTCAGAAGGTCTCAGCCAGCCCGAACCTTTGGCGAAGAAGGCGGGGATTCCAAGTGGTGACGTCAGGGCAGGATTTAAAGGACCACTCTTGCCCCTGCACAATTATCCGCCAACCATGGACGGCACGAGGAATCCCACGGAAAGGTATTCTCACCCTAGTTTACCTGCTTAGCTAGCTTAGTAGGGGACAGGCAGATGAGGGCTGGGAATTCGGATGGTTGTCTTCTGCTGGGTTTCCTGAGTTAATGCTTCAGTCTTAGGGAGCCAACAGGTTTGGGGAAATTAACAGACCAGGTGGATGGAGACCCCTCTAAGTACCAGGAACCCGAGTAGGAAAAGGTAGAAAGGACCTTAATGATATGTCGAGGGGTGAGGTGATTGGGGACGACACCCACCAGTAACTGATCAATAGTCGACGTTCAGGAAATATTTATTAAGCGTCTACCAAGTGCAAGGTATTGTGCTTGGCGCTGAGCATACAAAAAAGAAAAACAAGGTCCCTGCCTCCCAGAAGCTTACATTCTATTGGAAAGTATACATATGATTTCCAAGACTAATCGATCTGTGAACTCATCGATGTGGGTTATTTCCTCCAAAAAATGCTGCTGGTAACCCAACCATTGTGACTTTCCTTCAAATTCTCTCATAAAACTGCCACAGGGGAGTCCACCAAATGTGCCTACGCATTTCTGCGTTCTCTTGATACGTCATAGGTATCAACATACATATATAAGAAGGGGTGGGGAGTGATGGAATAAGAGAGAGCCAGTGTCCTAGGAAAGCACGAGGATGAGACCACTTAGAGCTGAGGGTTCCAGCGAAGAAGGTGAAGTCTAAGGCTTGACGATTTTTTTTTTTAAAGGCAGGATGGAGGGATTGCATTCCTGGGAGAATCCACAGGACTGGTATGTCCAGTCTAGGTAGAAGCGTAAGGGAGGAAGGTAACAGAAGCATGGCTACAGGAAGCTAGAGATTTGAGGTCAGTGGAACGGTCATACCTATGCCTTCAAATGATTTTGGCAGCTAGTCTCCCTCTAGAGAAACAAGTCGAAATACTGAAATCCATCCGGAGAGCAATATTTTGCTTCTCCTGCATGACCCAGACATTGGAGTACAATCTAAAGGGGATTTCATTTGTCTTTAATCTTCAGTATTTAGCGCTGTACCTTGCCCTTGGGCACAGTGTGGAATCGAGAGGGTGATGTGATTAAATTCTCTCACCTGCAACTTCAAAACCCGTCCCTTTAAAAAGTGATATGCTCCTGCTTTTCCGTTCTTACTGGTGACGCCTCCCTTCCGTGACCGTTTGCCCCTTGAGGATACGGAATCGAGGTCAAGACATGATTCTCATATACCCAGGTCGAGGCAGAAGTGAGTAGAAATGAAATCTACGGGCTAACCTGCAGTTGGGGGTCTTGTGTCTTAACATTCCCACACCGCCCCCCAGTGACAGGATGACCCTATTGCAACATTAGAGCTAGAGTGCTTCTATCATGCTCCCCCACTCCATTAACAGAAAAAGCCTGGCTGGTGAAGAGAAAAGGAGATAATAATGTGAATAAGGGAGTCCTGGCAGTACTGATTGTATCAAAGATGCAGTAAATCAAGTCAGAGAGAGAGTATGGTAAAAAGCTCTTAAGCAGTTATCAACCTAGACTCAGGCACAAACTAGTGGTCCAGGAGGCCTGATCCCTACCTGTCTTACTGGCAGTTAGAGCAAGGCTGACACTTCAGCTTAGGGAAAAAAGGGGGCTCCTTCTCTTCCACTTTCTATTCCTTGGGCATATTTAAATCCTGCCTTCCATTCTCTTTTCCTCTGCTTTAGGAAGAGGAGGGAAAGATAATATCAGAGGAGACATGGGTCTCACAAGGGGTCCATGAACTTGGATGGGAAAATTTTTACAACTTTATTTTCACCAAATTCTAACTGCAATTTAGCATTTCCCTGATTACGAATTTTAAAAAAAGATTATCTGAGAAGGGGGCTATAGCTTTCACCAAAGGTGCCCATGACACACAAAAAAAGGTAAGCAGATTGGAGAAACTCCAAAGGGATCTAATAACCTTATGAGTGATTTGCTCCTTTAGAAACAGAGAAGGACCTACCAAGAAAAAAAAAAACCCAAAACAGTAATTTTGGCCCTTTTTGAAGCCACCTTCAATGTCCTGGAGGAGATGGAAAATGGAATCAAACTAGACATTTTGATTCAATGTAGCTGTCCCCTCCTTTCCCAACATCTAGCTTCAGCTAGAAAAATAGCAGGAAAGAAACACTAATACACTTTTTTCCTCTTTTTTCCCTCTTTTCTTTTTTACTTACATTAAATACATTGGTAAATCAGCAGGTGCATTCTGTTACCATGATTGTTATATTTAGGGAAGGGAAAGGGAGAAAGACAAATGATTTCTTGGAAGCAAAAAAAAAAAGTCTCAAAAAAACCCCATAAAAACAATTGATCAGAAAAAAAAAGCAGAAAAATTAAAAAACTCTCAAAGCCCAGTAAAGCTACCATCTCACTGAGCCCAGAGGCAAGCAGAAAAAGGATGGATGGATGGGAAGTAGAGGGAAGACAGCAGACAAGCTAAAGAAGCTAAGGTCAATCCTGTTCCTTAAGTGTGTGTGTGTGGGGGAATAAAGAGCAGGTGTGGGGGGGCGGTGTGGTGGTGTAGAGACAGAGAAGAGATTCTTCTGGAGAAAAGGCTCCAATCCCAAGGCAAAGAGATACCTTCACTCCAAGGAACAGACACACGAATATGCAAAGATCTAGAGATCCCTCCTACTTCCCCAGCTTCTCTGAAGAATGCTGGGTGTTTGATGAGTTGATGGTAACCTGAAGAGAAAGAAAAAGAATCTGCCAGGCCCCCACGGAATTAAGGATGACACTGGGAAAAGCTCAGCTGAAGGGCCTAAAATGAATCCAACAAGGTTGTAGGGTTATAAATTTCGCAGCTTTTTTTTTTGGTATGTTTGAGATAGGTAAGGCAGTTCAAGTGTCTGTGGGCCAAGAAAACAGGTAGGACCCAAACCCCAGGACTCAAAAGTCAGCCATGGTCCTGTTTAGTTTTCTCCTAAATATTAGACCACTTTGCTAATGATGAACAAGAGGAAACCTGGAGCAACAGTAATCTTCTACTTCCTCCTAGAAATTGCTCCTTTGACAGTTTTTCCCAAATACTCTAGGTCCAGGCCCTTTTCCACCTACCTTTACCTCAGAGATCTATACTCTGGATGCAGCAAGTATTAATCCCTCTTAATGGAGTAACACTATTGTGAAGAAACTCTTGAAACCAGCTACTTCACTGGCCAGAAGAGCAGCTAGTATGATCTGTGGGACTACAACCAGGGCTTTGTGGCTTATGCTCCCTTGGAGGGAGTAGTGACAAAAGAGCAGGATATGGTGGCCATAGCTCCTAGGAATATATGTAAAGGGGTAGGGTAGAAAGAATGAATTGTCATTCTCCCTCAGGGGTGGGATGTTGACCAATAACCCAAAGGAGTAGGGGTAGGTTAAGGCTAGGGACCCTGATAGAAGAAATAGGGTGTGACTGGGGCCTGTTCGGAAGCCAAATGGCATGACAGACTGTACAATGGGGAAAGAGATCATCATACCTATTTACAGGGAAGTAGAAAAGACAGCAGGGATAGGGCATCCAAATGAGTGACTCCCATTTGAGGGAAAGGTAGCTGTCCTCCCCTCTCCCCATACCCCTGCTCCTTGCCTGGGACATGCCTTAATCTCTACCTTGGCCTGTGCTTCCCTGAGCACTCTTCAATCTCAGTCTCCCCACCAGGTCTTCAGAGTGTTAAGGTCTCAAGCACAGCAAAGGGTTGAGGAGTGGACAAGGTGGAGAGGAATCAAAGTTTGGGGGTAGGGTTAAGGAGGAGAGAGGGTTTGGTTTGGGTAGCTGCCACTGCCCTTTCTCACCTACCCCACAGACCTCATATACACCTCACTTTTCACGTAGTTAGAAAAGGAAGGTGCATGCGTTAAAAACCCCATAAAACAAGCATCCCAGATAAACCAACCATCAACTAAAGTGCAAACCGCAGTGATAGGCCATGCCCAGGGTTGAGAGAGAGCAGGTGATGGGGCTGAGGCCAATGAGCAAAACAATTCTATATGTATATCAATCAGAGGATGGGTATCAGAGACTGGTCCCTCCTCCAACTAGACCACAGCAGAGCCAAGAAAAAGGCACCCAATAACGGTTCTTTGGAAGACCCTGGGGCTGAATCACCACGGGGGAAGAGCCCCCAAAGGCCAAGGAAAAATAAAAGCAGAGAAAATACTATAGAGTTCACAAGGAGCCCTAAGCCTCTTCATCTGCCCAGGTTAACTAACTCAGCATGACCCTGCACACTTTTCTCCCTATTCTCATCTTTGCCCAGAAGTTTCCCATCCACCCACCCAGGGGTAGAAGAAGATGATCATGGACACTGCAGCTTTCTTCAAATGTGGGAAATACCCATTATATAATGAGAAAAAAGGAGCTGTTTTCCTGCCAGACCCTATTCCCCCCTCCCCTCTACCCCCTTCCCCCCACCCCAGGTTACCAATGTGGATGTGCTGTTAACCCCTTCTCATATCTCAAGTCCACCTCTCCAACCCTGGAGAGAGGGGAACATCAAGGTGGGGAAAGGGACCAAAACCAGTTATTGATGGAAAGCAGAAGGAGCAAGTGACAAAAATGTTATCTGAAGACATGGGGACGAAGGATGGGAAGAGAAAGATAGATAAGTAGGTTATTGTCTTGCACCTATAATACAAAGTGAAGAAAGTTTGTTTTGGAAGGTAAGTTCCAGGGGGAACTAAGCACCCCCTTGAGCCCCAGGGCAGAGGGTGGGAGGCCGGTGGCAACAGCTGCCTGTTGTTGTTGGTTGCTGAAGCATTAACAAGTGCCATGACGGAGCTGTTGGGAGCCAGGGCTCAGTGTGCTGTTACCGGAGGGGCTGTGTGCTGAGGGGTGGGGACTGAAGTTATGTCTTAGCTCTCGGGCTTGCTCCACACTCATTCGATGCCAGCCACCCCATCAGTTGCTACAACACTGGCTCTTGTTCTGCTGCGACTGCTCATGAAGATCCACACCTCGGCTTCGGCCTGCTGTACCCCCCATGTTTTGAGGTTCACTCTTGGGCAGTTTCTTAGCTAGAGACAAGAGACAGAGACAGAAAAAAGATGATTTCACTCCAAAAAGACAAAGTCTTGGTGGGGAGGGGACACCAGTGGAATGTTCTAAGGAAGATGGAGGTCAAGATTCTCCAACTCCACTGCAGTCAGGGGGTATGGAGAAGAGGGTCTGAGACTACAATTAGAAAGGAGAGACCAGAGAGCACAAAGGACTCTCCATCAGGAAGTTTCTATTAAAAGCTGGCTAAGGAATTTCCTTACCTAACTGGTGTTGGAACTAAGGAAGGGACATTCAGAAGGATGTTGGGTTATACTGCCCTTACCTATAGCCAAGAAGAGGTCATTCACATTCATGGCTGTCTTGGCCGACGTCTCCATAAACAATAAGCTGTTGTCATCTGCATATGCCTGGGCCTCCTGCAAAGAATCAGGGTAAGGCATCAGGAAGTTCAGAATGTAGAGCTGTTTTTCCAAATCTGCATCAGGGTTAGGCAGTACCAATGGTTCCTTCTCTTTAGTTAACTCCCAGCAATCCTACTGTCCCACTCCAACTTGCTGGACTGTTTTGGTGGTTATTCCAGCAGGGAAGAATGGCATCTACAGGATTCTAAACTCATGTTCTTGGACAGAGATACTTATGAGAACCAACATGTGGTGGTAAGGAATAATGGATAAGTTGAGAAACTTGAGATGATCCTGAGACTTAGGGACCCTCATATATTAAATTACCCACCTTCATTCTTCTCTTCATATTGATACTCCTATTTCCCTCTAACCCTCTGTTCTGACATTTCCCAACAATTCACAAATCCCCCGATTCTTATAGGTGTCAGTCTGCTATGTTTGGCTCAGTGCTGAAATGGGAAGGGAAGAAGTGTCCAGAAAAGGAAGAGATAAGAACAAATTGTCTTGCAGCTAGGTGGCCCACTGAGTAGAGCACTGGCCCTGGAGTCAGGAGGACCTGAATTCAAATGTGGCCTCAGACACTTGACCCATGTACTAGCTGTGTGATGTTTGGTAAGTCACTTAACCCCAGTTGCCCTGCCTTCTCCAATCCAAAGGAAAAAAAAAAGAGAACAAATTGTCTTGGGGAAAAGTGAAGCTCTTGGGGAGGAACTCTCTGGGCCCCCTTACTTCATATTCCACCATGCGCTTGTTGGCCAAGTCAGCCTTGTTTCCTGCCAGGGCAATGACAATGCTGGGACTGGCCTGTCGTTGTAGCTCTTTCACCCATGTCTTTGCTCGGGCAAAGGTTTCCTGGGGAGATAGAGGGAAGTGGGGAAGGAGGTCATTCTGAACTCCTTTGCTAACTGATGTCCATCACCTTCCAAATCTCCCTCCTACATGAAGACTTTCTTCCCTGAAACCACATTAGTGATAATTCTTCTTATGTACTTGTACTTATATATTTTGTGTCCAAGGATTTTACAGTACAGGTAAGTTACTTCAAATGTGTATATCTTGTTTTCCCAACTAAACTTGAAAATAAAGTGGAAAGAACAATACACTTAAGAGTTCTGGCTCGGATACTTGCTAGCTACATAATTAGGCCAAGTCACTTAACCTTCTGAATTTCAGTTTCCTAGTCTAGAAAATGGAGATAATATTTATACTACCTGCTTCACATTGTTATTGTGAGAAGAGCAGACTGTAAGCTGTAAACCACTATATAAATGGATAGTACCTCGTCCTAGACTCTGCTCACATAGATTAGATTCAAAATTCTGACTAATTCCCCTAAAATTGGGGAACACTATCTTCACATCACTTACCTGGTTAGTGATATCATACACTACAATAGCAGCCTGGGCACCCCGGTAGTACATAGGTGCCAAGCTGTGGTATCGTTCCTGTCCTGCTGTGTCCCAGATTTCAAACTTGACTGTTGTGTCATCCAGACAGACTGACTGTGTGAGAAAGGCGGCTGTGAAGAAAGAATTTGGTAGGGGGGAGGGAGGGCCAAGGCAGAGGAGGAACAGAAAAAGCAGCAAATGAGGAGGTGACTGGGAAAACCCTCTCCCCCATCCGTTAAACTTAGCACTTCTAAGTATAGATGTCATTCAAATTCAGGAAAAGACTAGGTTCTCTCTAACACAGCTTCCATAAGTTTCTCTAGAGACAACAACCTCTCAAGGATATGATTAAATTCTTTCTGACCAGAAGTTTTAATAGATGGGAAATAGCAGCAATTCATGAATTATCAGGAACTGTGAGACGGAGAAGAGGATGAACTTAAATAGCTACATTTATATATCACTTTTCTCACAAAATTGATATGAGTGATAAGCACTTGTCAGTCAGTTAATAAGCATTTATTGTCTACTATGTGCCAGAGATTGTGCTAAGTGCTCATGATACAAAGAAAGGCAAAAGACAAAGACAGTCCTTGCCCTCGAGAATCTCACAATCTACTGGGGGAGACACTAAACAAACTATATACATAAACTGTATACAGGTTAAACTGAAAATAATTAACAAAGGAAAGGTAGTGCAGTAGAATTAAGAGGGACTGGGATAAAGGCTTTCTGTAGGTGAGATTTATTCTACACCAAGGACTTCACCTAACACTTACCTCCAATGGTGCTCTCCTGGTATTCATGGAATTGCCCCTTGACGAATCGCAGCACTAAGCTAGACTTGCCTACTGCAGACTCCCCCAGCAGGACAAGTTTGAATTGGCAAATCTTGCTCGCCTGGGGCTGGCCATTGGGCCGAGCTGTGCCTCTGCTTGTCATGGTCAAATATTAGGGTGGGATGGGGTGGGGATGGGGAAGGGGGGGAGGGGAAGGGGGCTTCCCAGCTTCTCAGCAGTCCTGTGAGAGAAATTAGGTAGTTACAATGTAGACCCATTCCAATCTCTCTCTCTAAGAAAGGGATGGAGACTCCTATCTTCCTTTGTCACCAAGCAGCTCAAATTTATGCAGTATTTATGGCTGCAAAGCAGTTCTTTCACAATTATCCTGTGAAGTCAGTAGTAAAAATATTATCTCTGTTTACAGATGAGAAAACTGAGGCACACAGATTAAGTGACTTATCAAAGGTCAGAAAGCTGGTTAGGCAGCACTAGAACTCAGATTTTCTGACTGTATGTTCAATACTCTTTTCACCATAGCACATTTCCTCTAGGAGTACCTGGAATCTGACATCTTAAGACAAATGGAAATGTAACAAGAAATCTATATACGTAATAAAACTCAATTAACCCCATACCTCAAACCTCCAAAACAAGCCAAAAAAACCCCCAAACCCTAACCCTTGACCTGCTTTCTACCGACAAGAGAGTTGACATGGAATTTGAGATGGAAAGTAGTAAGAGAAAATCCCTACCCCTTCTTCATTCTTTCCGGGATTTTATAACCTCCGAGAACTTTCTTTGACTCCATATAAACCTACTCAGCCTGGAGAAAACCCAATTCTACCCTTTAGCTATCCTGGTACATCCCCAGGTATTTCCTTACTACTTTTGTGCAGGTTTTCAAATTGCCCCCCCAGGGATGGGGTGGGGCCCTCTCAGATGGGTGGTTAGGACTCCTTACGCAGTATAGTACAGTTTCTAGTCCTACACCCATCACACCTATCCAGGTTATTTATAAAAGATCATTTCTAAAAATTCCAACCAGTCTTCAATTCCCAGCCCACTGTCTTTTCCAGCTGTAGTTCAACTCTTCAAACGCAGATTACAGAAAGCCATCAAATTGCTCAGCAGACCACAATTGCTCTTGGTGAAGTGGAAGAAGCAATGTAAAAACAACTCCACAGCTAGGTTTTAACACACATGAGTCAGCAAACCCTCCCTACAGTCTCACTCACAGCTGTCTTCCTGGTATCTAGGGACTGGATTACACTCACCATTCCATGTGGGCCTGGCAACCACAACCCCAGGTTAAGGGTAGGGGGAGAGGTATGTCAAGGAGTTTGCCTTTGGCTTCTAGCCACCTATATGTTAAGGGATCATTTGGAAGATAGCAGGTTCCCTTCACTTACCTCCCAAATCAAATTAGACTATGCTTCATTCCCCAAATATATTTATAAGTTTTCTAATTCTGAGACCCTGCTCATACTCTTTTTTTCTCTCCTTATGAAATATCTTCCTTCTCTCATCTCCACCTGCCAAAATCCTACCTATCCTTTAAGGCCCATCAGAAGATCAATCAACTAGTATTTGTTAAAGTGCCTACTATGTGCCAGCCGTTGTGCTAGGTATTCATGATGACAAAGACAAAAATGAAACAGTCCTTGTCTTTAAGGAGCTGACAGTGATCAGAGGAAACAATAGCTAAATATCAATCAACAAGTCTACATTAAGCATCTTATGTACTAGACATTGTGCTAGCCCTGGGACTACAAAGCCGGAAGTACAACAGTCCCTGATCCCAAGGAGCTTATACACTCCACAGGGGAGACAATCTGTAGGCATACATGCCTACAGAATATATACAAGATGAATACAAATAAGTTCTGAGAGGGAGAAAGGGAAGTAGGGAGGGCTCTAGCAACTGGGAACCAGGATAAGCTTCATAGAGAAAGTCTTGAAGGAAACTGGGACTTCCATGAGTCAGAGGTGAGGAGAAAGCACATGGCAGTCAGCCAGTGTGGAGATGGGGGTGAGGAACAGCGAGCGGGCCAACATGGCTGCACTGTAGACTGCTTGGAGGAGAGTGATGGGGAAGAGCAGAAAGGGAAGAAGGGGCCAGGGTGTGAAGAGCTTTAAATGCTAAACATAAGAATTTGTATTTGATCATAGTTTACTGAGTGGGGATACTGGAAATTTACATTAATGCCTGTGTAGATGATGGACTGGGAGAAGGGGGTGTGTATGTGAGACAGAATAAAGGAAGGGAGACCAATTAAGAGCTTACTGCAATAGTCCTGGTGAGAAGTGATGAGGGCCTTCAATTAAGATGGTGGCTATGTGAACAGATAGAAGAGGATATATGCAAGAAATGTTATGGAGACAGAAATGACAAGACTTGGCAACTGACTGGATATTTGGGGTGAGAGGAATGTCAAGGTTATAAACTCAATGACTGAAGTTATAAATCAGGGTGACTGGAAAGATAGTAAGTACCCTTAACAGTAACAGGACACTCTGAAAG
This sequence comes from Trichosurus vulpecula, assembly GCF_011100635.1. Classification (NCBI taxonomy): domain Eukaryota; kingdom Metazoa; phylum Chordata; class Mammalia; order Diprotodontia; family Phalangeridae; genus Trichosurus; species Trichosurus vulpecula. The sequence goes on from NC_050577.1 coordinate 266,709,184, forward strand.
GAGGGGACTTGAGGGGGAAAAACTCAAGGAAGGAGAAGTCTCTCCAAGAGTGCTCAACTGTGTTAAAGGCTGAAGAGAGGTCAGGAAGGGGGAAGACTGAGAAAAACCATCAGATTTGACAATTAACAGATCTATGGTAACACTGGAGAGACCAACTTCAGTTGAGTGATGAGACCGGACGCCCAAATGTAAAAAATTTAGAGGAAAATGAGAGAAAAGTAAGTGGAGGCACTAAGTATGGATGGCTTTTTCCAGGAATTTGGCTAAGAAAGGGTTGAGAGAAATAGAAGGACAGCTTTCATGGATGGTTAAGGGTTTTTTAAGGATCAAGGAGACCTAAATGTATCTTCAGGTTTCTGGGAAGGAAACAGTAGACAAGGAGAGACTGGAGATGAGATAATGGCAACTTTATAGAGAAGATGGGACAGGGTGGATGGAATCAAAAGTACAGTGGGAGGTTTGCACCAGAGAATGGAGTAAAGGAGGAAGTAGTGGAAATGAAGTCAAGGGATTGAAAGAAGAAGGAATAGATAGAAAAGATATACAAAGTAAATACAAGGTTAGTTTTGTTTTGTTTTTCAGCGGAGCAGCTACAAAGAATGAGGAAAGGTTTCCCAGAAGAGGTAACACTTGAGCTGAATTCTGAAGAAGGATGCTCCTGGTTCTAAGGTGTCAGTGAGAAGGGAGGGTATTCCAGACACAGGATAATTCGTGCAAAGGCACAGAGATGAGAAATGGAATGTTATGTGTGAAGGACAAGTAGACTAAATACTACCTCTTCCTTAATGAAGCTTTCCCCGATTTCCCCCAGTGGGAAATGATTTCTCTGTCTTCTAAACTCAGCATTTTTTTATCTCATATGTACTGAAAACATCATCTTTTAATTTCCTTAAAGGCAACAAGTCATATTCCCTCCCATAGAACGTACTCCAGAAGTATTAGATAAAGATTGTTGAGTACTCAAGATTCATTCCAAACTCATGCCCTGTATTCCTGGAAGTAACTGGATAAGTTAGGTTTAAGAGTAGGATTTTGTAAAGTGCCTCAAGGGCTATGCCTTGCACCAAGACAATAGTTTGGGAAATGATTTGGCATGTCAATGGCAGCAGTAAGGAACCTTTTTTTTTTCCTATCAAAGATCCTTGAAAAAGGTCAATAAGTTCCATTTATTCCTGAAGGTTAAAGCAGAAGCAAAATTAAAGCAATTCCACAACTATAATATGTGAAGCTCTAAGTGTAAAAGAGTACATTTTTAAAAAAGGAAAACCTTAATTTAACTGATTTGGGTTTCAAGAGAAATAGGAAACAATCTAATTTATATGTTTTTAGGAAGAGAGGATGATACTTCATTTATTCCAATGAAGCCTAGTTTATGACAGTGAGATCCACTACCACTCAGGGATCAGCCCAAACATCTACACTAGTGGATAAAAACCACTCTCACTGCTCAGATTACAGCAGCAGTCAGGCAGAAAGCCCATTGACTGCTGATGAACAATAAGCCTGGGTCCAGCAATGAAAAGGAAAAGGACTGGATTCTATTTGGGAAGTTTTGGGGTGTTTTTTCTTTACTTTTTTTTCCCCAAGGCAATGGAGGTTAAGTGACTTGCCCAGAGTCATACAGCTAGTTAAATGTCAAGTGTCTGAGGCTGGATTTGAACTCGGGTCCTCCTGACTCCAGGGCCACTGCTCAATCATTTGCAGTGCTTTCACTGTCACCTGTACTAATATTCTCCTTGTCACAGAATCTCAAAGATGGAAGCAAGCTAAGAGGTCATCTGTTCCAACCTGTAGCTAAATGAAGTAACGATGCTATACGGCACCAAAGCACAGAAAAGCGAGATTTCAGAAGAATTAAAATTTCAGATGACCTTAAAAGCATTACTGGAAAGATCTATGGAAGGTGTAAGTAGACTACAATGTCTAAAAAGGAAAAAACACCATCAAGGACAGATGTTCAGAAAAGGAAGGAGGCTCATCATGTAGTAAGTAGCAAGAGTGAGGGATAAAAATGGACAACCTCAGTGCAGCACTATAACCAGAGAAAAGCTTTCAATTTCCTTCAGTCTGCTGGATAAATGATCTGTAGAGGATACAGAGGGATAGGTCTTCTGGATCCACCATTACGGAAGATGCCTAGAGTACTTGGATGCAAGGATCAAAGCTACATGCAATTGGGAAGAGAAGCCCATTAGCAGGAGAAAGGGAAGGAACAGAGATGGGAAGAAAGGGTACAGAATAGAGCTCCCAGCAAAGAGATATAAAGACAGATACAGAATATCAGTACTGATGTACTAGAGATGAGGCTCATCTTTTCCTCATCTTCTTTCAAAATGTAAGGTGGGAATTTTCCAAGGTTCTGTCCTCTACCCTCTTTTCTCTGTCTATACTTTCTCCGTTGGCAATCTATTTGCTCTCAGGACTTAACCATCAACTCTACACAGATAATTAACCAAAGTCTCTCTCCAAGGGTGGGGAACCTTCAGCCTTGAGGTCACAGGTTCCCCACTCCAGTTCCATACCTCATCCTCTCTTCTGAGCTCAGTCTCCCATTTTCTATGTGTATGTATCAATATATCAACCACAGGCTGCATGACTACCTGTAGCTATGTTATAGTGAGGATTTCTTTTGGGCATAAGTTAGACTAAAGATGGTTGCTGATATCCCTAACTCCAAAATTTGGGATATACAAAAAAAATTAGCTTATTATCTTTTCTGCAAAATTAGCTTCTTATTTTGACTTTGCTGTTTTTGTCAGTAGCACTCATTCTCCCGTGTCTGAAACTCTACTGTTCTCCTTTTTCTTCCTTCCTCACTTTTCATAGTCAGTTATCTACTCTGGTCAATTCTACCTAAGCATCTCGTGCAGCATCTAACCAATTTTCTATTCCCACGGACACCCCACTCCCCAGTAGTCTCCTAACAAGCATTTCTACCTCCATTCTCTGCTCTACCTGCCCCCAATAATCTATCATTCACAAAACTGACACACTACTGTCTGTTGAACTGAACTGAATACTCTATAAATGTGGTTAGGTTACTCTCCTTTGTTCACTAATGCTGACGAGTCAAGTTCAAACTCCTTTAACTGACATAAAAAGATCGCTACACTCTGGCACCATACTACTTTTCTAGACTTAACTCATACTATTTCCCTCTATGTATACTAGGACCCAAACAAACCAGACTGCCTAATGTTCCCAGTACATGCCCAATACTTTTCTGCCTTTGCTCAAGTTCTCTATGCATAGAATTTCCCATCTCACCACCAATTCCTACTCATCCTTTAAAGTACAATTCAAATTCTACTCCCTACAAGAAGCCTATCATGACCTCCCAACTTCACCCAGAACTATTTGTACCTTTCATATTCATTTATGCATTATTTTATATCACAGTCATTTGTGCTGTATTGTACACCCAAGGCTGAGGACTGTATTATCCAAATTTTGTATCTCATCCAGCATTTGCTAGAATGCTCTGCCCCGAAGCTTCTTAACCTTCTTCCTCTCGCTATGGAAACACTGAGAAGAGCTCTATGCTAAGTGACAACACCACTGTTCTGAAATAGGCAAACATGGCCCGTGAAGTTGAACTAGGTCCTCATTTGCCAGTCACATCAATCTAGGCCTAGGGAAAAAAATAAGGGGAGTGGAAAGTGGGAGACACTAATAGATACAGGTTAACTACCACAGACAGATGGAAGATGGAGACTGTAAAACTCCCAAGTCACAATCACTGAACTCTCAGTTGGAAATGACTCTCAACTAAAAGGGAAAACTAGGAAGGGCTAGAACTTGACCAGTCAAGTCAATTAAAGGAGGCTTGCTGAATATAGGAAGATTCCCAAGCAGGACAGAAAAGGAGGTTTTACAGAAACAGTTTCTTAGTCTGCTAGTCCAGCAAGGACAAAAGTAATTTTACACCTTTACACCCTTCTACCTATCAATCATTCCACCTGTGTTTGCAGCATCCAGGAGCGTATCATCCAGCAGTAGGTTTCAACTCCCTGGCAAAGAACTGGGTGGTCCAACCCAGTTCCAAAAGTTAACTGCACTATAGACCACTCTAATATGTTTTACAAAACAAGGCCTTGCCACCAAACCAATGCATTCCTTGTAATCACTTGATTCAGAATATTACCATCTAGGCCTTCCTCCACCTTGGTATCTCTAAAGCCAGTAGTTTAGAGGAGAAGCGGCAGCACCTTTACAGAGATGACAGACTATTAAAGTGGCCAAGGAACCTGTCAATCATAGGACCCTAGATCTAGAGCAGGAAGGTTCTTCAGGAGCCAGCAGTTTTATAGATCCATTTTATAGATAAGAAAACTCAATGCTAAAGAGGCCAAGTGACTTACAGTCACACAGGTTGTAAGTATTAGCCATGGGATTTTGATTCAAGCCCTCTAACTCAAGCCAGGGCTCCTTCCAATACATCAGGTAATATAATAGAATCCCTTCCTTTTACAAATGAGAAAATTAAGGAACAGGTATCAATTAATTTGCCCACATCACACATGGACAGAGAGAAAACTAAATTCAAGGAACTCCCAGTAAGATGCTCTTTCAACAACACAATCCTGCCTCTTAGAGAAGCCAGAACTCTAGAGAAAGCTCAAGGTTTAAGGACAAAGGTATAAGAACAAGGTATAATATATAAGGTATATATATCTTATACAAGGCATAAGAACAAAGATTAAGCATTAAATCCAACTTGGGCAAAAACCTATTCCCTGATTGAGCAAATTAACAAAGACTAATTCTCCACATGAACTGTTGAGACCAACCTTATTATAAAAAATATTCTATCAAATCTGAAACAGGGAGGTGCAACCATATCTAGCAGTTAAGAGATGATATGCCCCATGTCATTTAATCAGTCAGTGGTTTAAATGACATTTATGCCACTTCTACTCCCATCTACATCTCCCCAAAAGACAAGCAGAATCTTTATCTCTTATCTTCAAGGTGGTGCAAACCTTTCAATGCTAACCTAGAAAGATTAAGGAGGGGAGAACAGAATCAATTCTACTCTCCTTCACCACCCTATTCATTACAATCTTCTCTTGCAGGAAGACTAATAATGCTGATGAAAGGGACTCTTTCCTATCAGAGACCTCAATTTTATTGCCTAGTACCCTCAGAAGCCCTCTTGGACAGAACTCCACCCCCTTCACCAGCCTGTGGGACTTGACCCACAAGGCATTACAGTAACTCACATGAGCTAACTGTGCTTCCTGTCACCCGTTACTACAACTCATATGTCCTAATCTCACCAAATAAGTGGTCTTCTTAACTTCAGTACTAGGGTGACTACAATTTTAAATAATTTTTCAAGCGGAAAAAACCCCAAACACAACAAAGTCCCAGAAAGTTCAAAAACATTCTCAGTTACTACATGAATGGCCAGAAAGTCCTGAGTTATTACCCCCACTATGAATCCCTGAAGAAGTCTCAGGCAACTATTGTCATATTAGAGCCAGGAAGGACTCAAAGGAAATTCTGGGCAGAAATCACAACTTGGCTCAAACGTTAGTTATACCCCTTCCTCACCTGGGCTGCCCTTTGCTCAGTTCAGTCACTGGTCATGTTCGTGATCTCATCTTTTCTCAGATCCTGGGGGAAGGAGTTGGGAGGAGTGGGTTGTGGCATATGAAGACTTTAATAAATGTTAAGCAAATGAATTATGGCATCTGTCCTCCCATAGGTGCTCCATTTTCAACCTCTTTGAGACTCAGTTTCCTCATCTGCAAAAATGGAGATGACACTTATACAACCTATCTCAAAGGGTGGTTGTGAAGAAAGTGTTTGCAAAGCACTATATAAAAGTGAGTTATATTAATATTTTTAACGTGTAGCCGTTGACCAAAACATTATTGTGAGTCTCTCAGGCTACACTTACTGCCCCCACCCCTATGCCTGATCCTTAGGACCTTCTAAATATGTAAATATAAGAGGAGTTACAAAACTGAATTAGTTTTGAGCCCCTCAGATGGAATTTTGTTTCATTACTTCTATGAAACCAAATTCTTCCCCACTCAGAAGTATTATTTTTAATGCCCTTGACAGACTTCATCTGGAATATTGTGCTCAGTTTGGGGCACCATAGTTTAAGGGCACTGATAAGCTAAGGAGTGTCCAAAGGCCAATGAGGCTGATAAAGGACCATGTCCATGACATATGAGGATCAGTTGAAGGAACTAGGAAATGTTTAGCCTGGAGAGGAGATGGTTCAAGGTAGACCATGAGAGTTGAATCTTCAAGTATTTTAAAGGCTACCATGTGGAGGAATTTGTTCTGATGGCCTAAGAGGATGGATGGTAAACAATATGTGAAAGTTGCAAATAGGCAAAGTTACGCTTGATTTCAGGAAAAACTTTCCAACAATTATAGCTATCTAAAAGTGGAATGACCTGCCTTGAGAGGTGGTATTTACCCCTCAGAGGAATCCAACTAGAGGCTGCAGGGCCTCTTGTCAGGTATTTTGTAGTAGGGATCCCTTTCCTATGTGAGTTGTACTAGATAGCTGCTAAGGGAGAGCTTCCAGCTCTCAAATTCTGTCACTTGGATAAAGGTATGAATGAGATGACTATCAAATGTGTAAATCATACAAATCTATTTGGATGACAGAACCAAGAAAGAATAAAAAAAGGCCTAGAACAATAGGCTGGCTTTAATGTGATAAAATCAACAGAGATAAACCTAAAATCCCTTTAGCTGAGCAAGTACAGCAGTGAGGACAGCCACCCTCAAAATAAAGATACCCAGGGTTCGAGTCAAACCTCAGACGCATACTGAACTGTATGACCCTCAGCATGTGACTAATCTCAGTGCAACTCTCTAAGTGTCTAAGTTGCAGAGTACCTGATCTGCTTTGGTAGAGGGAATTTCCTCACTAAATGTTCCCTATATGAATGAAATCACTGGTTCTAATTGTACAGAATAGGAAAGACATGAATACAGAATAGTTCACGTGAAAGAGATCTGGGTGTTTAGAAGACTGCAAGTTCAATATGAGTCCACAGTGATATGGCAGCCAAAAAAGCTAATGGAATCTTTATGCTTCTGGTAATGTTGCTGTGATCAAAGTAAACGAGGGAATAGTCCTGTTGTACTTGACCCTGGTCGCAACAAATATGAAGTACTGGGTTCAGGTCTCCACAAGACATTTTAGGAAGAAAGGTGGAGCAGGCCAACCAAAATGGTGACAAAACCAAATTTTCACTCAATATAAGGAAATACTTTCTAACATGTCTAAAAATGGACAGGACTGCCTCTAATAACAGTGAACTCTCCATCACTGGAGGTCTTTAAGCTGAGACAGGATAACCATTTTTGAAGTATTATCAGAGAAGATTTCTACTCAGGTACAAATTAAACTACATGACCTCATCATGTCCCTGCCAACTTGGATTCTATGACTGCTTGTGTGGTAACCTGTGGCTGGTCCATAAAAGTGGAAACCTAAGGGAGGGAGTAAAGGAAGGATCTACCAACTATGAGATAAAAAATGAGGAAGAATGGCACATAAGGAACTTTGTCTACCTCACAATTTTGTATAGAGCTGGTTCTGTGGATAAGAGAATGGGAACTCTGGAAAGACAAGGAATTGAGCATTAAAGGAATGCTGACCAGAAGCTTCCTAATACCAATAAAACAAGCTTAATTCAAAAGCTGCTGGCCCATAATATGAAATACTTTCTTCTAAGAAAAGTGATTCAAGTAGTACTGTAGAATCTATATAGAAATCAATTGTGGAGCCAGGGAGACTCAAAGACTTAGTAAGTCACTGGTGCAACCAACACATAGACCAAAGGGTCCAAAACGTGAGAGAACCCACGTATTGGGGTAAGGAATTAGCAGTCCTAAAGATTATATGGCAGTCAGAGACCCCAAACTAGAAGATAGAAGGTCTTGGATTTTTCATTGGAGAATAGATCTCTCCTAAGAAAAGTACTGTATTTAGGTGGCCATTCCAAGATTAGAAAGGCATTTGGGCAATTTGGTTGGGAAGAATGTCCTAAGTTGCCTAACTGCAATCTGCAGAAAGATACATAGATGGGGAAATTAAACCTAGAATATCAGGCAATAGGACCATTAGCAAAGAAGCTATCTGCTTGAACAGTTGCAAATGCAAAGTGAACAAAGTATCTGCTCAAGGAGGCAAGAGGGGCAAGGTAAAAGGAAACAGAACTGTGATGATCAATCATTGCAGAGGGACTAAGACAGGCACACAGAAAAGGAAGATGGATATGGAATGGGTTAGGAGGCAGACGTCAGGGGGAGAGGGTAGGCAAAACTATCTTTGGCTACGTAGCCTTCTAAGTGAGAGAGATAGGGTTGGGGAGAGAACCAATGTGGTCTGAAGTGCTTTGCCATCTCTTTCCTTTTTCAGGTAAAGTAGTGATGGGAAAGTAAGATAATAAAAGGCAAACAAGGAATAATTAAAAAGAAAAAGAAAAAATTCTCAAGGAGGAAAAAACCAATAGGCCTCCCACTTTCAACACTTCTAGACTACCCTTCTCAGGAGGTCAATAATACAGTTAGGGCTTTGCTATGTAGGGATCTTGGAGGTGAATAACAACAGGGCCTCTCATCTCTGACTCTACGACCTATCAGCTCTCTCATTCAAACCCCACAGATGCTGCCACTGCCCAATACCAGTTCCCAATAACAAAGAAACCAAGCCTATTAGTGACAGGTAGCTATGGACTGACAAACCAAATTCCTGAGTAGAATTTTTCCACTCTAAGCCAAATCCTCTCCAGAGTAACCTCATCCAAGTTTCTTCAGAAAAAAATTTGGTCCACCCAACTCCATCACTAGCTAAGAAAGCCCAGAGAGTCCCACAACAGTTTCATCTAACTCAGACAGGTGAGGACTCCAAGCACCTTTCTAAGATGATTCAGTCTCTTCCATCCTCTACTTGGGGGGGGGGGGGTGGTAAGAGCACCCACCTTACCTTATTATACAGTTAGGTGGGAATGAAGCTAATCATAGTCTCCTCAAACTTTCTAGCTCCCTCACAAGTATAATTCTCAGGGAGACAAAAATTAGAAAGACTTAACACTTTGCATGGAGTGGGGAGGGGAGACTTGAGTCTGGGGTTGTCACCAAACACAGAAAAAAACAAACATCATACCCTACTGGTCTCTATTACTTCTGCTCTCTAACTCTGTGACTACTAAGAATCTCTGCCCACCCTCTCTCCAATACTGGGATCACTCAAGTGGACAAGTAGAGTAATTTCTTTCTGGAATACAGAGCCTCCCAAAAGCTCCTTAACTGATCCCAAAGCGTGTGTCAAGTTTCTCAACTTCTCCATTCCTGTAGCTTAAATAAAGCTTACTTCTTTAGCCTCAACTCTTTCCACTGAGTCCAAATCTCCCTCAGCTAAACTCCTTAAGTTACCATTAAAGTTCTGTCACTTTTGGGATCTTCTCCACTTAAGCTTGACTCCAATATCACCCACCTAAGAATCCTTCATGGATCCTCACAATTCATCCTTATTCCCATCCATTAAGTGGCTCCCTTGCAGCCCAGCTCCAACAACCCCCTCACCTCCTCGCTGCAGCCCATCAGGTTGTCTGTCAGGTGTGGCCCCTCCACCACCCACCCCCACCTTGGCGCCTTACAAATGGGATTATTTCATCCACTCCTCCAACCCCTTTTCTCCAGGGCCTAGATCTAGTTCTCCCTCTTCGCCCCCCACCCAATTAAGCCAGCCCCTGCCCCAAGCAATCCCCTTTAGTCTGCAGGGCCCAACCCCCCTTGCACCCCTCACCTCCAGAATGCGCCAGGCCCACCCTATCGCATCCCACCCCGACCAGAGCCAGGCCTAGCTGGGTCCAGTCACCTCCCAGCCCGTCTTCTCATCTTTTCCAATACATCCCAGACCCCTAACCACAAACTTAGCTCTCCCTTGCCGCCCGTCCCCCGACTGAAGAGCTCCCCGTTAGGCCTGCCCATCCCTGCCTCCTTGATCCACAGTCCCTCCCTGGCCCCGGAGGGCGCCGAAGCACGATCCCCTTACCACCCGCAAAGTAGAGCCTCCCTCCTTCTCAGTTTACCGGCGTCTCCTTCCGCCCCAGCCCCTCTGGCTCCACCAGCCCAAGTACCTAAGCCTCCGTCTACCCAATCGGGCCCGAGCCTGTGTCGAACAGACAAACAGCTGCAAGTCAACCAAACCCTTCTCCTCCTCCTCCACCTCCTCCTTGTCCTCACCCTGGGGCGGCGGCCTCGACCAATAGCAGCTTCCCCCACCCACCGCCGGAGGTGGGGCTTACGTCGACACATTCGCCAATCGTCTTTGGGGAGGTGGGTTCTTCCGGCATTGTCGCTAACGGATACGAGAAAGAGCCCTGACGGACGAAGCACGCAACCAATAGACAACGAAGCTTCATGCAAATGAGCAGCCATTAAAGAGCGAAGTTTCCGAGGCAAGGGGCGGTGCACTCTTAACAGACGCCTGTAGGGACCAATAGAATCTCGACACCCAACGAACCCCCCCCCCCACCTCCTCCTTTCGACTCATAAACATCTAATCAGGTGAGCAATGGGGGGAGGATCATGGCAGAGAACTGACCAATCGCGTCACGACTTAGAGTTTGATTGGCAAACGAGGCGGGGCAAAAAGGAAGCCTGATGTTAACCTTCGACCCCCAAGTTTGGGGTTCATACCAGGTGGTACCTCCCGTGAGAAATTTGTAGATCAACCCTAAATATTTTTTAACTAGAAGGATCGTCTCACTGGATTGGACGGGCGAAAGGGGAGGGGAATGAGGGTAAAGAGAATGTTCACTTCCGGGGGTCGGGGCAAAGGTCATGACCCCTTTTGCTTGGTCCCTGCCTTTTGACTGGGTCGCCAATGTGGAAAAGTCTCATCCTGGGGCTTAAAGGGTAGAGAGATACAGGTGCTGTATATCTGCGGGGTCCGAAGCGCGGACCCGATGGTCTGTGTGACCCCACTTAAAGCAGGGGGGGCAAGGCGGGAAGAATGAGCTTCCTCCCGCCAGCTTCCAGAGCTTCTCTCTGGCCCTGCATGACTCCGGTCATTTATGTCGGAGGTTCAGCCCTGGTGAGGTCTGTTAAAGGAAAGTCCAAGACCTCACCCATCACCAGATCCTGCCCTCCGTCTCCCCGAATCCCAAGGATAAAAGAAACAGGGTATAAAACTAGGAACTTTGTTTTAATGAATTACAAACTAAATTACAAATAACATTAACAGGGATTGGTTGTAGGGGTAGGGAGTGAGGACACACAAGACCATAGGAAGACAAAAATATTTTTTTAAGATTTCCCTTACAAAACCCTAAAGGTGCACATGGCAGCAAAATTCCTCCCCAATTAAAAAAACAACAACACACACAAACAAAAAACTACTACAACCTGGAATATAAATAGTATTGTCTTTCCTTCTTTTAAACAAATATTCTCTGGCATTCCCATTGCCCAGTCACAACCTTCCCTTTAAAAAGTGTCAGGCATTCTCAAAATGACTTTTAACACTAACCCTTGGCCCCAGTTTTGAGTTTCCTTCATTGGAGGATAGGAAGCAGAGATGCTCAACAGTTAACTGAAAGAAACTAGAGGCCAGTTCCAAAAGGGGTGGAAAAATCAAACACCTCCCACCCTTATAAGGCAGCAGTGAAGTAGTCATGGATCAGAATGAAGAACAATTCTCCCTCTCTTCTCCCCTTGTTTCCATCCTTCACCCCAAGTTCAGTTTCTGCCAAATGGACAGAGGGGGTGGCAGACAAGGGAGCTAGGGCTAATTAGTTCTGTGGCAGCACTTACTGGGACTGGACTTTTATTCCTCCAGCCTGTGAGGGGAGATGAGCATTCTGGGGTACAAAATCTGGTTTTATCTAATTTTTAAAAAAATTCACAACAAGGAAAAGCACACACATACACACACCAAAAACAAAAATACACAATTATTTAAAAGGGGCCTTGTGGAATGTTCTTTCAAAGCTTCCCACCTAGCCCTCTGCTTATAGTAGGTCCTATATAAACAGTAGCAGCAGGAGGATGGGAGGGGTATGCTGAAAATCCTATGTGTCACTCCCAAACTCAGGAGACAATCATCAGCAGACGGAAGTCCTAGGCAGGGGGTGGTTTGTCAGACAGTGGGGAGCCCTGAGGTCCTGTCTTTTGTCCATCCCCCTCAGCATAGATCAGGAGCTGAGGCTTCAGGGTCTGTCTCACTGCTCATGCCCTAGAAGGGGGCAGTGAAAGGCAGATGTTGGCTTAAGTGCATTGAATACTGAATCTCCCTTTCATTTCCTACCCCTCCCAATCCCCAGCTATCCCAAAAATGGGTAGAATGGGAAAAGGGAGAAAGTAAGTTGAGAGTTAGGGGCAGCCAGATTGGCTTTCCCCAACCCCTAAGTTCAAACAGCCCCGGAGCCAGACCAGGGCTGGTCTACCCTAGAAGGTGAGGACAGGATTGGGGGGGTAGGGACATAGCATGGCTCAGAGTCGCAAGTGGGGTACAGGCTTAGTAACATCCAGGAAGAACGGATGAGTTAGAGCTGCCTTGGCTGAAACACGCTTGTTAGGGTCATAGTGCAGCATTTGCTGGAGGAAGAAAAGGAAATTATTATTAAGAGGGATCTCTCTGTGTGGAGGGGGTGAGGGACAAGCTACTAAAACAGGATCCCACCCACCCTCCATTCTCCACACAGATGGACCATTTCTGCAATTCACTATGCCACATGACTCAATTTCAACCCCTATTCCCTCTGAGTTTTGCTGGGCAATCCCTGGGAAACCACCCAGGAAAGACAAAGCACAGAAGCCTCCTCTTTAGGAAATGGTAAGACCTTTGAGTCCAAGGGACCTGACCTCTTCCTGACTCTCCATATGAGAGGCAGTGTGGGTTGGGTTGGGGGAAGGAGGGAGGGGGCTCCATTCTGGTACTGTGAGGTACAAAGAGGTTGGTTTCTTCCCTCCTTCCAGGCTTACCGATAGCAAGCTCCGTCCATCTTCATCTAGTGGAGGCACCACCTTACTGAAATCTTGTCGTGCCCACTTGGGGAAGCTGGGTTTATAATCAGGCATGGAGGTCACTCCTGGCCAAGCTACCTCATCTGGTGTCCCCAGTGTCCGAAAGATCCTGAATAGCTGGTCAATTTCAGAGTCTCCTGGGAATAGAGCCCTACGGGTAATCTAGAAAGTAGAAGGGGGGACAGGAGTGACGTAGGTGAACTCCTCCCTGCACATAGAGTAGAGGTTCCCACAGGCAGTGAAAGGTCAATGGGACCCCATGACTCCCCCCAGGGCCCTTCATGGGGTCAGTCACACTTGAGCCTGAGACAATAAAGCCCCTTTATTATCTCCATGCCTCCTCCTTCCCTCCCCCAACCATGGCTTTTCAGATCCCCCTAGGCTGGGGTGGGGTGGGGGCTGGGGTGGGGGTGAGTGGGGGCCACTGATGTGCAGCAAGGGGATCCCAAGCCACTCACGGGGTGTGGGGTGGGCATTGAAGTCATCCCCCCTCCTTGTGATGCAGCCACTTCTAGATAGGAGTACAGAGGGCAGGGACTGTGTCTTCCACTTCTTCTGTTATCCCCCACAGCACCTAGCACAGTGCTGGGCACACAGTAGGTGCTTAATAAATCCTTGTTGATTGATTGAAACAGGAATATGGGCAAGCGTAAGGTAATGCATTAAGGGACAAATAACCCATACTATATTTTTAAGATGATGGGTTCTGAGCCCTTAGCTCAGTTTCCTCATCTATAAAATGAGGGGGATGGACTAGATGACTTTCAAGGTCCAGGAAAGGGACCTGGGAATAAGCTCTCAATAAATATTTGCTGTTCTTTTGAAGACACTGGGCCAGTGTGTTGCTTTGGCCAAAAAGACTGACAAAAGGCTTGGAACTGTCAGGGAAGGTAGTAGGTTACAAAAGAGAAAGCATTAATCCCACCCTTGTCCAAAACCATGGTACATCGGAATACCAGGTACAGTTCAGGTCACTGTACCTCAGGAGAGATTATCATTGAAACTGGAGAAGATTCAGAAGGATAACTTAAAGAATCAAGGGGGGGGGCTCCCATATGACCAAAAATGTTAAGAATCTTCTGTTGGTAAAGTCAAAAGTTGAGAGCATATACTCAAAGTCTATGAAATAAAAAATGGTATAAATAAAGCTCCCTGAATTCTGTGCTATTAGAACCAGGATAGGTACCCTAGAAAGCTGAAAGAGGAAACTTTAGGCTCAGTACAGGAGCAGGTAGTAAATTTTTGGAAAGCATGAAATAGCTATAAAAATGGGTTGATCTGTAAATTAATAGTGACAGAGCTACAGTAGACTATTAAAAGATTTTTTCAGGGAACTATCCTACCATTTCAAGTCATTATCAGGGAAGAAAAGCATACTCACCCACCCCATCCCACTTCCACAATACTTCCCTTGCTGTCAGAAACTAATGCCGGGCTGGATGGAGCATAGGTCTTAACCAGTGTGGCAGTTTTTAAGTGTTCTCATGCCATGAGGTAGAAGGGGATACGTGTGTGTGTGTGTGTGTGTGTGTGTGTGTGTGTGTGTGTGTGTGTGTGGTAGAGGGAGTGAAAAGGTTGGGGACTGGTGAGGATTAGGGTCAGGGTCTACAACATACCATCTCAGCAAAGATACAACCCAGGCTCCATATATCTACAGCTGTTGAGTAGTATTTACAACCCAAGAGGATTTCTGGTGCTCGATACCACAGGGTTACCACCTGAATGGAATGGAAAGGTTGTCAATGTTTAGATAGCAGGGAAATCCAAGCCTCTTGACACCATTCTCTAAAAACTCTAATCTTTAGACTAAATTTTCCTCTCTCCAGCCTGTTTCCCATTGATTTCCCCTCATAATCTTTTCCAATCTCAAATCAGTCTAACACGTGGTCCTTACCCTTGCCATGCAATTTGTTTTATGTGCCTTCTATGTGCTTCTATCCAACTATCCCAGCTTTGTGTCTAGTTAATCTGATTCCACAATGAATGGGATTAAATTCTGAAATCTTCCTGGAGTGTCAGGGGTTCTTTCCCTCTAATTATTATTACTGTCAATTATAATATGCTCTAGCATACATACAACATGATAATAGATGACATTTATATGCCACTTTATGGTCTACCAATATTTTCCATTTTATAGAGGAAATCTCTAAGTCCCCCAAACTTAGCCCCTTCCAAAACTATTTCTATCTCCTTCCTTCCAATGACCCGTACTTATAACCTCAACATCATCCTTAATTTCTCACTCCCTCACCCTACATATTTAATCAGTTATCAAATCTAATTACTTCCAAATCTACAGTATCTCTCCCATATAGTTCAGGCCCCCATTACCTTTTTGCCAAGACCATTGAAATAGCCTCCTCCTTGGTCTCCTTGCCTCAAGTCCCTTTTCATTCAAATCCATCCCCTATATAGTTGCTAAAGTAATTTTCCTAAAGTATAAGTCTTACTACGTCACTTTAGAGGCAGCTGGTGGTACAGCAGATAGAGAGATAGGCCTGTAGTCAAGAAGACCTGAGTTCAAATCTGTCCTCAGACACTTACTGGCTATGTGACCCTAGGCAAGTCATTTAACCTTTTTTGCCTCAGTTTCCTCAAATGTATAACTAGGATAATAGCACTTACCTCTGACAGTTGTGGGAGTTTTCTTCCCTCAAATAAGACAATCTACAGTATCCTCTCCTACTTAAACACCAGTGGCTCCTCACTGTTTCTGGGATCACATGTATTATCTTCCGTTTTGCTTTTAAAGCCTTTTATACCTGGCCCCAACTTACCTTATTACCTCTAATCTTACTAAAATTATTTCCTGTATTGGCCTTCATGCTGTTCTTAACACATGCCATGTGATCTTTGCAATACCTGTCCCCCATGTAGGGAATGCCCTCCCACTCACCTCCACCTCTTAGTATCCTCTTTTGTTTCCTTCAAAACTCTACTTAATTGACAAAAGCCTTTCTTGATATTCCCACCTACTAGTGTCCTTCCCCTTCAAAAAAATTACCTCTTATTTATTTTCCATATATTTCTTTATGTACATGTTGTCTCCCTGAATAGAATGTAAACTCCTTGAGGGGAGGGACTGTTTCATGTTTGTATCCCCAGCACAGTGTCAAGTTCTAAGTAAATTTTAGTGACTTAGTAAAGAGTATATAATGACTCCTGGGAAGTGCCTATAAGAAGATTAGAGGGGGACAGGGGATGGGCCTCTTACCTCATGAGTATAGGTACGAACGGGTACTCCAAAGGCCCTGGCTAGTCCAAAGTCAGCCAGCTTGATGGAGCCTTCAGCATTGATGAGGAGGTTCTGTGGCTTGAGGTCTCGATGGAGGACTCTGTGAGAGTGGCAGAAGGCTAGACCCTGGAGGAGCTGAAACAGGTAGCTCTGGCAGGAGAAGTATATGGAAGAAAGAATAGCATGAGGGGACACAACTCTCCTTCCTTATAGTGCCTTGTACACAGTTGATGTTTAATGAATTTTTTTTTTTTTTTTACTGATGCACTGAAAATAGCTTCCTAAGAAGAACCCGAAGCCCAATCCTTCAAATGCAGCCATCGTCCCTCCCAAGAAGGCATTCATAATGCTTTCATGTCACAAGACGGGATGAGTAAACTACAAAATTTTAGCTAAATGAGCTGTTCTACCTCCTCTAAAACTCTCCCACCATCTACATGAGCAGTTAATAAGGAGTTGACTCAGTGTAGTTGCAATTTTTTTGGTTCCTCAGCTCAGCTCAGCTCAGCCCAGCCCAGCCCAGCCCAGCCCAGCCCAGCCTAGTCTAGCCTAGCCCAGCCTAGCCTAGCCTAGCCTAGTCTAGCCTAGCCCAGCCTAGCCTAGCCTAGCCTAGCCTAGCCTAGCCTAGCCCAGCCCATTCCAGCCCTACCCAGCCCTACCCAGCCCTACCCTACCCTACCCTACCCTACCCTACCCAGCCCAAATTAATGAGCTACAAAATAGGGCACAAATGAGATGGGGGGGGGAACCTGAATTACCTGTAAAATATTTTGTTTTAAACCCATTACTGTAGGTAGAATCCCCTATTTGCCCTGAACACAAGGAATATAGGGACATATTCAGGTTGTTATTATCAAAAAGAAGAGAATCAAAGGCCAGAAGAGGAAGAGGCAAGTCACCTTAATGAGGGGCAAAGGGATGCCTGTGAGTGCAGATGCATCCATGAACTTCTTCAGATCCTGATGCAGAAATTCGAAAACCAGGTATAGTTTGTTTTCTGTATGGATAACATCCAGCAGCCTATAGAAGAGAGGTCAGGGTGACCAAAGGGAGGGAGGGAGGAAATGAGATCACTGATACTGATGTATTGAAAACAGGTTTATATCACTATGAGAAGAGATGGGGTAATCAGTAGCCCACTCTGGAGGGATGAATATGTAACATATCAGAGTCTCCTCAAAGACATACTTACTTGACAATGTTGGGGTGATTAAGTTCCTTGAGTAGAGAGATCTCTCGAATGGCAGTACTGGGGACGCCCTCTGTCTCACTTGGAGAGGATGGGGGAGCAGAGATGGGAGTTTAGCAAGAAGGTCACTCCTCACAGCCCAATCTCCCTAATTAGATCCCAACTGCTAACCAAGGCCCTTCCAGGCATCTCTGAGAAGAAGGTTGGGAAGAGACTAAAGAGAGAATGCCAGCCTACAAACTACTCCTGCCCATGCAGGGTGGGGCTCACAGGCCAGGGAGTGGCTTTTGGACACATAAAGGCCACCATTTCCTCCCTCCCACCAGAGTACAATAAGGTGCTAGGAAGTGAGGCCTCTATCTAACTCTCTTACACTGTAGGAAACTGAGGCAAGCAAGGGCAATGGGGAAAAGGTTTGAGGGGGGTGATCCTAACCTCCCCCAATGGGGCCAGTGAAGGTTCAACTGCCATTCTTTTGAAAGAGCAGGGAGAATTCTAAGGTAGGGAAGAGGGGGAAGACCTGTTGGCAGCTGCTTCCCACCAGTTGGGGTCTCTCTGCCACCCCTCTCCCTCCTTACTTCCTACAAAATCCAACTCCATTGGGTCCCACAGGCCATTCTAGAAGTTTTTTCCCTTTCCCTTAAATAATCCCTACACATTTAGGGCATTGTCACAGGCAATTTTAGGAAGGGGCTTCCCACATTCTAAGCTTCCTTCAACTGGGGCTGAGAGACCCCTCCCAACACACCACCCAGGAAGCCACGCTACCCTGTCCCCCCCAAAACCTAGAACCCCACTCCAAAAGAAATTGCCCCTCCATCTTCCGGTCCCGTCGACCCCTATCTAGGATGGGGACACCCCAGGAACCCTCGAGGTAGTGGGGTCGAGGGTAGGAGGGGGCCACTCACGTGTCCAGACGGATCTTCTTGAGCGCCACCACTTCTCCAGTCACCTTGTTCTTCGCCTTATACACCACCCCGTAAGTGCCCTCTCCAATCTTCTCCACCTTTTGGAAATTATCCATTGAGAGCCGGGGAGCGGGGCCGGCACGGCCCGGGAGTGGGAACTTGGGAACTTGTGGGAATCCTGAGAAGAGCAGCCTGGCTCTAGGGACAGAGTTGGAGGGCAGGGGGCCGGCGCAGTGGCCCGAGCCCGGATGGAACGCTGTGTATCCTTTGCCCCTTGTCAGTCAGTTTCTTCAACTTGCAACAATGTTGCCGCCTCCCCCCTCCCGCGCCCGGCCTCCTCCAGAAGCCCCGCCCCAGCTTCCCGCGTTTCACTCGCTCCACCCCCAAAAGGTCTTATTGGTCTACGTCATTACAGGGGTGGGGCTGAGAGCCCTGTCCTGTCTTACTGGCTCAAGTAAAATACTCTAACGCCCCATCCCTTTTTTCCGCTCTGCCAAATCTTTACCTAGGTGAACTTTTCTTGCTTGAAAGACCTGAGGAATGGCTATTTTGGTCATGGCTCTTGTCTATGTCCAATAATTATTCACCCATTGTAGATAATCTCCTATTTCCTATAGCCATATACCTCTCTTGAATCCATATCCCCTGCCCTTTGTATCTTGGATCTGCAGAAATTCCCTAGTCTCTTGTCCACCTTTTTGTTACCAATCCTGATCAAAGGAGTAGAATAATATCTGTCATTTATATAAGTGCTTTAAAGTTCACAAAGTGTTTTTCACCCATATACTGAAGAAGCATATCTCTACCACTGTTAAGCATACTTTATTTCATTTGATCACCACAACAACTGTCAGGTAGGTTGTGTTAGTTATTATCCCGATTTTACAGCTGAGGAAACTGAGGCTCAGTTAAGTGACTATTAAGCACCTAATATGTGCCACCCTTCCAGGCAATGTGCTGGGCCTAGTAAATGTCAGAGGCAGAATTTGAATTCAAATCTCTCTTGACTCCAAGTCCAGATTTTTTTTTTTCATTTTCTTTTCTTCCAAGGGAGTCCTGAATAGAGAAATGACCTTGGACAGGGAGAACTATGGTTCTGAGTCCAGGAGATGTCCAAAGGTGTGCTGGAGCCAGTTCAAACCAGCTCAGGTGAGAGTCAATTGTTAAATTTTCCATGTGAGAATTTACACTTAAGAAATCAGCAAATGCTACCAATCAGGGCTTGATTAACTATTTTGTTGATTGTCCAAACTTAAGAAAATTAAAACTTAAAAGTATGTCATTGATACTTTTTTTCAGAGAGTTGGTTGTTAAGCATTTACCAGCATACCACTGTGTATGACTATATTTCTATTATAATAATGGAGGCAGCAAGGCACAGTGGATAGTTTCCTGTATTTGTAGTCAGAGTTTAAATTCCTAAATTCAATCCCCTTTTGACTTCAAACTTTAAAGCCCTAAATAACTGCGAGTTATTAGACTAACAATATCACATTAGTACTAGCCTCATAACTAATATTTATATAGCACTCAAAATATACAAAAAGCTTTTCATCCTTGATTTTCCCCATGATGGTATAAATATAGTCATAGATGGTTTTGATAGAATACTTTATACTCATTACCTGATCTGATCCTCACAACAACCCTGTTTGGTAGGTAGTACAGGTGTGATTGTCTCCCTTTTACAGATGAAGAGTCTGAGGATCAGAGAACCCAGGTGGCTTGTGAAGAGCTATACAGCAAGTAAGTGTCTGAGCCAGAGCTCTAACATCTTCCCCTCTCCCCCACACTACAAATCCAATGTTCTCTCCACTACCTTCATCTTTCAATTTCTTCCTGTTTCTGTCTCACAGGTTGTCATGTAAAGAGGATCTGTCTCCATCTTTTCATGAGGTCCCTGATTTGATGTAACTAACTCTTTGGCTGAATCTCTCATGCTGAATTATTTATGTAGCTATAGAGGAGGGAAGTGGAGATGGTTGGTAGGATGAAGAGCTCTAGAGAAATCCCTTGATTCTTGCTTGACTCCTGTCTAACCCAGAGATTCAGACTACCATATAATTAACAATTATCTGGGGGTGTTGAGGGAAAACAGAGCTAAAAAAATCTAATCACCTGGTGGGGCTCAGAACATCCAGCAGGTTTTGAAGTAGGGAAAAGTTTTCAAAGCATTTTCCATACATTTCTGTTTTACTGATGTGAAACTGAGGCTCAGAGAGGTTATAGTCATACAACAATAATTAGTAAGAGCAGGAATAGAAAGAGAACTCACATTTTCTGCTACCTAGTGCAGTGTTCTTTTTCCTACATCACACCACTGTCAGTCCCATCCACCTCTCCTCAATTCTTCCTTTCTTCCTTGGAAATTTTGAAGGGAAGAAAAGATAGGCAGGGCTATGCAAATGAGTAGAGTCCCTTTCTTATAAAGGAGCTAGCACCAGCCTCTGTACTCTGGTTGTTCAACTGACAGAAAGAATGAGACTAGGACCGATGATCTGGTTTTATAATACGGCCATGACCTGTGTCCTTTTGACTACAATAGCTGCTGATGGTGAGTATGAGAATAAATATGAATGTGTTGGGAGGATGGGAGGGGATGGGCAGTTTGAGCTGGGACTATCTCCTAGGCTTGGCTTCCCTATAATCTTGAGGACAACAGCTCCCTCCCCAGGCAACTTTTGACCCCCTTCCCCCATCTATTTAGAAGGACTTGAACATTTAGACTAGGCATCCCTTCCCCTCTAGAAATGTGGAAAAGTTGAACTGAAGCACCTCTTGAAAAGCGGAGGAATTTTGGAGTGCTTGTTGTTTAAGTTTTAAGACTCCACAGGGAATGAAATAGCTCAAATCAGGGTTTTTGAAGGTGAAATAGACCATCCCTAAAGTTGGTAGATCAATTGCTCCTGCCTGTTCTGGTACCTGGCACTTTAGGGGCATGGATGTGAAGGAGGCAGTTTTGCGAAAAGAAGGAAATACATGAGATCAAAAGGTTAAAGAGGAACCCCCTATTCCTTTGGGTGTAAGAAGGGGGCCTATTGTCCTTGCCTGCTATTCTGGGGCTAGGACGGCATGGGGGTCTCAGCTGAGAATCACATGAAAAGGATCTGCTGGGGGATTGGGGCCTCGTGACTGGGAAGGGGGGTTGGTCTGGAATATCAGAAGCTACAGTAAGGGAGGAAAGTGGGGAGGAGAAAGGAGAAGAGGAGATCTTATTACTCCTTTTATCCTAACAATGAGATACTCAGTAAGATTATTCTATGTTCCTTCTCTCAACCTCTAAGTCCGTAAGCCCTTTTCTTGCCCCTGTTGTCCCTCTGTATCCTGGTAAGTCAGGAAATCCTATCTCCCCTAACATCTAACCCAGCACCTCTCTATTTTTTTTAGTATAAGGATAGATTTTTTAAAAATAATATTATTAATATCTTTTGTTTTTCATCGTTTAAAATCCATCCTGTATTCCTGCCTTTTCCAGAGATCCATAACATATAACAAAGAATTATTTCATGGAAAAAAGAAGAGGAAAAATGAGCATAACTGACATATATATAGATACATATATGTAAAATCTCATGATCTATGCAATGTTCTACACTTGTGGACTGCTGCATCTCTACAAAGGAGAGGGGGAAGATTTCTTCTCCTATTTCTTCTCTAGGGCCATGCTTGATCTTTGTCGTTTTGAAACAACCATTTGTGATTATTCTTCCCATTTACATTGTTGTAGTCGTTATGTATATTGTTTTCTTGGCTCTGATTAATTCATTCTATATTAGTTCGTATAAGTCTTTCAATCCTTGTCTGCATCATTGTGTAAGGTCCTTTCTTAAAGCACAGCAATATTCCCCATTCCGTTTATTATGTTTACAATTTATTTAGTTGTTACCCAGTTGGTAGATACATACTTTGTTTCAGTTCTTCACCACCACAAAGTGTGCTGCTATAAATATTTGGTAAATATGGGGTCTTTCTATTTTTTCAGTGACTTCTGTGGTAAATATGCCTAATAGTGGAATCTCTGGAGCAAAAGTTATGAACATTTTGTCTGATAGATTTCTTTCTTCTTTCTTTCTTTCCTTCTTTCTTTTTCTTTTTTTCTTTTCTTCTTTCTTTCCTTCTTTCTTTTTCTTTTTTCTTTTCTTCTTTCTTTTTCTTTTTTCTTCTTTCTTTCCTTCTTTCTTCCTTCCTTTCTTTCTTCCTTTCTTTTTTCCTTTCTTTCTGCCTCCCTCCCTCCCTTCCTTCCTTCCTTCCTTCCTTCCTTCCTCCCTACCTCCTCCCCTTCTTCCATCCTTCCTTCCTTCTTTTTTTTTTAAACATCAAGACTGGTGGCAGCTAGGTGGCACAGTGAGTAGAGCACTGGCCCTGGAGTCAGAAGGACCTGAGTTCAAATGTGGCCTCAGACACTCGACACATGTATTAGCTGTGTGACCTTGGGCAAGTCACTTAACCCCAATTGCTCTGCCAAAAAAAAAACCAAACCCAAAACAAACATCAAGATCATTTCACAAACCCCTCACCTGGTAGCAGTTGTACTATTAGTATCCATTGATTGAGAAACATAACCAAAAGCTGCTATGAATTAAGTAACATTTTAAAATTAGTTTGTATTTTATGAGTAACAGCATCTATATACAGTTGGAATGTAGTGATACATAAATTCATGCAACATTATTTCATAGGATTATAACTTTGAGCTAAAAAGAACCCAGAGTTAATCCAATCCAACCCCCTCATTTTTCAGATGAGGAAACTGAGGTCTAAGATCACATATCAGAGGTAGGATTTAAACCCAGGCCCATTGAATATTTATTCAATCTGTAAAAGGTCTGTTTGACCCACTGTAATATATTCACTTTCCACAAGATGGAAACCACTGAATTCACCTATCTGCAGCAATTTCATCCCTGATGACTTTGTTCTCCATTAGAGATTTAGAACAGAGAATTGGGTCATCATATTCATTCGACCAAGGGCTCTACCGTTCCTTTAGAATTCTCCTCTATAGCATGTATTTTCCTACTTATCTTCTTCTGGTTCCTAGCCCTTTTCTAGACCCTTCGAAGATTTCCCATTCTTACTAACCTAGAGGATCACTTTCCTTGATATCATGCCCCTCCCCTCACAGTGTTCTTTCTGATCTATTGTGATATGGCATTCATCACCTAAAAGCAGTGAGGCATGGCAGATAGAGGGGCTGATCTTAGAATCAGGAAAACGGATTCAAATCCTTTTTTCTGACACTTGCTAGTGATGTGACTATGGGCTAGTTACTTAGTTTCTTCGTGTCCCAGGTAAGAAAGGGTGTTTTCTTACTCAAATACGAATTACAGAGCTATACCAATATATGGTGTTTCCATACCAACAAAATCACAGGTCCAAACAAACAAAACAAAAAAAATATTCTTATTATAAATAATAAGAATAAAACTGCTACTGCTACTGCTACTACTACCACTACCACTACCTCTACTACTACCACTACTGCTGCTACTACTACTACTACTACCACTGCTACTACTACCACTACTACTACTGCTACTGCTACTACTACTGCTACTACTACTACCACTGCTACTACTACCACTACTACTGCTACTACTACTACTACCACTGCTACTACTACTACTACTACTACTACTACTACTACTACTACTACTACTACTACTACATGTTCTCCAAGTAGAAGAATTATTAACTCTGTTTCTTGTGGTTTATTCTTTTTAGGGCCAAGTGAACCAGGCCGGAAAGGTGTCAGGAATCAGCCCCAAGTTGATGTGTGGGACTCAAAACTGTATCCAGAATGGATGGAGGCTGGAATTCAGGGTCCTGACTGCTGGAAAGGTGAGAAACAGCACTTGGGATAGCTGGGGAGGGGTGGAATTAGGAAAATGGTGAGAAGAACAGAGTTAGAAGTGGGATTAGAAGATAAACCATAAAATGAAAAGAGGCATGCAGGGGTCAGGATCTCCAATTAATGCTCTTTCCTTAATCCAGGAGGCCAGGTGACCCTGGAGGTCAATAATGATGCTCCAACTCTGACTGGTGCCCATGTTTCCTTCTCTGTCATCCTGCACTTCCCCCCGAGCCAGCAGGTCTTGCCCAACGGGCATATTATCTGGGCCAGCAATGGTACCATCAATGGTAAGGGACCTCTCTTTGTTCCTGAGTATAGCCTTTCTGTGTACTCCTAATATCCTCACAGATTTAATCAAATGCCTCATGTGGCTAGAATGTTGCCCCAATGAGCCACTGGCTTAACTTTACTCAGTCAATGCCTGTAACCTCTTTCTTGATTAGTGATTAGGATTGGGGTAAAGAAGACATTAAGGTTAAAAAATGACCCTATTTCTTTCAGGGAGCCAAGTATGGGGTGGACAACTTGTTTATCCTCAAGATTCTGATGCTGCCTGTGTCTTCCCTGATGGGCAACCCTGCCCATCTGAGGCTGCACCTCATAGGAGCTTCGTCTATGTCTGGAAGACTTGGGGTAAGAATCTTCTCTGAACCTATCAATATATTCCAAATCCTTTCCCCTATTGTTAGGAACTCTGTTCATCTCTGGGATCATCTTAGTCCTGGCCTCCTTTCCCTTAGACCCTATTCTGCTCTTTCAATCCTGGGATTCCCTCCTTCCATGGTTCTATACCTTGAGTCTTTTTTTTTAATTCATACCCACTTTGCACTCATTTGAACATCCTGCCAAAACTAGCTTTTGCTCTCTCTTGACATTTCTAATCTCCTTTGACCCTACCCCAATATATACTCTGTCCTCTCTGGGTCACACACCTGACAGTCCTTAATCTTCTCTACCTTAACCACAGGGAAATATTGGCAAGTTTTGGGAGGCCCAGCGTCCAGACTGAGCATTGAGACACTTGGAGTAGCTACAGGTCCCCATACCATGGAGGTGACAGTTTATCATTACCGAGGACCTCGGAGTTATGTGCCCATTGCCAGAGGCTTGTCTGCTTTCACCCTCACTGGTAGGAGCAAAGAATAGAATCAGGCATGTGGCAAAAATAGATAAGAAGTCTAGGAAGGGACTGGGCCTGAGAGGGACTAGCCAGGTGCTGGGAAAGGTTTAGGGAAGTATTCTGTTGTGGGGACTGAGTCAGGGAATTTACATGACTATAGGGGTAAAGGGCTAGTGAAGAATCAATGCGGACCAGGAAATGAAATACTCTTGGAAATGGAGTCTCCCATAATTCCAGCTGTCCAGGTCCAGAGAGTGTATGGGGTTGTGGGAAGAGTCAGGAAAGTCTTTGGCCCTTCATTTTACCCTTTCTGACCCCACTCCCAGACCAGGTTCCCTTCTCCGTGAGTGTGTCACAGCTTCAGGCCCTGGATGGGGGAGAAAGGCGCTTTCTGAGGAACCAGCCCTTGATCTTCAACCTCCAGCTCCATGATCCTAGCAGCTATCTGTCCCAGGCTGACCTATCCTACACTTGGAATTTTGGAGATGGCAGTGGGACCTTAATCTCCCGTGTACCCACTGTCACTCACACGTACCAGGTGCCAGGCCCAGTCACTGCCCAGGTGGTTTTGGAGGCTGCCATTCCCCTAGCCTCCTGCAGACCCTCTCCTGCTCCAGGCACTGTTCCCTCAAGCACCCAGCCTTTGGGCACCACAGCTGGAGGGATAGCAACTTCAGAGGCCCCTGGTACTACATCTGGGGAGGTACCAACTACAGTGGCCTCTAGTACCACAGCCACGGAGGTACCAACTGCAGTGGCCCCTGGCACCACAGCCACGGAGGTACCAACTACAGTGGCCCCTGGCACCACTATTAGGGAAGCACAAACTGTACAGGTCCCTGGGACCACAGTTGGAGAGATGTCAACTGAAGTGTTCCCAGGCACCACTGCTGGGGAAATGCCAACTGTAGCACCGACCAATAACACAGATGAGGGAAACTCAGTTGCAGATGTAATAGGGAACACAACAGGAGTAGGGCAAACTGTGGAATCTGTGTACACCTCTGATACAGTCATGGTAAACCCAAGCACCAGCACTGCTATTCCTGCAGCGGGCACCTCAGAGGTCCCCACAATCCCTTCTACTACTCCTTTAAGACCAGAAGCCACCAACCTCCCTGGAACAACAGGTGAGTCTAGTTGGGATTCGGGAATCCTGGGTCCCTCCCCTGTCCCTGCCATGGGGAAAAGCCAGCTGGTCCCTAGAATTAAAATGGAAAAAAAGGTAGGGATGGGTGGTAGACTCTGAATTAATCTGCTTGAGGTTTACACTTCATTTGTATGTCATTGTTTCACATTTAAATGTGTAGAAATCCCCTAGCCCTTGACACATAACCCCAATTGTCCCAAACACCCACTTCAACTAGTTAATGCATCTGGTTGAGCTGGCCCTAGCTAAAAAAACTAGAACTCCTGTCTATTTTTTCTACAACCTTATTTTCCCACTATATATGTTAAAGGATTATCAGCCCTCCCCTCTGCTGGCACAGCTGTCCTGACGCTGGTGAGGCGCCAGACCTCTCTGGACTGCATCCTGTATCGATTTGGCTCCTTTGCTCTCACCCTTGACATTGTCCGTGAGTTCTGTCTGCTTTATTTGGGAGGGGTTGCAGAGGGACAGGAGAGAGGCAATAGTCTCCCAAAGCCTTGAGAGGGAAAGGCATGTTGGCAAGATCTCCACAAAAATCCTGGGGCTCTGAGCCAGCTCTGGAGTTCAGGGGACACTCAGACAATGGATCCTTATTTGGAGGAATCAGCAAGTTTCTCTCCAGACTAGACAGAGTTGGGGGAGTAGCTTGATTCTCTGAACCTGTTTCCTTGGAGGTTGGAGATGACCTCCAAGGTCCTTTCCCACATAAACCCTAAGAATTCCTGTGTGATTGTCCATCTCCACAGAGGGCATTGAGAGTGCTGAAATCTTGCAGGCTGTCCCCGTCAGTGAGGGAGATGCAATTGAGCTCACTGTGTCCTGCCAAGGAGGGTGAGTAGTCTCAGAGGGGACACTGACCCTTGGAAATGTTTAATTCCGGGGACTCTCCAGTGCTGATTAATAGCACTGACTTTGTTTGCTCAGTCTTTCTCCCCAGTTCCCTGGCACAAACTGACTCCCGTCCCCCCCACCCCTCCTCCATCCCCCATATTCAGGCTGCCTGATGAAGTTTGCACAGAGATCTCATCTCCAGGGTGCCAGCTCCCTGTCCAGAAATTGTGCCAGCCTGTAGTATCCAGTCCAGACTGTCAGCTGGTTCTGCACCAAGCTCTGGAAGGAGGTGCAGGGATCTACTGCCTAAATGTATCCCTGGCTGATACCAACAGCCTGGTTATGGCCAGCACTCAGCTCATAGTCCCAAGTAGGTATCTGAGGGAAGGTCGGTGGTGGTGATTGGTAGGTTTCAAGAAGAGAGGAGTATTAACAGTGAGGACACCTGGGGCTGTGTTCACAGGACAGGAGGCAGGAACCCAGAAGGCTCCGCTGCTGGTAGGCATTATGCTGGCTATAGTGGCAATAGCCCTGGCATCTCTAATGTACAGGTAAGATGTCTCCTTTTCCATGTGCCAGCCTGTCTGCTGTAGTTTCAGCCCTTCCCCAATCATGCTGTCCTCCATAAAGATCTGAAACAGAGAAGTGGGTCTTGAGATTCACCCAGCCTTCCTTTAGCCTTCTTGCCATGGTTTAAGGGGCTCTAGATTTGGGGTTAGAAGCCCCAACTTTTCCAAGCTTTGCCACTTGGGAGCTGTGTGACCCTGGGCCCCATTTTGATTCTCATTTTCAGAAGTATGATGTAGTGGTGAGAATTTCTATCCTGGATCTGCCAACTTATTAGTTGTATGACCTTGGGCACAAAGCCCTTCCCCTCTTTCGGTAACATGAGGTATTCAATCAGTGTAGGAGCTTTTTAACATTTTGGCAGTTGGTGAAACCTGTGGATCTCAGAACACTGTTTTCAACTGCATAAAATAAAATACATCACTTAACCCCAATTGCCCTGCCTTCCCCCCTGCAAAAATAAAATAAAATAAAATACATAGGACTACAAAAGAAACCAATTATATTGAAAGTTACCAAAATATTTTTAAAAACAAATTCAAAGACCCCAGGTTAAGAGCCTCTGAACCAACTGAACTCTAAGAGGCCTTCCAGCTCTAAATTCTTATTCTAAAATGGGAGTTAAGAACTTTACTACCTTCTTCATGGGGCTACTGTGAAGATCAGTGAGAATGTATATATGGACTTCATAATCATAAAGTGCTGTACAAATGTATTCTCATATTAGGGTCTATTATCCCTCTCCCCACCAAAGGGGAAAGCATTGTTCTGTATTTTGGAGAGATAAAACAAGTGAGAGGCTGAGCAGACTGGGGTTCCCCAAGGTTTGTGGGCTCTGAATATGAAGCCTTTAGAGGGAGATCTGTCCCCATGTAGGACAGGCAGAATGAAAAGAAATGGCCTCAACACCTAAGTGGAATTTTGTGGTGGTCAGACACCTTGAAAATGAGTGATATGTCCCTTTCTGTGAGATAGTGCACATGAAAATCCCATGTGGGCCAGGCAGGGCAACTTTAAGAAAGATTTTCCATCCCTTCTGATCACTGTTTCTCCTCCTATCACTCCAGGCGTGTGAAACGGGGCTCAGCTCTTCCACAATCCTGGCTGCCTCGACGTACAGTTCACTGGCTGAGATTGCCCCCTTCCTTCTATCCAGGTCCCAGTGGAGAAAGTAGCCCCCTCCTCAATGGGCATCAGGTCTAACAGCCCAAAGCGTCTCAGAACTAGTCCAGGGCTGGGAGGAACTCACATCTTCCCCTCCCTTCTTTCCCCCATAGCTGCCCTGCCATTACCTGGATTAAACACTTTGAACACAACACTGGATCTCTTCTTGTCTATCAACAACCCAAAGCAGAGTGGGAGTGCAGAACTGGAGGAGAACAAACCTCTTACTTCCTCAATTAACACAAGATGGTGTAGTGAAAAACCAAACCACTTTATTTGGATGAGGCACTTTCAATGTGTGTGTTGGTCAGGAAAGGAAGCAGAGTGGGACAATAAATACTGTGAGGGGAAGAAAGCCCACCTAAGCTCACCAAGGGAGGAGCAGGGGCGGTAGCGCAGATATAGAGGGAGAACCCAGGAAAATGGAGGATAGGAGCTGAGGGGCTCTCTCCTCAGGACCAAAGATTGAAGAAGTTGGAGGAGCGTGGAGGGCCCATAAGCATGGGCATCTGATTCTTGTGGGTGATCTGGATCTGAAAGATAAAGAGCCCAGGTTCATAGCAAAGGGAGCTGGTAGGCTAAGGGATCAGGCAATGAGAGCTCCAGGGAAATTCTGCGGAGTCTGGGTACATATGTGGCCTACCTGGCTCATTAGAAAACTGCTCATGTTAGAAATAGTGCAGCAAGGGGCTTGGGAAGAAATGATTTGGGTTGGGAGCTCAGAGAAGACTCAGGGAACATGTCTGCTATGTACAAGATCAAGACACTGGGGTGTAAGTCACGGACTAGAGAATCTTATGGAATTAGGTTTGGGGAAGAACTCACAGTACACGGTGCCTGCATCCAGGGTTCCCCGTCGATCTGCATGGGGAGGGCTTTTCTAGTCCTGTGAAGCCCAGAGCAGATATCAAATGGAGGGGAGGGCAGGGAGAAGATATGACCCAACATACAGATTTCCCCCAATTTGCCTTCAGGGACTTCGGGCTCTATCTCACCAGAGAAGGGTCTCTGAGCACTTGGAATCATTCCATTCTCATGTTCCCTCTGTATTGCCTGCATCCCTCCCATTCCCTCCTGCCACTAAGCCCTGGGTCTTCCTTACCGAAAAGTAATTTGGGAGCATTTAGCAATCCGATGTCCAGCATTCTTCAGCCTGGTGTATATCTGACCCATCTCAATTGCTCCTTCTAGTCCTACTACCTCCAGTCGCTTGTCACTCAGATCTGGGGAAAGTTGAGCCGCAAGCATAGGAAAAAAACAGAGTATTCCCTGCCCTGCTCCCACCATTAAAAGGGCCAGTCAACTCCATCCCCAATTTGGCCAAGTGACCCATAACCTTCCCAAGGTCCTTTCACCTTGTACACAGGTTTTCAGGGCTTCAGGGTTGGTGATCGCTTCAGGAGGCACAGAGGCATTCTCCAAATCCTGAGTGTCTTTGGTGGGTCGCTTTTTGTCTCCCCAGAGGTTGGAGCCTCCATGCATGCTGGGAATATTTAGCACTGCAATGCCTTCTAAGGATAGGTCACTCAGTTTCAAAGGTGTCCCACAGATCTGGGGTAGGTAAATGAAAGACAGAACTCTGGAGCTCATGTTCCCACCCCCCAAAGAGAGTAACAGAGGTAGCTGTGCTTCTCCCCAAGGCCCCTGTTCCCTTCTCCAATCCTTTCCCATGACTGGGCACCATTCCACCCTATGCCTTGGGTACTGGGTACCTTGTTGGTGGGGTGGGGTTGGGAGAGTTTGGTTGGAAGACTGGGGGAAGGGCAGGGGCTTGAGAGCCTGGGGGAAATATAACAGAGTCTGGACAATGTGTGGCATTTGGAAGTTAGAGAATTGGGGTGTATCAGAAAGTGAAAGAAGGCAGGAGGGTTAGGGTATATCTTTTGGGTGTGAGGGCCAGGCCATGTTTGGAAAGTGTCTTAATCTCACCTCCACTGAAACAGACTCTTCCAGCTTTTTGCATGTGGAGAAGATGGACTCAGATGTGGCGAATTCCAAGTACCATAGCTTGTTCTTCATCCTGCCTCAGCCCCACGCCCCAGGCCCAGGGGGGAGGGGGCAGGTTACATAGGCCAGGTTACATACGCCCTGTGAGAGGGCGAGGGGGCAGAGGAGGCAAGAGAGCGCTCCATCTCCAGTCTTAAGAGGTACAAGGGAAGCTTGGAGGTGAGAGGGTGTCCACTTAGTGAATCTACTGCCTTGTTTGGCCCATGCACACAGACAGTAACCAAGCCTGGCCCCCTCCATTACTCTGTCTACCTACCCCATTCCCAATATTCCCAGACCTCCCTCACCTGCTGTTGAACTTCTCAGGATATTTCTCCCTCATGACATGAAATCGGTGAGCAATAGAAGCATCCTGGGTGAGGAAGGCAGAAGGTCTTTGACAAGTCCCAACATCTTTTTAATCAGCAAAGGCCATCCCCACCCCCCCTCCAACTAGCTCAGTATCCAAATAAACCACATCTAGGGACATTCCTATTTATCTGCTGCTGGTAGCAGCAGGGAAGGGAAGAGGAGGTGACTGCACAATGGCCTAGATTTTGAGTACCAATGATTCCAGTAACTCAAGTGTCTATGAAACCACAGTCTTATTCCCTGTACTATTTCAATGAGCTTGAGAATTTCTCTCAGACTTCTTGTTCCCTTTCTGTATCCTTCATTCACGATGATTTGAGCACCCCCTTATTCTCTGACCCCTCTCTTCCAAAAAAAGAGCAAAGTCCACTGACCACACCAATGGAGAAATAATTATTGATGATGTGGTAGGGGACTGGATCACTCTTCTCCTTAGGATCCAGAGGAATCACCTCCACAGACCATCGATCCATATACACTGTGGCACTTAACTCCAGGTCCTTGAGTATCTTCCCCAGGTTCTCCCCGTCATAACCTAGAGGGAGGAGAGGAGACGGGAGGGGAGAGGCAATTGAACAGGAATGTCATAGGCCTTCAGGTTCAGCCAATTACCAGGGAACATCTCACCTTGATTCTTCAGGAGCTCATGGCCCATGATGTGCATGTGTACACAGATGTGGTGTCATGGCAGGTGAGGATGGGAAAGGTTTTCTCTGCTTATCATATTCCAGCTCCCTCCTATTTCTTTCCCTCAAGTCTTTAGCCTGGCTCTGGTATTTCTCTTCTCAAATCTAGTAGTTTCTCTATTGGAGTCACTCTCATCTCCAACACCTCCTTATCTCTGCAAACCCTGAGAAGGGTGGTTCACGTGGGCCAGAGAGCAATTAACAGAAGAGTGACTCCTCTAGCCTTTTAAAATCTAGCTCCCCATGTTTCTTGATTGTAGTCTTATTCTCTTGTAAGATACTACCTGCTCATCCACACCCCCATGGTCAAGGTCCTCTCAGCTTCCTAGGCTCTTTTTACTACCACCTCTTCCCCACTCCCATTCATGGCACTCACCTCCTCCCCATCTTAGGCATCGAGCTAGGTCATTCCCTGTGCCTAGGGGAAGCACAGCTACTGGCGGTGGATTGGGGAAGCTGGCCTTGTCTGGGCATAGGAGAGACAGGAGTGGAGAGTCAACCCAGGAAGGCCACCACTCCCCTGGCCCTCAGACCTCTATGTTTCTCCCCTAATACTGACCAATGGCATCCAGGATCCAGCCTACTGTGCCATCCCCCCCACATACTAGCACTCGGAAATCTGGGAGGTCCTTGAAGAACTTGAGCCTGAGACAGAGGAAAGGAAGAGGGGGTCATGATGGTAAATTAGATTGGAAGACCCTAATTCCTTGACCCCCTAGACTCAATGAAATTTTTTTCTGGCTGATCCCCTCCTCCACCACCCCACTCTAGGGTTTTGTTCATAACAAGGAGAACCAAAGTTAGACTGATGGCAGAGAAAGGGAAGAATCTGAAATTGTATAAAGAAAACAGACTTTAAGTGGGGCTTGTTGACAAGTGAGGAAACAAAGGATCTTCTTTGGATATCCCCATAACACAGGAAAAGGTATCAATTTGTGTGTTTAAAGGTATAGAGGCAGGAGAAAAGAAGATGGTTCTAGAGGCAGTTCTAGAGGTTCTATTCTGAATTCCAGATCCTCAGTCTCAGCACAGGTACCCCAGCCTTCCCACACATTTATCCCTGCTCCTCATCACACAACACATAGACATTTAGACTAAACTCAAAAATATTCCTATACTCACCCTGGTTCAGGACCACCCTTTGCAAGGTTGTAAACCTGTCGTGGGTTCAGTAGGTACTGGAACTTTCGAAGCACCCTAGATTTGTAAGGGGCGGAGACGATGAGGTTCATAGAATCATTTTTCCTGTCCTCTCCTGGAATACTTTTCAACCTGCCCCGTTCCCCTTCTCTAATCTAATCCCTGGGAAGACTCCATCCACCTTTCTTTTAGCAGCATTTCCAAACTATGAATCTGTCTCCCTCCTTATTTCCACTTACCTCTCCCCTTGCTTCCCACCACTCTTGGGATTCACAAAGACGAGAAGTGGGTGGGTGTTGGGGATTGGGATAATCTGTTGAGGAGAAGCAATAAAAATAGGGGACGGATATTATGTAGAGCCAAATTGGGTCCCAAAGATTAATAAGGATAACAATAATTCACATTTATAGAGAACTTCAAGATTTACGAAACACTTGATGGGGAGGAAGAGGCAGAAGGCAGGTTCTGGGACTTCACTCCAAGATGCCTTCTTTCCCCCCTTCCCCTTTGCCTACTACTAGTAGGGATGAGGATCTGGGGGCCAGGTTGTATTCCCTGGATTTTCCCCAACTTTATCCCCCCAGTTCAGGGTCTATCCATTCTAGTACCCCAAGCCTTCCCCCACCATGATGCCCGGGCACTGCTGCCTGTACCCGCAGGGCCTGCCCATCAGGGACCAAATGCTGTAATTCGTCGACATTCCTGGAGCTCAAGTTCTGGCGGTCCTGTTCAGAGGCAGAGGTAAACAGAAGGGAGGAAGGCTGAATTTTGTGTATGAGTATTTTTGTCCCTGCTGAGTCCACTTTGTGGGGCCTTCACTATTTCTCAGCCACAGATAGGTATCAGTCTGGTCTGAACCCTAAAAAAATGGGCAAGAGTGATATGTTCTCTCTGAGATCTACAGGTACTCTCTAGGAGAGCTATGAAGTTTGTGGAAAGTCTAGGGCAGGGTCTTTACAGGGTTTTGGGGAGGTTCTATAGGTTCTCTTTCCACTATATCTCTCCTCTTTTCCCAAGTTCAAGTGCTCACCAAGATGCAAGGATAGATGGCAGAGGGAGGCAGGATGTGGTCACGAAGCTGGCCACAGTTACATTCAGGGCTCATGGCAGACAGGCAGTCCTCATGGATCTAGGGTGTAAGAGGAACCACGAATGGGAGAATTACCATTATGACCTCCCAACTCAGGGAGAAGAAAAGAGATAGGAGAGTATTTGGAGATTGAGAGGGACTTTAGCCCACAAAGTAGGAGTCCAGGGGATACTATAGTAGCAAAGGTCTTCAGAGGGAGACTAAGGGAAAAGGTTACTTAAGGAGGGAGCCTGGGGACAAGAAGTTGAGAATCCAAGATGGATGGGAGGATTTGGGAGGTTTAGAGGAAATGGTCTGTTCCTGACCTGGAGATGGCACCACACACAATGCAGTCCTGTCAGGCTTTGGAAATTCCGGATCTTCTTTTGGCAACAGTCACAGCGCCCAGAGTCACAGCCTCCACGAACCCACACATGTGTCTGGGCCTTGAGAGAGTGGGGAATTATCTGATGGCTCAAGGGACCTGAATAACATCTGGGTTAGGTTACTCCTGCTTCCTAGGAAGGGGAGGAGGAATTACCCTTATCCCCAGAGAAATCCAGAGAAGCGGCAGAGGAGGGATAATGAAAACACTGAAAATTGAAGTTAGGGGTCACTCACACCAGTGTCTTTCTTGGACTTGGCATAGGTGCTGACTTTACAGGGTGAGGCCTTTTTGGCACAGCGCTCATGGACTGTGAATTTACAAACTGGGAGATAGAAAAAAAGAGAGAAGAGGGAAAGCTCTTAGCCTTGGTTGGAGCCCCCAACCCATGCTCTGGGCTCTCTTTTGGGGTTACTCACTCATCGCAAGCACAACTCTTTGTGCTCTCCATCACTCAAAGATTGTCTCTCACCGTGTTCCTCAATATACTCACAGGTACAAGACAATCCCCGCTTGGTTATTCCGAGCAGCATTGTCTCACACACATTGCAATAAGCTGGACGGGAAAATTGCTTCAGCCGCCACATGTGCTGACCATCATCCTTCAAGCTCTGGGGAGGATACCACAAGTAGTCTGGATGAGGGGCACCTAAGCCCTTCCCCCAGTTCCACTTCCTTGGCCAGTAATCATAATCCTCCCCAGCAGAGCTTTGAGATGGAAGAAGAAAAATGGAAGTTCATATTCCCTTCCTCCTTGACTCACCACCTCTAGTCCCAACAGCACCAGCAAAGGCACAGTGGTGGATCCACCCCGTACCCACTCAGCCAGAGAGACTGTACCACTGCCATCATAGTCAATCTCTTTCATCATCTCCTGTAGAATCTGAATATCGGAGAAAGGGGCCAAGAAAAAAAAAAGATTTCATGTATACGAGGCCCTACTGATTAAATTCCCAACTTGAGGAGCATGGCCCAACCCAACTCAACAGAGGGAAGGCTAAAACAGGTACAAAGTCCACGGGAAAGTGATAGGAGACAGTATACAAGGATAGGGCAGAGAGGCATGGGGAAAGAAATAACTGCCTTACTGGTCTCAGCTCAGTCACATCCCAATCCAGATATCTTGCCACTCGCATCATCTGGGTAATAATTCTGTCCACTTCCTAGAGAGAGCCAGGATCAAATCTCTCATCTCCTGTATTAGGTGCTGATTTTCCCTTAAGCCCCTTTTCAGGGTCCAAAATACTGAAGTCCCCACCTCTAGGTCTGCCTCCCCCATAGTCTCATCTGCCTTTGGAAACTTGTGGTATCAGAGGGACTAGGGTAGGAGGGGATGTTGAGTCAGAATAACTCTTACTTCTTGTCCCATGCCCCTTATGTCCTTTCTCTGGGAGCCCAACCCACTCCACCACCCTGCCCAGAAAACTCAACTTCTTTCCCTGGCATCATCTGCACCTGGGGATCCAGCAAAGGATGGATGCTCAAGGAAGGGAGAACAGAGACAAAAATATATCCATCACCCACATCCCACCCCCTTTCCCAGTCTTCAGAACTCACTGAGCTGTCCAGGAGTCCATTTCTGTCTGTATCATATAGCTTGAAGGTAACTGTGAATTGGGTGGGGGGCGGAGCTAGGGTCAGTTTGTGGAGGCCATTCCCATATCCTGCCCTAAACCCCCCTGATTGAAGAGTTCTGTTCTGGGGGATAAAGAGGTAAGAGAGACATAAACTCTGCCTTCAGAAAGTCTCCTGTGGGAGCCAATACATTTATGAACGTATAACTAATGATAAGAGTAAGCTATGTATTATGCCAGGAAAGGGCTATTTAAGAGAAAGCTAGGGGAAACAGGGGAGTGGTAAGAGGGACCTGAAGCCCATTCCTGGGGGTTCCACCTCTTCCTATGGATGCATCAGTGACTAGGAATCCTGGAAGAGCGGGGGGAGGATGGCTGGAAATACCTTCTCCCCCAACTTTCCCCCTTACCCTAACCCTCCCCCCAATAGTTCTCTTGCTCTGATGACTCACACTCTAGCTTGTCTTCTGGCCGTCCACCCTCCAGTAAGGAGAAGTAGCAGGAGACGTCACTGAGACAGATCAGGGATACTTCTGGTTGAGGATAGTTCAGCAAGGTCAGGGCTTTCCTCTGATCGAGCTAGTGATTCCCCTCCATTACCTTTGCCCTCTCCAGTCATATAACAGTCTAAATCACCCCTCCCTTCTCCAAACAGACTGAGCAAAGACTATCAACTGAATTAGTCCAGACCCCATGTGGATTTGATCTTGCTTCTAAGGCTCAGCACTTGCTAACTCCTAGTTCCATACCTTGTTCATCACCCTGTTTCTGAGACTCCATTGTCTGGAAGGATCCAAAAAGTGCTTGGCTCAGTTGTGGGGGGACATTATTCACCTCCAGGTAGGCTTTCAGGAAGAGCTGAAAGCCTTCATACCCTATGGACTAGTATAGGAATGGGAATTACCCCAGGAAAGGAATGATGAGCTAGGGGCAAAGGGAAACCTTGGGGGCGTCTTAGGGTGAGCCATGATCACCTGTGTCAAGAATGGGTTTCTTCACTCAACAAGCTATTCCTCATCTTTCCACCCTTAATGTTATGGGAGTCAAAGAAAAGTCTGGGAATGACGTTGTGAAGTTCTATGGGAAATGAGGGCCCCAGAGGAAGAGACAGTAAGATGTAGGATTCTGGGAGGGAAGGGCGTAAAATAGGGAGAATAAGAAGTGATCCCTGGAAGTGGGGGTCTTGAAGAATATCAGGAATTCCACTGGGGAGGGGCTGGGAGCAGGGAAAAGGTTTTGCAGATGCCTCTCACATCTCCCTGGAGATACTGAGCCAATTCTCCATCTTCATTGAACATCACTAGAACATCACTGACTTTCTTGGTTGAATCTGGGGGAGGGAATAGGTACATTCAGGGCAGGATCTCCTCTCATCCTCAATATACAGATCTGCCCTAAAATCATGGATTTGTAGACCTTTGGAGGTGGAGGGCACCTTAAAGAAAATCTAGTCCAACCACTTCACTTTATAGATAAGGAAAGTGAGACCCATGAAGGGGAAGTAACATTCAAAAGGACAGTCCATAAAGAAATAAACTCTGCTACTCAAAGTGACAGAGATACAGAGAAAGAGACACACACACACACACACACACACACACACACACACACACGAAATAGGCAATTATAGAAAGTTTTGAAGCACAGAGTAAGGGATCAATTATTTGAAACCCCAGTCATTCGCTTCCTGCCCCATATCCTGATTATGGCATAAGACAGCTCAAGGTTACTTGGAAGATTGAGGGCCAGGCTGGGAAGGGGTGTCCTGAGGAAAAAGGCATCTTTGGAAATGGAGGTCATGTAGGGGATCCTGGGAATGGGGAGGGTACAGAAGACTCACAATCCATATATTCCTGTAGTTGGGCAAAGTCCTTGGGGCTTAAGGGGCCCCAGTTCTTCAACATCTTTCCACCTGCTTCCTAAGTTGGCAGAAGAATTGAAGGTTGAACTTCCTATGGAGGGGTGTGGAGTAGAAGTTGGGAAGGGGGATACTGAAGGAAAGATGCACAATAGTATGAGTTAGCCAAGGGTGAGATGCAGGGTGGTGGTGGTGTTGGTACTTGTATCTCTTTCCCTCCCTCTCTACCTCTCCCTGGCCTGCTGGGAGAAACCATTCCTCTGCTCCTCCCTCTACCCCCACCTCTCTCTGTTTAGCTATTTCTCTGTCTCTGGTCTCTCCCATCCTTCTGGTATATCCCCCAGTCTGGTGTTTCTCCTGAAGAGGGGTCTCTCCCTGGTTCTTACAATGGCAATGGACGCCTACCCACACCTCCATCTAGCTCCACCTTCCAACCCCACCCCACCCCACCACCTGCTGCTCTCTGTTCCAAGTTCAGCCTTGGCTGCAGGGCTACCAGCAGGGCAACTACCTCAAGCACCCCTGAATCATGAGGTGTATGAGGTTCTGCCCCCCATCCCACCCACTGATCTACACTTGGCTACTGCAGAGGGAGAAGACATTGGACCCTGAGTAGGTAGGAAAGGGAGGCGTGTAACTAGCTTCCCCGAACTTTACGAAAAAGGAGGTAGGGAGCCGTGGAGATGGGTGGGAGGCCTTATCCTTCCCTGGCTGAACACATCTCTGGAACCCCTAGTCTTAGCCTCCCCACTTTAGACTTGGCACTAGAGAAAAGGAAAGGAGTAAACTGAGGGCACAGTCTGTTTGCTTTTTTTGTTATTGTATCTCTGGTGCCCAGCTGGGTGCCTGGAGCAAAAGAAATACTTATCGAATTGAATTAGACTGCCTAAAAGGCAGGAGACATAGGGGACTAGATTTCATTTCCTCCTAAAGGATCCCTGAAGGGAAGTTTCTGGGACCTTCTTCTCTTGTCTTAAGGACAGTTTGGTAAGGGAAGGAGGGGACATCTCCCCAGGAAGGCAGTTGAAATCTGCAGGGGTGACCCTGGCTCTTTTCCTTCCTGTGGTAGCCAGAAATTTGTGCTCATTCACCTCTCTGCTTCCCCCTCCTACTCCAACCTAGCCTTTCCCTAGAGTTTTTCTATTCTCAACCTCAGCTTGTATCTCCCAGCCTGGGTCTCCTGGGTCCTCCCTACCCCCTCTATGTCTGGAATTGAAGCACTCAGAGGCTCTTTGGGAGCACTAGGACTGTCCCAGAGCCTCCTGCTGCTGTGAAGAAAAAGGGCTATTCTCAACAGGGACCATGGTACACCCAGTCTTGGAGCCACTGTTTCCATTAGATCTAATGGCTATCAGTAACTAACAAGACATAATGTCATAGATAATAAGGTCTGGTTCGGTTAATGAGCTTCCCTTCCATAAACATCAACCCTCCTTCCTCTACTCTGAGCACAGATATAAGGCTCTATTTCTGTCCACCCAGTGTTTTCTCCCACATTTTCCCCTGCATATCCAAGAAGTGCCATCTGGAGAGAGGGACAGGGGGAAGTGTCAGGGAAAGGGAGCAAAGGACAGGCAGTTTCTTTCTTACCCTTTTCTTTTTTGTTCCAGGATCCAAAGGTGTCTCAGTTAGAAGATGAAACTGAGGCAAAAGGGTAGAAAGGTATGTATGGTGCCAGGAGAGTGGGAAAGGGGAGCTATTTAACTTAGGAAGAATTAAACTCCAGGAAATCCCAGCACATTATCACTCCCCAACACAGCACAGAAGAAGACCATTCTAAACTTCTCCATAACTCTCCATAACTTAAGAACCCTTTCTTCGATCCCCCAACTATGCTCCTCACCACCCTTAATCTCTAATAACTACTTCCAATGTTGCCAGAGGGTGAAAGGATCTAGAAAAACTCAATCCAAATCTGTCTCCCAAGGGTACCCAACTGGCAAGCTGGGAAAGACCAAAACCTATGTCAAGGAAGAATGAGAAGGTAGGACAGCCCACTGAGTGGACAAGAGACTCATGCATCTACCTGCCCACACTTGCTAAAACCAAGGTCCATAATCTAGGCACCCCAGCTCCCAGACAATCTTTTCCAGTTTCCCCTATGCAGAGGGACCCACCCCTTCTGGTGGGACAGAACTAGTCCCTGGAACTGGAAGTGTCTAACAGCGGTGCGGAACCTTCGGCCTCAAGGCCACATGTAGCCCTCTAGGTCCCCAACTGTGGCCCTTTGACTGAATCCAAACTTCACAGAACAAATCCTCTTAATAAAAGGATTTGTTCCATAAAACTTGGACTCAGTCAAAAGGCCACACCCAAGGACCTAGAAGGCCCCATGTGGCCCTTTTGATACAGGTTCCCCACCCCTGGTAGGAGCTAGTTGAGGCACCAGAATATCCAGAAAACCCTGGAGGGTTTTTTTGGGGGGGTGGGGGTGGGGAGAGAATAGGAGAGGCATAAGATAATGTGCTTGTAGAGACTGGGAGTTGTCAGTCCTGGATCTGGTAAGAATCAGTCAATGGCAACAAAAGAGTTTAGGAATTTGGGTACATGGGTTCCTCTGGCCCTGCCTGGTTACACTCTCCTGATTAATTGTAAGCTGGGCTAGTCCAAGCAAAAGCCTGGGTAGGGGCAGGGCATGTCTGCTGCCCTCCTCATTCTGTGACTCATCCTTCCCTCCCCTCCCCTCCCCCTTCCCCAGGCTCTCCAGGTTCAGCATAGTAAGGAAAAGAGTCAGTCAATCATAGATGCAAGAGAATTTAGATATCATTCAGTCCAACTCCTCTTCTCACTTAGACGTGAGAAAACTGGGGCATTGAGGTTAAGTGACTTGTGTTCAAGGTCATACGTCTTCTAGATCTTCTAGCTGGTTAGCGGAGAGACTAGAACCCATGTTTTCTGACTCCACGTCCAGTGTTTTCTCTACTCTATTACACTGCCTCTATGTTTCGACTCTTATTTTAACTCTTCTTTTGCCTAGGGCTACTGGTATTGAAAGAAATCAATGCCATGTTCAAAACATTTTGACATTTAGTATTTTTCCTTAAAAAAATTCAAGAAGTTTGAAACAGATTGTTATTATGAAACAATATAGCTTAGCCTTTAAGGGAGGCTCCCAAGGCCATGGAGGCTTTGAGCTCAGAAGTCAGTCTTGCAGAAGGGAACGTTGGAAAAGGATAGCTGGGAGCTAGGCCACCTGGGTTGACGATCAGGCACTTCCACTCGAGTCCCTAGGCCACTCAGTGGGCTTATGTTTTGGTCTTCCCCAGAAGCCAATTGGGTAACCCGGAGGCGGAGATATAGATTAAGGATTTCTAAATCACTTCACCCTCAGGGAACGTTGGAATAAAAGTTGGGGTTAAGGGTGGCATGATTTGCCTACCAAGTTAATTCTCCCCTATAAAAAGAGTAACAAATGGAATATGGACTCAGGAGAACTATAAATGCGGCAGGGGGGAGGAGGATGAGGTGAGATGGTGGACTGCCTGAAGGCAGAGAGAGTAAAATCGGACTTAGATCTGGGAGGGAGAGGTCAATTAGTCCCTACTCCCACCCCTGGAACTCCAGGAGCCACCACTGTTCTTCCCTCCGAGGAAGCCAGGTGCCTAGGTTCACTCCTCCCAGCCATCCACTTCTGCTCCCCACCCAGGGCTGATCCTCCACTCCCTTCCCCCCAATATCCCCAGTCTTCAATCCTCCCCCCCCCCCCGCCTCTTCCCCCTCCTCCCCTCCCCAGCCTACGATTCTTTCCAGTCCTATGGGTTTTTTTTCTGACTGTTCCCGCCGTACTAATAGGAGACACCCCGCAGGCCTTTACTCTCGGGCCCTCCCCCTGGAGATGAGGAGAGTAGGGGAGTTAATGAGGGGTTTATGGAGTTTACCTTAAGGAGACCGGGGCTGCGCGGGAGAGTGCTGCGGCGCCGGAGCTGGAGCTAGGAGCCCGAGCTGGAGCCCGAGCTGGGTTTGGGGAGCCGGGCGGGGCGGGCTTTGCCTCCAGAGGGCCGCCCAAAGACTGACGACACGGCCTCTAGCTCCCGCCCTTCAGCCTAGCGGGACTCGCCCCCACCCCCCAGTTCTCTCCCCATTCCCCAGCCCATGTCAGGGACCCAGCTGGCTTACTGCTCCCCAACAACTAGATTCCCCCGATCTTTCTGTTGGCCACGATAATCTCCGTGACGTTATTATTCATTCTCACAGGCCAAGCCCCCGACCTTAGTAAATTCTTCAATTCTCCTCCCCATTTTTTTCTTATTTCTAGATCATCCAATGACGTCCCTTTCCAATTTCACCTTTCCCTGACCCTGAAGGACAGGAGATAGGAAGAAGAGCTGAGGGGCTGGGAGGACACCGTCCCACTCTTCTGTTATCCTTTTCCTAAAGGAGGCAGTGTCTTGTAGCCGAAATCGGTAGGCAGAGGACTTGTGTTCAAGTCTTAGCTTAATACCCGGGTGATTGAGCACTGAATCTCTTTGGGCCTCAATTCTCTCACCTGTAAAATGGGGGTCCAATCAGATGCCTCTTAAGGTTCCTTCTAGATTTAAATCATTTTATGGTAGTTATGGCCACCTCCTCTCTTAGCCTAGTTATTTCCAAGCTCTTTTTCAGAGCCCATGGATTTCAGTCACTAGACACTCTCAAAATCACATCAGATCAAGGGAGCTCAGACCTAGACTCCTTGCCTAACCACAACTTCAGAGAATCTCTAGACCCTCATGCTATATACCTCACAGTCCACAGATTGCCAAACCCTAGGTTTCTCACACCCCAAGTGACACTATCTCCCTATTCTGGGAACATTTCCATTCCAACTCCACTTTACTTTGTGAAGTAGAAGGGAGGGTGAGGGTGTGGGTGTGTGTGTGTGTGTGTGTGTGTGTGTGTGCAATGTTACCCTCTAATTCTTTTATTCCCTGCCCCTCTTATCTGCCACTTTAACTGAAAGACTATCCACGCTTGATCAGAAATGAGAAATTAAAAATATTATGCTTCTCCTACCTCAGAACAGGTAGTTTGGGAGGACTGGTTCTGTGTCCCAGAGAGACTTCAGCAGAGAAGACTTTGGAACCCAGTAGATAGCGGGGCTAGAAGACTGGAAAAGAGGGGTAAAAGGCTTTGGACTTGACTTACAGATTTAAGTATTCTCTCCAACCCCATCCTATCTCCAATAACCAGGATTCCCTTCCTTTATTAAATCGGGGCAGAGTAACCAACTACTGTTTCCTGGAATCTCTTCTCTCATACCTTGAAGTCTGGGGGTGGGAGGGTTGTATAGACCAACCTCTTCAAATGTAATGAGATTGGAAAGAGAGATATCCAAGAAGTTCTTGTTTAGCCCCAATACAGACACACTTGGGGGATCCTCCCTTATGTTCCCCAGAAAGGAAGCTGCAAAGTAAAAATTTCTGGTAGGAAGAGGTTGCTGCTGGTTATCTTAGCTAGAGATCTGGGGCAGGTGTCTGAGAGGCAAGACTATGTAGTTTCTCTCTGTACCTTCCTTTAGAGAGAATAAAAAAAATTATTCATATTTCCATAGCAAATTTAAAGTTTCAAAAAAACACTCTCCTTACAATGTCCCAGTGAGGAAGAGAATATTATTCCAG
This sequence comes from Trichosurus vulpecula, assembly GCF_011100635.1. Lineage (NCBI taxonomy): Eukaryota > Metazoa > Chordata > Mammalia > Diprotodontia > Phalangeridae > Trichosurus > Trichosurus vulpecula. The sequence goes on from NC_050577.1 coordinate 266,752,883, forward strand.
TTTATAGATGAGAACACTGAAATTCAAAGGTGAAGTAACTTATATGTGGTCCCACAGCTGTGAGAACTGAGAAAAATTTCACCCCTCTGCTTTATTTTTAGTTTCCTACCTATAAAATATTATGCATGTGTAATTTATAATAATGTAAGAGGAAGCATAGTAGCAAAATGGATAGAAAACCCAGCCTAGCAGCCTGGAAGACCAGGGTTCAAGTGCTGTCCCTAAGATTTCTAACCTCTTCCACAACAATGGGCACACGTCACTTCCACTTTCAGCTTGTGAGGCAACTGTATAAATTAGAGACCAACTGCCAAATCTGCATGGATAGAGAAGCTTCCTATACTAGGAGTTCCCTGCAGCAATGAAATCACAGGTCAAAAAATTCCCCATCCCAGGAATGGGTTGAACTTCTCCTCTTTCCTATATCCTTATAGATCTCCTTTCCCAGCAAAGAATATTCATGAGGATGCTGGTGTATTGTGGGAAAAGAGAATTTTGAGTCAGAAGGCTGGGATTTGAATCTAGCTATGTAACCATGGGCAAGGCATTTAAACCCTATGAGGCACCTAGGTGGAGCGGTGGAGAGAGTGCTGGTCCTGGAGTCAGGAAGACCTGTGTTCAAATCCAGCCGCAAATGACAATAATAGTGCCTACCTCCCAGGGTTTTTGAGGATCAAATTTGTAATGGACTTAGCATAGTGCCTGGCACATAGTAAGCAGTTTATAAATATTAGCTATTATTATTATTAGCTATGTGACCATGGGCAAATCACTTGCCTCAGTTTCCTCAACCATAATATGGGGAAATTAACAGTACCTGCCTCACAGGGTTCTGATAAGGATCAAATAAGGTAATATTTATGAAGCAGTTGACACATAGTAGGATCTATATAAATTCGTATTCCTCTCCCTTCCTTTCCTCTAGGATCTCAAGAATCTCTGTCTGTAAAATGACAATACTATGTGCACTATTTATTTCACAAGGCTGTGG